>NC_133507.1:59487500-59830000 GCF_049354715.1 Callithrix jacchus | reverse complement strand
ATTTTACTTTGTTGCAAGCTAACTTAGCCTGACACAGTTTCATGGAAGACACATTCATCCCTATTCATTTCAGGGATGAATTACTCCCAGTGGTAGCCAGACTAACAGCAATTTTGCCTGAGTTCCCTCAACTCCCAGTTCCGACAGGATGATGTAAAGTGGGCAAGAAGTCACCTAAATGTAGAGTGTGTTGAATTACAGGAAAGGAGCCCTGAGCTTAGGGAACCCAAATCTTTATCATTTGGACAAAAAAGTATGTTTTTCAAGGCTGTCCACTGTACAAACATCCTTGAGACAATAGGGCAAAGGACAGTCAGTGAGTGCCGTGCTTGTAAGACATTCAGAACCACCAGAGACACAGGGAGAATTGTCTCCCAACAAAAATTCTCTGGAATTTTAACAAAATTGGTTGTAAAAAGTATTGAATCTCATGATTTGATGTCAATTACTTGCCGATTTGACATGGTGGTCAGATATAATTTGATATCATTTGACTTCAGACTCGAGATTCCAGCTCCAACCTGTGGCTTGTCACAACCAGCTCAATCTAGAGTTATGTCTCCTATACCCACCACTGTTTTTTCTTTGCTGTGCATTTAAGAAGGCACTCTGATCTGAAACAGTTTAAATTATTCTGAGAAGGAAAAAAGTTTTATTACAAAATTAATGTAGAAATAGTGGACTATGGTTGAACCAACCATAACCATCCCACTGCACAAGTAAACATTTTCTAAAACAAAACCAGAATTATACTGTACACACTATTTTGTGACTTGCTTATTTAATTTGAACTGAAAACCTTAACTTTGACTGGCTGGATATTCTATTATATGCTATCACATACATCTCTTATTAATTCCCAATTCTTGATTGTCTGTGTGGTTTCTAATTTTAATTCTTGTGTAAAGTACATAGGATATTGTTACACTATGGAAGCATTGCAGACATGCCAAATAGATGCAGATTGTGCTTTTGAGGAGAACAGTTAACTGTTTTTGGAATTTTAACAAATTGGTTTCAAAATAGATTTTCATTCTTAAAACTAAATCTTTGTGCATATCCTTAATTTTTGCAGACATTTTAAGTACAGCACTAAATTTCTGAATGTCTATTGACAACAGAATGTGGAGTTCCGCTAGTATTAAACAAGTAAAAAGAAAAAGTGGACTCTGAAAATCTCAATCAGCTTAACACTTTGATTTTATCCACTGGACAAAAACTTATTTTCATATAACATTTCCTATTTTGTTTAATCAAAACTTTGTTTATCCTATTGCCAAGAGATGATTTTCTGATATAAGGAAAGACAACATAATTACAAAACACAAATGTTAAAGCTTTTGAAATACTTTTCTTAATTTTAGGAGTTAAGAAGTTTCCATTCTTTTGCTGCAAACCGGAAGACTTTGTTCCCTGTATAGAATGGGAGTAATGTTTGAAAACAACTGGCTGGTGTTTAAAATTGAACATTGTTGTGATTGTTTGTCCTAATCCCAATGCTGAAGTAAGATTGTCTTGGAATTACTAATTTGGGTAAGTATTTTTATAAAGGTTTATTTTGAGTGGTGAGAAAAGACTAATAGAAAAAGATGTGAAATTTTTTAAAGTGCACTTTCAGATCAGCAGGAAACTATGTTACCTCAGTCTCATGCTATTTTGAGGCTAATAGTTCAGGAATTTCAGTAATTTATGGCTAATTAAGTTTAGGCTTGAGGCAGTTTTTAAACAGCAGTGAGTTACATTTGAAATTTGTTTTAATTATAAATTCAGAATTCTCAGAAAGCATGTTTAATTTAAAATGTGCCTTGTTACAGTACTCATGTGATTGTCAGTTATGCCTTATTATTTATTACACTGTTTCTGTGGGAAAGTGAATTTTGTATTTAAATCTCAGAGAGCCAGTCAGAAGCAGCTGGATTAGGCATTTAGTGATAGAAGGATCCAGAGTAACAAAATATTACGTAGGAGCCACATTCACGCAACAGGTGATGCCCCTGTAGGTTAATTATTCTCTAGATATGCTAAATTAAGAGACATAGAATTCTTAGTATTACGTGATCAAGAGCTCTATTCTGTCTTCACTACTGGGTTATAAACTGGAGAATATGTGTGGTTAAATGCCATGTTTTTCATTTTTAATTGATCTTTTTCTTATTGGTGGGGTTCTATGCCTTTTTTGGATTTCTTGCAAAAACCTCAAAATGGTTATAAAGCAGATCACAGAGGTGGTGTTATGGTTAGTGTGTACTTTGAAACTAATGAATGTTTTTATGTAATTAAATACCTTTCTGCCAAAGTGACCTACTTAGTATTTCATTTTTAAACTGAGTAGTCATTAAATATTCTATTTTTTAGCACTATAATTTGATACTTAAAAGCATGAAGGGAATCAAATCAGCCTGAGTCTAAGATTCCAGCTCTGGCACTTTACTAACACCTAATCACTTTCAGATCCAGTTTATTTATCTTTAAGATGAGGATAATAATTATTCCTATTTAATAGGTTTGTGACAATTGAATGATATGATATTGTAAAGTTTTTAGGCCAGTGCCTGGCATATAGTGACTCTCAAAATTATTATTATCTGTTTATACACATTAATTATATCCTTTTCTGGATATTCTATATAGTTTTTTAATAAATGATTTTTATTCTTACCATCAGTTGACTAGCTTATTTTTTCCGTTTCTCTTGAGATTTGTAATTAATCACCTCCACTGTCTTCTAATGAAAACAGAGACACAAGTGATTGTCACCCCATAAACAGTATGATTACTCAGGTGTATTCAAATTCTTTGGCACGCCCCCCCCCAGAGCTAAACTATCTACAGCAGATATAAATAAACATGTGAAAACTCTTAACTAAGTTACTTCTATTTTGAAAGAATTAAATTGGCCTCCAGTTCTCAAGTAATTTGTTTAGAATATATAGCGTGTCAGCAATCATTTAATTATAATATTGGCATTTAGAAACTGATTTTAAGCTAAATACCTTATATAGTTTTTTTATTTTCTACTTTTAAGTTCAGGGGTACATGCGCAGGACGTGTACATTTGTTACATAGGAAAGCATGTGCCATGATGGTTTGCTGCACAGATCATCACATCATCTAGGTATTAAGCCCCGCATCCACTAGCTGTTCTTCCGGATGCTCTGTCTCTTCCCACTTCCCAACCACCAACAGGCCCCAGTGTGTGTTGTTCCCTTCCATGTGTTCTTATGATTCAGCTCCCACTTATAACTGAGAACATATAGTGGCTTTTTGTTTCTTTTTTTGTTTTTTGGTTCCTGCATTAGTTTGCTGAGGATAATGGATTCCAGCTCCATCCGTGTCCCTGTGAAGGACATCATCTCATTCCTTTTTATAGCTGCATAGTATTCCTGCATAGTATAGCTGCATGGTGTATAAGTACCACATTTTTTTATCCAGTCCATCATTGATGGGCATTTAGGTTGATTCTATGTCTTTGCTATTGTGAACAGTGCTTCAGTGAACATATGTATGCATGTATCTTTATATGCAGTATAATCCTTTGTCAAATATTCTCTCTTTCTTGTCTTCATTCTAGCCTGCCCCTCCTACTATTTTTGGTTACAGTAATAAAAACTCAACCCCAAAAAAAAAAAAAAAAAAAAAAAAATGTGCCATGGCCTGCTGTCATCTCCCAGGCCATTTGTGAGTAGTACTTAACCTGCACCCAGAACAGACCACAGCAGGGGCCAATCCAGCTCCCAGGAATTCAAGAAGTAGAGGCAGCAGCTTGTGAAAATTTGCTTGTGGATTATACAGCTCCTGCCCAAGGCAGCTCTGTAAGTTAGTTGGGTACAGGCTTTCCTCACCAGGACAGAAAAGGCATGAGAAGTAACTAGAATGTGACTAAAAGACATTATCCCCAGACTTAGGCTACTATAGAATCAGACAGTGACCCAGCATTGGTAGGCAAAATTGCCCAAGACCTAGCACGGCTGTTAAAAATAAGCTGGAAACTGCATACCGCCCATCGCCCACAGGGCTCAGAAAGGGGTGAGCGTATGAATGGAATGCTCAGGCAGGTGTTAAGGAAGTTCTGCCAGGAAACCCATCTGCGGTGGGGTCAGGTCCTGCCCATGGTCCTCCTCCGAGTCAGGTGTACCACCACCCAACAACCTGGGTATTCACCCAATGAAACTGTTTGGCTGCCCACCCTCAATCATGACCCAAATTAAAGACGACCTCAGAGAGCTAGGAGAATTAACCCTGAGAAAGCAAAGGCTGGCCTTAGGCATAACCATGCAGGTTATGGGTTAGACAAAATTACCTAGCAGTCTCACAGATCCTGTGCATCCCTTTAAACCTGGGGATTCATTCGGGGTCAAGAAGTGGAACCCAAACACATGAGAGCCAACGTGGATGGGCCCCATATTGCAATGTCGTCCACTCTAACTGCTGTTAAAAGCTGCAGGCATCAGCCCGTGGATCCACCACAGCAGCCCAGGAAAAGCAGATCAGCAGCAGAACCCAAAGCATCCAACCAGGCCGATCCTACAACGAGCCCAAACTGCAGCAGGAAAGATAGCCCTGTTCTAGTTACACAGCCAGAGGCCGACTAGTCCTCGCACGGCTGAAGCTTGAGGAGTCCTCAGAAGTAAATGTGAATTAAAATTTTAAGCCTAATTGCAAAAAAAAAAAAAAAATAGAATGATTTATATTCTTTTGGGTATATACCAAGTAATGGGCTTGCTGGGTCAAGTGGTATTTCTGCCTCTAGGTCTTTGGGAAATTGTCACACTGTCTCCCACAATGCCTAAACTAATTTACACTCCTACTAACAGTATAAAAGCATTCCTTTTTCTCCACAACATTGCCAGCATCTGTTGTATTTTAGCTTTTTAATAATAGCCATCCTAACTGGTATGAGATGGTATCTCATTGTGGTTTTAATTTGCACTTCTCTAATGACCAGTGATGTTGAGCTTTTTTTTAACATATTTGTTGGCCTCATGTATTGTCTTGTTTCCAGAATTGTCTGTGTCCTTTGCCCACTTCTTAATGGGGCTATTTGTTTTTTTCCTGTAGCTTTGTTTAAGTTCCTTAACAAGAAACTACATTTTTTTTTTTTTTTTAATTGAGATGGAGTCTTGCCCTGTCAGGCTGGAGTACAATGGTGTGATCTTGGCTCACTGCAACCTCTGTCTCCTGGGTTCAAGTGATTCTTCTGCCTCAGCCTCCTGAGTAGCTGGGATTACAGGTGCCCAACACTGCACCCAGCTAATTTTTTGTATCTTTAGTAGAGACAGCGTTTCACCATGTTGGCTAGGCTGGTCTTGAACTCCTGACCTTGTGATCTGCCTGGCTTGGCCTCCCAAAGTGCTGGGATTACAGGGGTGAGGCACCGCACTCCACCAGAACTATGTGATTCTTATCAAAAAGGATTTTGGACAGATTTTAAGGGCAGAGTCTTTAAATATTTGGGAGATAAAGGCGAAAGAGTAGGTAAAATGAAAACAGTGGTGACATCAATGCCTTTGACTCCAGGAATGGTGGAACTTTTCAACTTTTTAATATTTGCTGGATATTAGACCTTTGTCATATGGATAGATTGCAAAAATTTTCTCCCGTTTTCTAGGTTGTCTGTTTACTCTCTTGATAGTTTCTTTCGCTGTGCAGAAGCTCTTTAGCTTAATTAGATAGTATTTGTCAATTTTTGCTTTTGTTGCATTTGCTTTTGGCATCTTTGTCATGAAATCTTTGCCCGTGCCTGTGTCCTGAATGGTATTGCCTAGTTTCTTCTAGGGCTTTTATAGTTTTGGGTTTTACACTTAAGTGTTTAATCCATCTGAAGTTCATTTTTGTAAATAGTATAAGGAAGGGGTCAAGTTTGAATTTTCTGCATATGGCTAGCTGGTTCTTCCAACAGCATTTATTAAATAGGGAATCCTTTCCCCAGTGCTTGTTTTGGTTAGTAAATACCTTTTTTAAAAAAGTTATTTTACATCTTGCAGGATTTCATGTTATGTTGAGTTTGTTCAGAATTTTGTTTAGTATATAGTCTGTTATACGTGACCTGTTAATATGAGGATTATTGTAAATATTTTAATCTAATAAGTGTAATTGTGATTGATGATTTGATGAAAGTAAAACTGCATTTTTTTCTGTCTTATAACTTCTATAAGAAACATGCCCCCAGGAACACGATAATACTATGAGTGTTCTTTTTATATATTTCGTACTCAAATATGAATTTTGCTTCTTAGGGAAAATTAGTTAGGTAGTGGTCTTAATACTTAACCACTTTGTTTATATTCCTTGTTTTAGCAGATTAACATTTAGTCATGTTTATTAAATAAATATTTTATCTAGACACATAAACAGAGTATGTTTAGGGAATAATATTTCTTGTTTTTCAGGGTAATCCAAATCTTCTGGAACCATGAAAATTTTGCTGGTTTTTGACTTTGACAATACAATCATAGATGACAATAGTGACACCTGGATTGTACAATGTGCTCCAAACAAAAAGCTTCCTACTGAACTAAGTGATTCTTACCAAAAAGGATTTTGGACAGAATTTATGGGCAGAGTCTTTAAGTATTTGGGAGATAAAGGTGTTAGAGAACATGAAATGAAAAGAGCAGTGACATCAATGCCTTTCACTCCAGGGATGGTGGAACTCTTCAACTTTATAAGAAGGAATAAGGATAAATTTGATTGCATCATTATTTCAGATTCAAATTCGGTCTTCATAGACTGGGTTTTAGAAGCTGCCAGTTTTCATGACGTGTTTGATAAAGTGTTTACAAATCCAGCAGCTTTTAATAGCAATGGTCATCTCACTGTGGAAAATTATCATACTCATTCTTGCAATCGATGCCCAAAGAATCTTTGCAAAAAGGCAGTTTTGATAGAATTTTTAGATAAACAGCTGCAACAGGGAGTGTATTATACACAAATTGTTTATATTGGTGATGGTGGAAATGATGTCTGTCCAGTCACTTTTTTAAAGAACGATGATGTTGCCATGCCACGGAAAGAATATACTTTGCAGAAAACTCTTTCCAGAATGTCTCAAAATCTTGAGCCTATGGAATATTCTGTTGTAGTCTGGTCCTCAGGTGTTGATATAATTTCTCATTTACAATTTCTAATAAAGGAATAATATGCCAGCAATTGAAAAATGTATCATCACTTAAGATTAGGTTCAGCAGCATAAAACTAAAATCCTAAATACCAGAGGCTTAAAAAAAAAAAAAAAAAACAAGAAAATTTTTTTTCCTCTCACATGAAAATTCGAGAGGTAAATATTTCAAGATTGCTGTGTTACTCTACCAGCCTCAGCACTTGGCATTCAACCCATGATCCAAGGTTGCTGGTGAAGCTCTAGCCCTCACAAAGCTCTCTGGCCAGCAAGAAGGAGGGCAGTGAGAAAGTTCCATCCCCTGTCTAAAGAAATTTCCCAGAAGTTTTACCCAGCACTTCTCTTTAAATGTCATTGGCTAAACTTAGTCGTAATGACCCACTTGTAAATATCAAGGAAGGATGCAAAATACAGCTTTCGTTCCATGTAGCCCTGTGCCCAGGAAAAGTTGGGGGGAAAAAGGACAGAATTGGGGTAGCTACAGCTAGTGGTCTCCACTAAAGGTAGTTGATAGGTTTTATATTTTTAATTTATTCCTGAAACAAGTAGGCATATTTTATTCTCTTAGGTATTCCTTCTTTTTTGAGACAAGATCTCTGTCACCTAGCCTGGATTGCAGTGACTTGATCTCTGCACACTGCAGCCTCAATTGCCCAGGCTCTAGTGATTTTCGCACCTCAGCTTCCTAAGGAGATAGGACTACGGGCTCCCGCCTCCATGCTGGCTAATGTTTAGTTATTTTTTGTAGAGATGAGGTCTCATTACTTTGCACAAATTGATCTCAAAATCTTGGATTCAGGTGAACCTCCTGCCTTGGCCTCCCAAAGTGCTGGAATTACAGACATGAGCCTATTTATTTTAAAAGTATATCCAGTAGTTACAGATCTTTAAAAATAAAGCCTGATGCTTTATTTACAAAAGAAAAAAAGGCTGCCAAATTTATATCGTATCCTCCGAAATCAGTGTGTTTTAAAGATAGGGATGGAGTATCTATTGAAGTTTTCATCAATTTCAGGCTTTCCTTTTGAAATGAAGTACATGTTAATGTCCTTCAAATATTCTTACTGTATCATAGCACCATTGCCAACTACAGTTTGCTAGTTTAATCTGTGTTGTTTTTATTTGGCAGTGCAGTCTTGAGCAATTCAATACTGTGTATAATTTATAGGAATACTCAATATTTAAGACTTTCATATAGGGATAGTAGTAAAATATCAACCGATCTAAAACATTTCCTAAATCCATGCTAATGTCTAGATTCACGTTTTAGCCATAAAAATGCAGTATTTGGCCAGGCGTGGTGGTTCACGCCTGTAATCCCAGCACTTTGGGAGGTCGAGGCAGGCAGATCACGAGGTCAGGAGTTCAAGACCAGCCTGGCCAACATGGTGAAACCCCATCTCTACTAAAAATACAAAAAGTAGCTGGGCATGATGGCGCATTCCTGTAATCCCAGCTACTCCAGAGGTTGAGGCAGGAGCATTGCTTGAACCGGGACCTGGGAGGCGGAGGTTGCAATGAAGCAAGATTGTGCCACTGCACTCCAGCCTGGGCTATAGAGCGAGACTCCATCTCAAAAAAACACAAAAAAAAAACAAAAAAAAAGCAGTATTTAATAATACTGTATTTTCCAAATTATGGGAAGCTCCAGAAATAGAAATATTCAATATAATTAGTACTCTCTAATATTTTTCTTTGTTTTGCTTTAGGTTAGATTATGTTGAAACACATCTGTGTTTCAGATGTGCTCAGAGCTGAGATCTTAGCTGAGGCTCCACTGAAGCAGAGTTCACTTCCAAAATAACAGTGTTGTTGGTAGTATTCAGTTCCTAGCAAACTACTAGAACAAGAATCTTTTTCTTGCTGACTGCTGGCTAGAAACCACGCTTAATTTCTTGCCATGTGGCCCTCTCCAAAGGCTGGACATAAAGTAGGCTGAGCACAATGGCTCACACCTGTAATCCAGTAGTTTGGGAAGCCAAGTCAGGAGCATCGTTTAAGGCCAGGAGTCGAAGATTAGCTTGGGCAGTATAGGGAGATCCCATCTCTACAATAAGTAAAAATAAGAGCTTTCATTTATGATAATGGTGGACCAAGAAATTTGTCCTAGATCTTCTCTGAGAACATTGAGAAAAGCTGGCAGCTGAACAAAATTTTTAAAACATCTGGGCTGGGTGCGGTGGCTCACACCTTTAATCCCAGCACTTTGGGAGGCCAAGGCAAGGGGATCACTTGATCCCAGGAGTTTGAGAACAGCTTCAGCAACATAGGGAGACCCCATCTCTAAAATAAAAAGACAAACTAAAAATAAATTAATTAAAAACACCTAAGCTGGCAACAATGAAGTGTTCCTAAGGAAACAGAAACTTTGGTAGGGGAGCTATTTTTCCCCTGTATTGGCCAATTCTGTAAGTGGTAAGTGATTGCTGCGATGTTGAATGGCCATTTTGGTAACCTTATGGGACAAGGAAGAAGGGACCTGCACAGGCAAACCCTTTCGCTTACTTGGGGTGAGGATCCCAAATGACTACTCATTAGGATTTACAGTGGTCCAGAGGTAAGCAGGACTTCAAAGAGATGGCAGCCCAGCTTCAAATACTCTCTGTCTCTGAAATTTGACTGAGTTTACCTAAGATTTTTAGAGCTCCCAGATGCATGGCAGAAGCAAATCTACATTTGCTTTTCAGGAAGAAATTAACATCCTAGGTGTGGCAGATGCTAAAGTGGCCACTATATTCCCTGTCCCTTGGTATTCCTTGTGTGGAGGGAGACTCTTATGACTTGATTCTAATCCACAGACTACCATGAAGATGATGAGATGGACATGATTACACCAACTTCTAATATCCATCTTATTAAGAGACTCCTTGTTGACTTTGAAGAAGCAGCTGTCATGCTGTAAACCAGCCTTTGGAGAGGGCCTCATGGCCAGAAACTAAGGGTGGCCTCTGGCCAGTAGTCAACAAAAAAACAGATCCTTGTTCCAGTAGTGTGCTAGGAACTGAAGATTGCCAACAACTTGTTATTTTGGAAGTGAATCCTGCTTCCCTGGAGCCTTAGCTGAGACCTCAGCTCTGGCTAACACCTTGATGCCAGCCTTTTGAGACCAGGAAACAAAGAAGCCAGCTAATCTGTGCTTGGTTGGACTGCTGACCCACAGAACCTGTGAGATAACAAATGTGTGTTGTTCTTAAGACACTAGATTTGTGGTAATACTGTTACATAGCAGTGGAAAACTAACAAACTAGGCATCAAAATAAATTTATAAATAGTTTTGCAGGTACACTGTAGAACACACAATAAAAAGTAGCCACACAAAGAGGCATGATTGAACACCAGCAGAAACTTCTGTTTTAACGTCTGTAGGGACCTCTAGATACTGGAGTTTTCAGAGACAAATTTCTAAAAAAAAAATTTCAAGAATTTTGGCAAAGAATTAAAAATTATATTCAAAATGAAAAAACTAGATGGGAGGAGTAAGTTCTAGCATTCTTTAACACAGTAGGATAACTATAGTTAACAATAATATATATTTCCAAATAGAGGATACTGAATGTTCCCAACACAAATGATAAATGTTTGAGTTGAAAAATATGCTAATTTCCCTGATCTAATCACTATATAGCATATGTATTGAAATATCACCATATATGCCATAAATATGTACAGTTTTTGTGGCAATTAAAATTTTTTAAAGGAAATACTAAAACTGAAAATTAGCATGATTGAAATTAGGAGTTTGATGGGCAGATTTGACAGGACAGGCATAGCTGAAAAAAGAATTGGTGAATGAATACAAGTTAGAAGAAAAAAGCCAGAATGATGCAGAGAGATAAAATAATAAAAATACAAAAGTTGAGACATGGATTTAGTAAGAATATCTAACAGAGGAAATTTATGTCCCAGGAGAGAGAAAGAAAATGAAACATAAGGTTTTGATAATTATCAAAAACCTTACAAAATTGAAGGATAGATCCTAAGGCAGGACTTGGGTAAAACAAAAAAATAAAAATGAATACAAAACATATATTTAAAAAATTTTTTAAAAATAAAACTGAGAGACATCAAACTTCAGATTCAAGAACACTTATAAACCCCAGACAGCATAAATAAAATGAAAACCACATGAAATTACACCATTGTGAAACTGCTGATAACCAAAGATGGAAAAAGCATAAAGCAGCCAGAGAAAAATATATTACTTTGAAAGGAGCAACAATTAAGCTAATAGCTTGCATTTTTTTCTTTCTTTCTTAAATGCTTGATAGAATGCAATAATGAAACTATCCAGACCTGGAGTTTTCTCTGTTGAAAGCTTTTAACCATGAATTCCATTTCTTTTATAGATATAGGACCATTCAATTGAGTAGTTTTTTTGAGTAAGCTTTGGTAGTTTGAGTGTGTTTTTATCTATTATCATTAAATATTATCTATTGCTACATAATAAATTACTTCAAAACTTAACAGCTTGGAACAACAAACAGTTATCTCACAGTTTCTGTGGGTCAGGAATTCAGGAGCATTTAGCTGGGTAGTTCTGGCTCAGGATCAAAAACGGGTCAAGATGTTAACTGAGGCTGAAGTCATATGAAAGCTTGACTGGGGCTAGAGGATCTGCTTCCAAGGTGGTCCACTCATGGTTTTCGTCAAGAAGGCTCAGTTCCTTATTGGCTTTTGGCAGGAGGCCTCAGTTCCTCACTGACAGAAAGGCTCAATGTATTGCTGATTGGCAGAAGACTTCATTTTCCAATTACATGGGCCTCTCCATACTGCTGATCAAGTGTCCTTTAAAAAAACAAATTGGTAGCTGTTTTCTTGTCACGTGAGTGATCCAAGAGAAAGGGCAAAGAAGAAACTACAATGCCTTTTGTTACCTGTCTCAGAAGTGACACACCATTACTTCCGCCATATTCTGTTTGTTAAAATAGAACACTAGTCTAACTCACACTGAAAAGGAGGAGAATTAGACATCACCTTTGGGTGAATGAAAGTAAAAAAAAGTGTGGACATTTTAAAACCACTGGTATCACTTGAGGACTTTGTTCATTTGATCAAAGTAGTGAAATGTATGAGCATAATTTTCATAATATTATTTTGTTAACCCTTTAATTTTATAGCAAATGCCTATAATCCACTATCTAGATTCTCCCATTAACATTGACTCTTCTTGTTTTGTCACATAATCTATTCTATCTAGCCACTCTTTTTTTTCTTCTGCCTTTTTAACAAAAGTATTGCTCCCTAGTTGATTAAATCACTGCTTCTCTGGGACTGATTGGGACTCACGTGTCTTCCAGCTTTGTGTGAGCTCTGGGAATTGTTTAGCTTATAGTTCTGAGGGTCATTCTCCACCCAGACTTAGAGGATTTCATCCTACAGAAGTATGGCTTAGTATTCCGCCACAGACTCAAGGGGACATCCTCCTTTGCACATTTCTGGAACTCTCTTGATTTACCTTCTTCCTTTCTGGTACTCTGCCCTGCAAATTCCAGCCACTTCTGCCTCCTCAAACTGATCTCCATTCCTTCAACTCAGCAAGACTACTGTGGTATGTTTGGGGATCCCTTACTTGCACCTTGGGCTGGAACATGTCACCAGGCAAAAGTACAGGCAATTATAAGGCTCTCCTCATTTGTTTCTTCTCTCTCAGGGACCACAATTTTGTACTGCTTGTTGACCAATGCTCAAAAACTGTTATTTTGTATAATTTGTCCAGTTTTTAAACTATTTACAGTAGGAGGATTAGTCCAGTCCCACTTCCTCCAAAACAGTAATTCTGGAATCTCATTTTTATTTTCTAATGCAACATAGTGATTAAGACCTCCACTCTGAATTAGAAAGACCTGAATTTGAATTCTAGCTCTGAATCGAATACATTAATAGCTTCTTAGCACCTCAGTTTTATATTAAGTGGGGATAATAAAAGTCCCTACCTCCTGAGATTATTGTGAAGATTTACTGAATTAGGCATTGTATTAGTTTACTGTGGCTGCTATAACAAATTACTACAAACTGGGTGGCTTAAAACACAGTTTTGGAGACCAAAAATCGAAAGCACTTTCACTGAACTGAATTCAAGGTGTCAACAGGACCATGGTCTTTCGCAGGCCCTAGGGGAAATTCATTCCTTGCCTCTTCCACATTCTTATGCCCATAGGCCTTTGCCTACATAGTTATATTCTTTTCTCCTCTTTGTATCAAGTTTTCCTCTGCCCCATTTTTATAAGGATTGCATTTAGACCCACCCAGATAGCCTAGGATAATCCCCTCATTTTTAAGATCCTCAATCACATCTGCAAGACCAGGCAATATTTCTTACAAGGCAACATTTACAAATTCCAGGGATTAGAAATGATACCTTTCTGTGGCCATTATTTAGCCTACTATAAGGTAATAAAGCATTTGACACACATTCACTAATAACAAAAACATTTAAGAACCACTACAAGGCACCAAGGCACCAACCTATCAGATAATAAGCACCAACCATAAGAGTGGATGCTGGCCACAAACACCCCTGGCAGTGCCTTTGGCTGAATAGCAGCCCTGTACTTGCCGTATGCCAGCATCTCACACATCCTATACACCAAGTGAATATTAGTTCATTGAGATCCAACTTTACTAAGTCATTTCTACATCCTCTTTTTAAATATCTGGGCATATTCTTTGGTTATTTATAAGGTCTTGTGTTCTGCTTATGTGTTTTTCTGAGTACTTCATATAGGGAGGATGCTAACATTCCCACATTTGTGACAAATGTTTGCATTATATTGTGTAAATATTTTCTAAATCTTTTTTTTTTTTTTTTTTTTTTTGAGATGGAGTTTCACTCGTTACCCAGGCTGGAGTGCAATGGTGCTATCGCGGCTCACCGCAACGTCTGCCTCCTGGGTTCAGGCAATTCTCCTGCCTTAGCTACCAGAGTAGCTGGGATTACAGGCACGCGCCACCGTGACAGCTAATTTTTTGTATTTTTAGCAGAGAAGGGGTTTCACCTTGTTGACCAGGATGGTCTCGATCTCTTGACCTCGTGATCCACCTGCCTCGGCCTACCAAAGTGCTGGGATTACAGGCGTGAGCCACCACACCCGTCCTATTTTCTAAATCTTATGCTTGATTATGTGTATCTAGGTAATATGTTCTTAATGTTCATTTTTAAATATAAACATTTAAATTGAATATATGGTTTATTACTTCATTAGATTGTATTAAACTTAATGAAACAAACATTGATATATACTAACTAGGCTTTTCGAATGCAAGATTCTTCTTTAAATCTTTTTCTTTGCAAACACAAAGATCTCTGTTTTCCCCAAAGATAAGCAAATTTGTCATGGCCAGTTTTTATTATGCTTAACCGTGTGCTTATAAAATAGAGATATTAGAGTTAAATGTGAATTGCAACGACTTTTTTTTTTCTTTTTGAGACAGGATCTCTATAGCTCAGGCTGGAGTACAGTGATGCAATCACAGCTCACTGCAACCTCAAACTCCTGGACTTAAGCAATCTTCCAGTCAGCCTCCTGAGTAGCTGGGGGACTACAGGGACACACCACTATGCCCAGGTAATTTATTTATTTGTTTATTTAATAGAGACAAAATCTCGCTATGTTGCCCAAGCTAGTCTCAAACTGCTAACTTCAAGCTATCCTCCTGTCTCAGCCTCCCAAAGTGCTGGGATTACAGGTGGGCATCACTGTGCCTGGCTGAAAAGATTATTAAAGTCGTGATAGGGTTGTATAGAGAAGTTGAGTATAGGAAGTTGAGTTCGTTACCTGAGTCTCTCTAGGACAGTTGTAGTAGGCAGAATTCTAAAATGTCCCCTAACACTCCCTGCTGTACACACCCTATTACTGTAAATTCGATGTATCTACTACTTTGAGTAGGTTATGCTTTATGGCATGTTGACCTTAAATATAGGGAGATTATTCAGGTGGACCTGACCTAATCCAGATGAGCCTTTTAAAAGCAGAGAGTTTTACTGGCTGGTTGCAGAAGAGGAAATCAGAGAATTGAAGCACATGCCATTGCTGGCTTAAAGATGGAAACAGGTATGTAGTAAGGAATGTGAGCAACCCCTAGGAGCTGAGAGCAGGATGATAGTTCCTGGCTGACAGCCAGCAAGGGAACTGGGACCTTAGTCCTGCAAGGAAATGAATTCTGCCAACAACTGCTTGACCTTGGAAGAGGATCTCAAGCCTCAGATGAGAAACACAGCCCAAGCTGACGCCTTGGTTATAACTTGCTGAGACCTTGAGCAAAGAGCCCAGTAACATTATGGCCAGACTTATGACCTACAGAAACTGGGAGATAATAAACTCTTGTTTTAAACTGCTACATTTGTGGCAATAGAAAACTAATATCTAATTCCATCTCTCAAGGAATAGATAGCCTAATTTCACAAGCACACTTTTTGGAATTAATTATGTGTTTGGCAATTTATACTATAAAGTACTGAATTGTTTTTTATTCTTCTGACTAAACACCAAGCATCATTGTGATATGCAAAGAGGTACTAGTTAAAATGTCTCTGCCAGGCCAGGAGCAGTGGCTCATGCCTGGAATCCCAGCACTTTGGGAGGCTGAGGCAGGAGGATCACCAGAGGTCAGGAGTTTGAGGTCAGCCTGACCAACATGGAGAAACCCCATCTCTACCTAATGTACAAAATTAGCCAGGTGTGGTGGCGCATGCCTGTAATCCCAGCTACTCGGGAGGCTGAGGCCCCAGGCCTCCAAGGAAAATCCCCAGGAGGCAGAGGTTGTGGTGAGCCGAGATTGCATCATTGCACTCCAGCCTGAGCAACAAGAGCAAAACTCCATCTATATAAACTCCATCTAAATAAAATAAAATAAAATAAAATAAAAAGTCTCTCCCCTTGAGAGTTCTAAGGGTGATCTAATTTTTCTGCAAATCTATTTTTAATGAATGTGATTTTTTGAAAATAAAAGCAAATTTAAAGAAATAACCACTCCACAATCTTCTACCAGTGAATGGGCCAGAGATGAGCTGCCAGACAAGACTGACTACATAATCATGAGGCCCAGAACACAGTGAAAATGTAGCATCCCTTATTCAAAAAATTATTAAGAATTTCAAAATACGGGCAGCGGAGCATTAAACCAAGAGTGGGGGACTTCTGGACATGGGGTCCTATATGATGGGACAGGTCACAAAACCATGGAGTCAACCAGCTCTGTGCCCAGACCTTCTCCAGCACCTTCCAGATAAAAGCTTAACTAAGAGCTACTTACTTTTCAAAGGCCCCATTGCTTCTTTACTGGGTGACATTTACAAATTAATTGCCCATAATGCCACCATCTATGACTACCAAATCCTTTTAGAATTTTCTCCAAGCATGTATATGTGTATATGAATGTGTGTTTGTATATGTGTGCTCTTCTTCTGACACAGGTGGATTATTCATATAATTGTTGTATGATTTTGTCACTTAAAATTATAGCAGGAATATTTCTCTGTATTAATAAATATTTAAAAATAAAATTAGGCCAGGCGTGGTGGCTCAAGCCTATAATCCCAGCACTTTGGGAGGCCGAGGCAGGTGGATCACGAGGTCGAGAGATCGAGACCATCCTGGTCAATATGGTGAAACCCTGTCTCTACTAGAAATACAAAAAAAAAACCTAGCTGGGCATGGTGGCGCATGCCTGTAATCCCAGCTACTCAGGAGGCTGAGGCAGGAGAATTGCCTGAACCTAGGAGGCAGGCAGGTTGTGGTGAGCCGAGATTGCACCATTGCACTCCAGCCTGGGTAACAAGAGTGAAACTGTCTCAAAAAAAAAAAATAAATAAATAAAAAGAATAAAATGTAAATATTCACATATTTCTGATTTTTATATCAGAAAATTTCAGCGAGGTCACAGAACTAAGTAATTAAAGGATACTTCAAAAGTAGGTGCTCTGGAGTCAGAACTAAATTCTAGTCCTAGCTCTAGCAGCTAATCAGCTATGTGATTTTGATAAATAATTTCACTTCTCTGAAATTCATTTTATTTTCTGTAAAATGACTAGATTAATGGATTTTTATACCCCCAAATACCTTCCAGTTCTAAAATTCTATAATTCCAATATCATTATGGATTTGAGTGGTCTTTAGGTCTGGCTATGGCTATAAAGGTCTTTTAAAAATGTATCTTTGAATGAAACTAAGTCATTATCCATCCAATTTTTAAGGCGTTTAGAAGGAGGTTTTTGTTTTACTGTAATTTAAAACCATTTGAGGGTCAGCCTTTGTCATGACAGGGTCAGGTTCCTGCCCCAACTGAGGGCTGAGGGAGTGGGTGGATGTGGGGTGGGGAGCTGAAGAACACTTGATACAGCAGGTGGATGAGACCTGGCTTTATTGAGCAGCCCCCATGTCTGCAGCTGCATGGCTAGCTCTCCCTGGGCTTCGGGGTCAGCAGCTTACTCTTTCTCTCTCTGGACACAAGTGAGCCAAGCTGTGTCCGGGCTCCCCTCGGTCCATCTGCAAATACAGACAGCTTTGACTCTCCCAGCATGCCTGCACAATGTCAACAAGGCAATCATACATTTTACAGACAATAGTGGCATACAGCTGAGTGATAGCTTTCCCATGTATGACTATATGGCTGTGATAGCAAGTGGAGTTATATGCCTATGCTCTAAACTTGCTGAGTCATACAAGATGTGAACATCCTACCTCAGCCTATCCTTGACCAAAGCACAGCCATGTTCCTTGTACTCCACCCCCAGGGCCAAGGAAGACATAAGTCTTGGATACACAGGTTATACACATAAACTTCAGGTACATAGGCTTGATATACACACACAGGCTTTATACATACATTTTGGGCACATAGTTTTGATAAACAGGCTTGGCACACAGGCCTTATGTTCCACCCCGGGACTGAGGGAGTTCTTTTAGTGCAGATCCATGCACATAGGGCAGTACCCTGAACTCATAGGTCACAGCAACAATACAGAGAATAAACAACCTACCTTATATTACCTATGATTATTAGAGCTCAACCTAGGGTAGTGCCCAGAGACACCCACTATCTCTGCAGGGGGTCGTCAGTAAGGCACTCATTCACCTTAATCTCCCGTGACACCTGTTGTAAAGCTGCCATTATGTTCTAGTGGTTGTCAGGGATAAATGTACAATATTTTGTCCCTACAAGGGCACAGGTGCCACCCTGGGCAGCAGTGACTATGTCTAAGGCCATCCGGTTTTGTAGCACCACCTTCCTGCTCTGATCAACCTCATCAGTTAGCAGATGGAGAGCAACTCAGGTGTAATTCAGGGCCCAAGCTGGGTGCTCTGCACGGGCTGTAACTTGCACTAACGACACCTGCTCCAGGGATAGTTATTGCTAAGGGGTGGAGCCACCAGGGGGTGATGAAAACCAGGAATGCAACACCTCCCAGTTATTCAGGTGACTAGCCAATGTGGGAAGCACAGTGGCAGGCACAGAAGGCCACCCTCAGGTACAACGTCCAGTCCAATTGGCTGGCAGGTGTGGCCATCAGGTGTCCCCACAGATCCATAAACTCCCAGGGGGCACAAAGCCCACTGGGGCCCAGGCTTGGTAAGGCTACTTCTTCCACAACACCCTTAGTGTGGTGACACATGTTATGTTTGCACAAACCTCAGCAGGCAACCATCCCACAGTGACTTTACCCCAGTGCTGTTCTGCGCATGGTGGTGCCTGCAATGGGGCACCATGTGTTCTCCCATTAGCCAGCCCCATCCATCATGGACACTATGAGTCAGCCAGGGGGCAGGCTTGCCATGGGTTTTGCAACACCTCTTGTCCAAAGCCCACAGTGTTGCATCCCACCAATTTTCTGTAGAACCCCAAGTTTCTAGCCGTGTCCAGTTTTTTCACAGAAGCTGGATGTGTGTGCCAGGGCAAGCCATCTGCAGCTGCTGCTGGAAGCACAGTACAGATCCAACAGCTGGAGACATTGGCCACCTTGGTGTAGGTGTGGGCCTAGTACAAGATGCAGTTGGAACATGCCAACCTACGGCTGGAATGACAAGTCAAGCACAGATACTAACAAGGGTAAATCATGTCCCTTAGGCAAAATACAACCCAACTTTTATCTCTAGATAACAATGCAGCCGCCAAGAACTTCTGCCCTGGGTGATGGTAACACACCTTATCAGTTCCTTGTAGTTCTTTTGGGTCCTAAACCCATGCCAAAGTCACAGGGGCGCTCACAATAGGCCATACAGACATACATATATCCCACCACCAGAGGAGGGTTTCTTCCCTGGCCATTCCACCACAAACAGTCAATCATGGAGGTCACACATTAAATACCCAAGGAATAACATATAAGTCATACTGCAGACCCTCCCCAGGGGGCTACGATAGCCAACCATCTGTCACCAGGCTGGAGTGCAGTGGCTCGATCCCACTGCAACCTCCGCCTCCCAGGTTCAAGTAATTCTCCTACCTCAGCCTCTTGAGTAGCTGGGACTACAGGCACATACCACCAAGCCTGGCTACTTTTTTGTATTTTAGTAGAGATGGGATTTCACCATGTTGGCCAGGATGGTCTCAATCTTCTGACCTTGTAATCTACCTGCCTCAGCCTCCCAAGGTGCTGGGATTACAAGGCATGAGCCACCGTGCCCGGCCAACACCAGGTTTTTTGTTTCCCTACCTTTAGGGACATTGGGGCAGGCAATAACAGATTGCTGTTTGTCCCCACACCTGGTTGGAGAAGGTCATCCTTCCTCTCATAGATCTGGCCACATGGCCTGGCCCTACATGGGCTGGTGATGAACTAGCTAATTCTGTAACTTTCAAGTAATTAACCACAAGGTTAAGATTAAACCTTGATCAACTGACCAGTAGTGGTGGAGATTACCATGGGTGTCACCTCCTTGGTGATCACCATCCACATTGCCCTGAGTTCAGCTTATTGAATACTTTGCCCATGCTTGGTATCAAACCATACAGTGTCAGTACTAGGTTAGACTGCAAGAGCAATCCAGGCAGCAGCAGTACTCTGGCTAGACCTATCTATATACTATGCCTCACTAGGAATGGGGCAGGGGTGGCTCAGGCCCCATGGCCTTATCTAGGACTACAGGCACTAAGACCTCTTGTAACTCTGCTGCTAAGGGAGTTGTACCCAGTGTACTTCACTGCTCCAAGCAGGCACCCCACTTGGCTAAAGTGGATGTCTGTGCTGTCCCAGTCTAGAGGAGTTGCTACCCATGAATACACCCATCCTGCTATTGGGTAAGTCATCTGCATGATGACTGTAGCCTGTCTTGCCATGCTCTCATGAGTCTGAAGGGCAGCATATGCAGTTAGTAACTGCTTCCCAGTCCAGGGGGGTCATTATCCATGGGCATACCCATCCCACTATTCCTCACTGCTTCTCTATCAATAAAGACTGGAGCTCAGCTCCCTTCCGTAGTTGGAACCAAAAGCCTACAGGCATACTCAGGCACTCCACGAGCTGCTATAGGCCCTAACTGAAATTATCTGTGTTCACATGCACATCTAGCTTAAATGGGCACCTCTGGTCAACTACCCATAGGGCTTGTGCCACTAAATAGCCTGCTTGAGTTAGCCGGGACAGCTGTCTCAACCATATCATCCAATCCCAGGCAAGAGGGACGTTGCCGCTTCAAAATCTGCAAGAGATTCAGAGGTTAATATAACATCATCAATAAAACCATGACACATGGTGGGGCTATGCATATAGCCCTGCAGCAACACCGTGAAAGTCCATTGTCACCCTCCCATGAAGACAAGCTATGCGTGGCTCTCTGGAGCAATCTCAGTGGAGAAGAATGCATTATTCAAGTTCAACCCAGAGTGGTACTGTCCCAGTTCTGTTGTCAAGCAGTTAATCAAATCCGTGATGGAGGGTACGGCTGCCTGCAGAGAGGGTGTTATTTTATTCAGTTCCTGATAATCCACTATCATTCTCCAAGTTCCAGCAGGCTTTTTGACTGGCCATACCAGGGAATTGTGGGGCCTATGGGTGCCACGCACTATTGGCACCTCCTGTAACTTCTTAATAGTCTCAGTTATCTCTGTATGACCCCCTGGCAAACAGTATTGATGAGTGGAAGTAACCTATCAGGGTTGTGACAGAATTTGGGGCTGGTGATGTGTATGTCCACGCAGAGTCTGAATTCTCCAGCCATGGTGTGCAAGTCTAGACCATGCAAAGTGTCCACTCCCAGAATATATTCAGGTATGAGAGAGAAGAGAGACATACACAGTGTATAGGCAGAGAGCCGAGTGGCTGATGCCAAGATGCAGAGACACAGGTTTCACTTTCACTGACCAGCTTTCATAGCTGGTAATAACTGCAGCTCTGCCAGAAAACTTATCTGTGTTTTCATAAACTAGACTGCAGTCTGCAGCAGTATCTACCAGTGCAAAAACCCGCTGCGACCCACTATACATTAGTAGGGGACCAGTGGATTGCCAGCTTCACATATAGCCTCCAGGTGTCTGGTTCCCCCCGCTGAGCCAGGCAACAGCCAGTTTCCTAATCAAACAAGAAAGGCTCCATATCTCTGCCTGTCTGCAAATAGACCTCGAGTTGCAGCTTCCGGGAGGCAGTAGGTTAAATATTTCTTTGCCCCCCATTAGGCATTCTCTGGAATTGCTGCTCCAGGGACAGTTGCCTCCACAGAGCCAATAACATTCCATTGGGTTGCCTGTCAGTTTTCTCTGGAGCAACCCCAGCTGCAAGTAAATCAATCCGTATCTGCATGTAGGTCACTTACTGGGACCCTTTTTATCATGTGGGATGGTTACCTGCAGAGGGGGCACCTTCCCTTCTTTACGGCATGGTTCTCTGGTCCTGCCAATATTTTCTGCCTCCCTGAGGGCTGCCATAACAGTAGTCACTTCATGTATGCAGCGCTCCACATATGGGGTGAGAACAGCAGCTAGAGAGCCAAAAGCACTTGGGGGAACGGAGCCCAGCACAAGATCCCTCATGTGGGAGGTAAAGCATTCATCATCTGGCCCCGGGTGTTTAGATCAAACAGCCTGCTGCATACCCAGCTCAGAGTATCTGCAACAAGTCAGTGTATGATTGCCATTTACTCACAGATTCTGGTATCTTTCCAGCATCGTTCCAACAGTCCATATGGCTGCCATTAGCCACTCGATTAACATGTGATCACCTTGCCCTTGTGCTGTCTTCATAGCTGCAGCTGTTGATGGAGGGGTGAGTTGTGATAGAAGCCAGCTTCTCCATCTCGGAGGTAGAGCAAGAAATGCTGTCAGTTCCCTCGGACACTGTTGGCACTGTTTACTTAATTCCCTTAACTCAGTGAGCGTATAAGCACTATAAGAGGCATATTCCACCACTGTGTGACGGTGGGGGGGTTCCCTGGGCTCTCCCCTGGGTTCCCATCGGCTGTTCATGGTCTACCTTCTGATGGATCACAGGGCAAGCCTGAAGCAGAGGAGCCTTCTCCTCCTCAGCACCAGACCCAATAGGAATGTCCGGCCAGGAGGATGGGCTGAAGGTTGCGCTGACAGCTGTTACTAACTCCTGTTCCAGGCTGTTTATCTGGACCTCTAAGTGCCCCGCTTGCACCTGGAGGTTCTTCACTCCCAGATTTTGCTCCAAGCTGTGCACATTGGGTCCCCAGGCACTGGGCTTGTGCCTGAAAGTCCTTTATCTGCGCTGTGTCCTGCAAGGACTGAGCTTGTACTTCATGTAGTGCAGTCAGAAATGCCCATCTGACTCTGCTGGCGAAGGTGCATTCCTTCTTGGTGCTGTGAGCTTCCAGATGTTTCAGTGCTTCTCCACACTCATGAAAGATCCATCCTCTGCTCCCACATTTCCACTGGGGCCCATCCAAGGAGCATCTCTGCCACAGATTACCACAGCCCATGCTGTGGCCACATAGCCGACCCAGGAGCCTCAGGGGTTGAAGATCCACTCACCTCATCCTGCCGACTACACCAAGTATCATGCTCAGGGTCAGGTTCCAGCCCCAGCTGAGGGCTGAGGGGAGTGGGTGGATGTGGGACAGGGAGCTGGTAGAACACTCGAGACACAGCAGGTAGATGAGATGTGGCTTTATTCAGCAGCCCCCACACCTGCAGCTGCATGGCCTTCTGCAAAAATGGACAGCTCTGACTCTTTCTCTTGGTGCCAGTGCACCTACACAGTTTCAGCAGGACAATTACACCCTTTCCAGACAATAGTGGCATAGAGCCAAGTGATGGCCTTCCCGTGTTACGACTACATGGCTGTAATAAGAAATGGAGTTACAGGCCTGCATTCTAAGCTTGCTGAGTCATGCAGGGTGTAAACATCCTACCTTGGCCTATCCTTGACCAAAGCACAGCCATATTTTTTACAGCCTTGTTTGCCATTTCTTAAGTGTATTAGATCATACACTTGAACTTTACATATTGCTTAGTTTTCTTGTCTTTGAGGTCATTTCTTTATCTGATCCTTTCAGAAATCTATTTTTATTTTCATAACGCTCCTCTGACCTACTCATAGGTCCTCTCTGACCTTCAAGATCATCTCTGAACCAGACACTGTATTGTATGCAAGAGTCAAGTCACTGATTAGCCTTTTCATTTTTCTCTCATAAGCATTATCTTTCTCCTCTCTTCCTTTTTTTCAGTCAATGTATTAGGACAGTATTTCTCTGGGAATTGTGTTAAAATGCCAGTTCTCTTTCAATAAGCGGGGGTGGGACTTGAGATTCTGCCTTTCTAACACATCCACAGGTTATGCTGATGCTGCTACTCCCTGGACCACACATTCTGTAGCATAGTATATTCTGTTGAAATGTGCTTTGTTAAAAAGGTTTGTTTAAATAACCTCTTTCCCACAACCCTAAGTAGTAGCAATCCACAGAATTGTGGTGAGTGTTGTGCTGGACATGTATTTACCTAATATGGGTGGCACAGTGTTTGGGAGACATAAGAGACCCGGAGCCAGCAAACAAGACATGGAGTTGCACTGGAGGCTTACATACAGGGGACAGAGTCCAGTGACAGCAGCCTGGACAGGATATCTGCATGGCCCAGTGATGGCGGACTGGGCAGAAGAATCACAACTGCTTGTAAAACATATGCAGTTTATATAACATTTTCACTTAGCACCCTCCCCCAACAACCTCCACCTGACAACCTCCTATTACCCCCAAAACAAGGGGCCTCAATGTACTGGCGAGTTCCACAAGAGGGGCTGGGGACTGAGAACTCAGACGTTTCTCATAGACAAGGAATGGCTCTCCAGCTTGGCCATTCCCAAATAGCTTGGAACTCCCACCTGCATTCAGGGGCGTCTGCCGTAGAGACATTCTCAAGGTATGCTTCAGTTATTGCTATCAGGTGTGTTTACCATACAGCAAGGTAGTGTACTCTTTTTTCCAGGAATGCTCCCAGGACATATCTAAATTGTGCATTGCTACTACAAATACTTCATATACTTAGATGTCTCTTGATTAACTCATCTTGCTGAGTCTAGCACCATTTCCTTTAAAGACAGTAGGAACCTGGAAGCAGGCCGGTCATGGTGGCTCATGCCTGTAATCCCAGCACTTTGGGAAGCTGAGGCAGGTAGATAATAAGGGCTGGTGTTCAAGACTAGCCTGGCCAAGATGGTGAAACCCCATCTCTACTAAAAATACAAAAAATTAGCTGGGCACGGTGGTGGGTGCCTGTAATCCCAGCTACTTGGGAAGCTGAGGCAGAGAATTGCTTGAACCCAGGAGGCGGAGGTTGCAGTGAACCAAGATGGCACCACTACACTTCAGCCTGGGTGACAGAGCAAGACTCCATCTGAAGAAAAAAAAAAGAACCTGAAAGCAATCTTGACTGGCCCATAGGTCGTCTGGGTGCCACAGAAATAATCTGAAAGTCAGTTCAACCCTTAAAATTGAGTCTAATCTCACCCTGTCTAAATAAGCAGCCAAATGTGATCACTTTGGAGTTCACCTGCCACAGAATAACGTACCCTAGCTCCTGTGCCTACCCCAAAGAGAAAGTACTAGACACAAAAATAAACTGTTAGAGTAGGACCTAGTATACTATGTGCCTTAATGCAGCTTTCTCAACTTTGGTACCATAGGCATTTGAGGTGCGATTATTTCTTTGGTGGAGGAGGATGGGGGAAAAGTTTCCTGTGCAGTGTAGGGTATTTAGCAGCATCTCTGATCACTACTTTGGAGTAGCAGAAAGCTGCTATTGAGTAGTGATCAGAGATGCTGCTAAATATCCTACAGTATATATTATAATACAGTATATATTATATTATATATTATATACCTACAGTATATATTAAAGAATGGCTTCTCTTTCCTATAAAAAGATTTCCTTATCAAGTTCGTAGCCTTGTCACAGCACAACAATCATCGTTTGAGTGTTTAATAAATATTTTTGATGCTTAACTCAATCAAAAGTTAGATATTTTTTGGTAATGTCTACTTTCACTTCTTGTGCTAGATACTTCTCGTGTTAGATACATATTAGATTATTTCCCTACCCAGGTATTATGTATTTATTGTGGCACACATCTATTTGCTTAAATCTGCATTTATGTATTTATTTATTTGAGACGGAGTCTCATTCTCTCACCCAGGGAGCAGTGTAATGGTGCGATCTTGGCTCACTGCAACCTCCACCTCCCAGGTTCAAGTGATTCTCCTGCCTCAGCCTCCTGAGTAGCTGGGATTACAGGTGTGCGCCACCATGCCTGGCTAGTTTTTGTATTTTTAGTAGAGATGGGGTTTCACCATATTGGCCAGGCTGGTCTCAAACTCCTAACCTTGTAATCTGCCCGCCTTGGTCTTCCAAAGTGCTGGGATTACAGGCGTGAGCCACCACACTTGGACTTAAATCTGCTTTTAAGGTCTTTTGTACACAAGCTAAAATCGTATCTCTATTCTCCTTGTTTTTAAGTTCATATTTGGTATCCATTAACTTTTACAGCATTTGAATGTTTTAGATCCTGATTGAAACTAGCCCTGAAGAAGAATTAGATATTTCTCTTTAGAGTCTTATAAACTCCTTCAAGGGACAGCTGATAGATTGATAGGACAACAGCAGGCAGGTATGAGATGGGGTATAGTGATTCTGTTAATAATGTGAGTGGTGTTGGAATTTATAGCAACTTCACTACTTAATACCAGATAATGTTTTTTTTTAGAAGATGGAAGAGTCCATTATTGACATAATCACCCCAAAGTACATCTTCAGATGAGGACAGTTGTAGAGGACATGTGGTTAATAATGAATTGACCAAACACTTTTACCTAATCCCCTATCATTTTGTGTAACCTGTTGGATTTCTTCTTTAGGTGGACAGTGTGGTAGTTAGGTTGTAAATAGATTTTTTTTTTTTTTAAGACAGGATCAGTCTGTCACTATGCTGGAGTGCAGTGACGCAAACTCGGCTCACTGCAGCCTCAAACTCCTGGGCTCAAGTGATCCTCCCACCTCAGCCTGCTGTATCGCTAGGACCACAGATGTGTGCCACTATGCCTATTTTTTTCTTTTTTTTTGAAGAGATTTAGTCTCATCATACAGATTTTTAGGTGTGCTCTCTAGGGCATATGGAACAGTATGTTCTGAGCTAAAAGCTAAATATATTCTACTTGTTTGTGTTGTACAAAATAATGTCTGTGTGATGATGGTTCATATGGAAACAAAATATTAACATGGATGTTTCCCAAACAGAATTCTCCAGAACTCCCAATTGTTTATAACAGATGTTACTTAGCAAAAAAATTAGTTTCTCTTTTATATCTAAGTAATACATTTTCAGTCATGTAGCTAAACAAATAGCAAAAAATATTTACAATTAAACTAAATACTGGTTGCTGAATGGACATTTATAATCAGTGTAAAATGGAAATCTTGCTCATTCACATTTTTGTTTTGAGACAGAGTCTCGCTCTGTCACCAAGCTGGAGTGCAGTGGTGCAATCTCAGCTCACTGCAACCACTGCCTCCTGGGTTCAAGTGATTCTCCTGCCTCAGCCTCCTGAGTAGCTGGGACTACAGGTGTGCAACACCATGCCCAGCTAATTTTTGTTTTTTTTTTAGTAGAGACGGGGTTTCACAATGTTGGCTAGGATGTTCTGGAACTTTTGACCTTGTGATCCGCCCACCTTGGCCTCTCAAAGTGCCAGGATTACAGGTGTGAGCCACAGCGCCCGGCCTCATTCACATTTTTCCTACCACTCTACAGTTGTACTCTGGATGTCATTACATACTGCTATGGTTGGAATGTGTCACCTCCAAAATTCAGATGTTGAAACTTAATGGTTGATGTGATGATACTATTAAGAGGTAGGGCTTTCAGGAGGTGATTAAGTCATGAGGGCTTTTCCCTTCATGAATGGGATTAAGGCCCTTTTAAAAGAGGTTTCACAAAGGATTAAGGCAGCTTCCACCTTGTAAAAGATGATGGCCTTCCACCTTGAGAGGACATAGCATTCTTCTCCTCTGAAGGATGCAGCAATAAGGGCCATCTTAGAACCAGAAGGCAGCCCTCACCAGACAAGCACACCTGTCAGCACCATGGCCTTGGACTGTCCCAGAACTGTGACAAAATCAATTTCAGTTCCTTATAAATTAGCCAAATTAGTCAGTCTCCATTCTCCCCTCCTTTCCCCTTCCCTCTCCTCCTTTTTTTTTTGAGATGAAGTCTCGCCCTGTCACCCAGGCTACAGTGCATTGGTGCAATCTTGGCTCACTGCAACCTCCATCTCCCAGGTTCAAGTGATTCTCCTGTCTCAGCCTGCCAAGTAGCTGAGATTATAGGCACCCACCACAACGCTTGGCTTTTTTTTTTTTTTTTTTTAGTAGAGATGGAGTTTCACCATGTTGGCCAGGCTGGTCTTGAACTTCTGACCTCAGGTGATCCACTCACCTTGGCCTCCCAAAGACCTGAGATTACAGGTGTAAGCCACTATGCTTGGCCAGGCATTTTCTTCTAGCAGCTCAAAAATGACTAAGACATGTACCAAAATCACAACTCTTTTCACAACCAAGTTTAAGCAATATTTTATTATCCTCAGTTCAATATGAAAGTATATTTTTGGGGGTATTTTTTATTGCATTTTAGGTTTTGGGGTACATGTGAAGAACATGCAAGATAGTTGCATAGGTACACACGTGACAGTGTGATTTGCTGCCTTCCTCCTCTTCACCTATATCTGGCATTTCTCCCCATGCTATCTCTTCTCAACTCCCCACCCCCTGCTGTCCCTCCCCTATTCCCCCCAACAGACCCCCGTGTGTAGTGCTCATTTTGGGGGGATTTTTTGACAACTTAGCCCTTTTCACATTTAAATCCAGAATACTATCTTATTGTACAATTTTTGGTACTGAAAATACTTCATTCAACAAATATTTTTGGGTACCTACTATGTGCAAAAAACAAAATAACTTGTGGAAGTATAAGAAGTGTAGGATTTGCTGGCTCATGCCTGTAATCCCAGAACTTTGGGAGGGCAGATCACAAAGTCAAGAGATCGAGACCATCATGGCCAACATGGTGAGATCCCATCTCTACTAAGAATACAAAAATTAGCTGGACATGGTGGCGCCAACTTGTAGTTACAGCTACTCAGAAGGCTGAGGCAGGAGAATCACTTGAACCCAGGAGGCAGAGGTTGCAGTGGGCTAAGATCACGCCACTGCACTCCAGCCTCATAACAGAGCAAGACTCCATCTCAAAAACAACAACAAAAGTAGGATTATATCTTACAAAGAATGATGTCCTTCAAAGAATTTAAAATTTGATTGAAGAGGTGGGATGTGAACATATATAATACATAATACCAAGATATGCTTCATAAACATCTAATAATCAGCACACTAACAAAAGTACTTAAGAGGGGAAAGGATGATTACAGAGCACTGAGTTTTGTAATCAATCAGTTAATTGTGAAATAAGAGCAGACTTATAAAAGAGGTAAACAGTGGTTCATGCCTCAAAGCAAGTTTATCCAACCTGTACCCATATGCTGCAGGTGGCTCAGAATGGCTTTGAATGTGGCCCAACACAAATTTGCAAACTTTCTTAAAACATTATGAGATTTTTTTGCCTTTTTTTTTTTTTTTTTTAAAGCTCATCAGCTATCATTAGTGTTAGTATATTTTCTATGTGGCCCAAGACAGTTCTTCTTTCAGTGTGGCCCAGGGAAGCGAAAATATTGGACATTCCTGCCTTAAAGGATAAGAAGCATTTGAGTAGATGAAAAGGACTCAACAGAACTTTCCAGATGATGGAAACAATATAAACTGAAATGGGAGTGAGCAGGTTGCTCATTAGGTAGTGATGAGGTGGCTGGCCTGATGAAGTGAAGGGTTTAAAGTGGGGAGTAGTGAAATAAAGCTTTGTAAGTGGTATTTGGCCAATTTGTGGTCTGGTTTGAAAGCCGATTAGAGAAGTTTGAACATTTTCTTGGCAGCTCTTAGGAGCAAGTAAAGGAAAGCGATGTGGCTGGGCATGGTGGCTTATGCCTGTAATCCCAGCACTTTGGGAGGCAGAGGTGGGCATGTCACTTGAGGGCAGGTGTTTGAGACCAGCCTGGGCAATATGGTGAAACCCCATCTCTACTAAAAATAAAAAAATTAGCCAGGTGTGGTGATGCACACCTGTAATCCCAGCATTTTGGGAGGCTGATGCAGGAGAATCGCTTGAATCTGGGAGGTGGAGATTGCAGTGAGCCGAGATCGAACCATTGCACTCCAGCTTGGGCAACAAGAGCAAAACTCTGATTCAAAAAAAAAAAAAAAAAAAAGGTGGGGGGGAAGATGTGATGTGAGGAAAATGGTGTTTGTGGAGGATTAAAGATGGTGTGCAACTTGCAGGGGAAGGAGAGAGACTGACACAGAAACGTTTTGCAGTAAACCAGATGAGAAGTGATAAAGACCTGGATAAGAGTGATGTCAGGGAGAATGAAAATGAAGGGATGGATAAACCAGATGCTTTGAATTTGAAAAATGAAAAACAGCACAAAACTTTTAGACCATACGCTGCAGGAGGGCAGTATCTGTGGAGTAAGCCACTTATGCAATTTCTTTAACAACTGTGTGCCCTTGAGCAAGTTTTTTGTTTTTTGTTTTTGAGACAGAGTCTCGCTCTGTCACCAGGCTGGAGTGCAGTGGCGATCTCAGCTCACTGCAGCCTCCACCTCCCAGGTTCAAGCAATTCTCCTGCCTCAGCCTCCTGAGTAGCTAGAACTACAGGCATGAGCCACCACATCCAGCTAATTTTTGTTTTTGTTTTTGAGACACAATCTAATTCTGTTGCCCAGGCTGGAGTGCAGTGGTTTGATCTCGGCTCACTGCAAACTCTGCCTCTTGGATTCAAGCAATTCTCCTGCCTCAGCCTCCCAAGTAGCTGGGATTACAGGCACCCGCATCATGCCCAGTTAATTTTTGTATTCTTGTAGTAGAGAAGGGGTTCACCATGTTGGCCAGGTTGGTCTCGAACTCCTGACCTCAGGTGATCCACCTGCCTTGGCCTCCCAAAGTGTTGGGATTACAGGCATGAGCCACTGCACCCAGCCCTCCCTTGAGCAAGTTTTTAAAGAAATTCTGAGTCTTACTCTTAATGCAGTCAAGTTTTCATTTACACAACAAATATTTATTGAGCATCTGTTACATGTTATGAGCTATATATGGCAATGAAGGAAACATGAAAATCACTGCTTTCATGGAGCTAACATTCTAGTGGGAGAAACAATAAGCGAAATATATAATATAAATGGTAATAAATACTATGAATTAAAATAAAGCAGGGATGGAGAATAGAGAATAACAACTTATAATAGCAAAATTGTTTTTAACACATTGGTAAAAGAAGGTCTTGCTGGGAAGGTGGCATTTGAGCAAAAACCCTAACCGAACCCCATAAGTACAGACAACTAAAGCAACAGTGGACAAATGGGATCACATCAAGTTAAAAAGCTTCTGCACAGCAAAGGAAACAATGAACAAAGTGAAGAGACACACTGCAGAATGGAAGAGAATATTTGCTAACTATCCATCCGACAAGAGATCAATAACCAGAATATATAAGGTGCTCAAACAACTCTATAGGAAAAAATCTAGCAGTCTGATTTAAAAATGAACAAAAGAACGGAATAGACATCTCTCAAAAGAAGACATACAAATGGCAAACAGACATATGGAAAGGTCAACATCACTGATCATCAGAGAAATGCGAGTCAAAACTACAATGAGGTAGGGCGGAGTGGCTCATGCCTGTAATCCCTGCACTTTGGGAGGCTGGGGCGGGTCACGGGGGATGTGGATCACTTGAAGCCAGGAGTTCAAGACCAGTCTGGCCAACATGGCAAAATCTCATCTCTACTAAAAATACAAAAATTAGCCAGGTACAGTGGTGTATGTCTGTAGTTCCAGCTACTTGGGAGGCTGAGGTGGAGGAATCAGGGAAAATAGCCTGAGGCTATAGACAAGGCTGCGGTGAGCTGTAATCATGCCACTGCTCTCCAGCTTGCTAGCACAGCAAGGTGTCTATAGCAAACCAAAAATAATTATACTTTTTCAAGTAACTAAAAGAGTATAACTGGATTGTTTGTAACACAAAGGATAAATGCTTGAGGTCATAAATACCCCATTTACCATGATGTGATTATTATGCATTGTGTGCCTGCATCAAAGTATCTCATGTACCCCACAAATATATACACCTACTATGAACCCACAAAATTTTTAAAAAGCCCGGCTGCGGTGGTTCACGCCTGTAATTTCAGCAATTTGGGAGGCTGAAGTGGGCAGATCACTTGAGCTCAGATGTTTGAGACCAGCCTGACCAATATGGCAAAAACCTATCTCTACTAAAGCACAAAAATTCACTGGATGTGGTGGCATGCACCTGTAGTCCCAGCTACTTGGGAGGCCGAGGCAGGAGAATTGCTTGAACCTGGGAGGCGGAGGTTGCAGTGAGCTGAGATCATGCCATTATACTCCAGCCTGGGTGTCAGAGTGAGAACCCGTCTCAAAAAAAAAAAAAAGAAATTCGAATGTCGGTGAGTGAGCCAGTCCTATAGTGGTAGCTGGGAAAGAGTAGCCAAGGCAAAAGAAATAGATAGTAGCAAAGCCCAGAGAAAGCCCTGAGGCACTGCTTCCTCATGAGGGCCAAAGCAGAGCTGGGTATGAGGATCTAGGAGCCTATTATAAGTACCTGGGCTTTTACTGATAGAAATTGTTTGGCAAGATTTAATCTCTGACATATATAATGGTATCGGTCTTTCTTGGCTTAGTTGAGCCAATGCTCTTACTTGTATTCTTTTTCCATTGCTTATAATGGAAAAAGCCCTAGTTTATTATCCTTCTGTCTTGTATTAATTTTATCTGGGATTGAGCTCTAATTGTGGCACAAAAACATATTCATAAATAAACTGCTATCTTTTAAATAGTAATAATACTCCCTCAAATAGTAATAGTCTAATTCCTGTTTGGGGACCAGATCAGTGGTTTTTCAAATCTAATAAGTTTGAAAAACTGTGTACTCGCTTCCATATTGTTAGATCAATATTGAAAACTTTTCACTTCAAGTTTAAATATCTGCCAAGTTTGTAATTTCCAACATGGTATAAATAATGATTTTATAATAGGCTGTTAAATAACACTTATAAATCTATTTAGTAAAAACTAAGTATAGCCTGCTGGGCGCAATGGCTCACACCTGTAATCCCAGCACTTTGGGAGGCTGAGGCAGGCAGATCACTGGAGGTCAGGAGTTCAAGACCAGCCTGGCCAATATGGTGAAACCCCATCTCAACTAAAAATACAAAACATTAGCTAGGTGTGGTGGTGTGCACCTGTAATCCCAGCTACTCAGGAGGCTGAGGCAGGGAAAATCGTGTGAACCAAGAGGTGGAGATTGAAATGAGCTGAGATCATGCCATTGTACTTCAGCCCAGGTGACAGTGCAAGACTCTGTCTCAAAAAAAAAAAAGACCAGACTGGTCTCGAACTCTTGACCTCTTGATCCACCACCTCAGCTCTCAAAGTGCTGGGATTACAGGCATGAGCCACCGTGCCCGGCACCCCCCCTTTTTTTTTTTAACTTGGCAGCACCTTGTTAATCCAGTATGTAAATGAAGTATACTAAATGTTCTGTCTATACCCATCATCTACACACATTGATAATCATATCACAGCATATCAAACATTTAATGGCATGACTGTACTTAGCGGAAAGACGTACTAGTTAGGTAAAAATTATAAATAAAATCATTGTTTTTAGAACCAGGAGTCCTTTGAAAGCTGAAGTGTGATGTCAATAAGGCATCTAACTCCATGCCAAGCTTAGTGTCTGCCAAGTCATTTATGTCTCATTTCCATGATGGCACTTTATTTCTTTAAGACTTGAAACCACAGATGGCACATCTGTTTTCTTTTTTTCTTATTTTTTTTCTTTTCTAATTCTATGTTTATATGAGTATGAGAGGCACATCTGTTTTCTTGAACAGTATCATTAATTTATTTGACTTAATAATGCTAATTATATGTTTCTGAATGATCAAATCTATCAGCATTTGCAGTGGTCTCTTTGATAAGCATAGGGTAAAAAGGAACTATTCCAGGCATACCCTCCAGGATCTGCTCTTCTGTTGGCAAAGTGAAGAAGTAGAATAGTGTAATATGTAATATACACTGATATACAAATTTAAGCATCATAACTAGGGAACATCAGGCAATGAAAGCAAGAGTTTTAATTGGTTCATGCAGCAATCTGAAATAACTGCACAAATGACAATATAGTGAATTCTATTATTCATGAATCATTTAATATTACATGTAGTTATGATTCTAGAAGCCCTTAATCTAAGTTAGATGGAGCCTATATATATATATATGTATATATATATACATATATATACACATACATATACACATATACATATATAAACACACACACACACACACACACACACATATATATTTGAAACGGAGTTTTGCTCTTGTTGCCCAGGCTGGAGTGCAATGGTGTGATCTAGGCTCACCGAAACCTCTGCCTCCCAGGTTCAAGTGATTCTCCTGCCTCAGTCTCCCAAGTAGCTGGGATTATAAACATGTGCCACCACACCCGGCTAATTTTGTATTTTAGTAGAGACGGGGTTTCTCCATATTAGTCAGGCTGCTTTCAAACTCCCAACCTCCGGTGATCCACCCGCCTCAGCCTCCCAAAGTGCTGGGATTACAGGCGTGAGCCACTGCAGCCAGCCAAGCCTGTATTTTTTTATACATCAAACTTGGCAAACAGTAACTAGAGCTACAAAAACAGCAATTTCTACACTTCAGTGGCAAAAATGGCGAGAAGTCTCCTTCAATCAGTCACAATTGTGTCCTTGAATGGCAACACTGCCAACAACATCACTATCAGTTGTGAGGGGCAAGCTATAATTACTATTAACTACAAATCTCACAGTTTCTGAAGACATGTTAAGAAGACGCTAATTTCCAAATTAAGGCTGTGATGCGGTTAAGTGTAAATATTCTTTCAGTATAGCAGCTAACATTTATATACCAAGTCCTAAGTGCTTCATTATTAATTTGTCTTTCCAGTAACCTTAGGTTAGGTTGAGAAGGTATGGATGTTGTGTTTTACAGATCCAAAGACTAAGGATCAGAGAAGTGCAGTAATTTGTGAGAGGCTACGTGTTAGATAAGTGGCAGAGATGAGCCTTAAGCCTGAAACTAAACCTTACACGCTTTCCATTTCTATTAAAGGGTTTACCAGATGTTGGGATGTTAAACTTTCATCTTTCTTTCTTTTGGGTCCAACACATTCTCTTATTCATGCATAAGAATCACCTGCTGCCCTTGATTAGAATGCAGATTTCTAGGTCTCCATCCCATGGAAGTCTTTGTGTGGGGTGTGGTAGTTGTGGGGGACTGCATAACCAGCATCCCACGTAATTCAATTAAGATGAAATGATTTGTGGAATTAAACTAAAGCCACCCACAGAAGAACAAACAGGTGCTATTTATTCAGAGCTTGCTGTAGAAGAGAGTCCCAGTCACCATCACTTGACTTTTGGGCTCAAAGGTGGGCAGAGATGTGGGAAAGCTTTATAGAATTGAAGAAAAGCCCCAGGTATGCTCTGATTGGAAGTTGTTGCCATGGGAAATCTGCAGGTGGGCTGCTAGAAGCATGGGTATCTTATGTGATTGGCTTGTGAAACATATTTGGCTTTCTCTGGTTGGTGCTAAGGTGGAAGTAGGGGTAAACATAGTGAAGTTGCACTTAGGAAAGCCCAGGCAGGAGGATAGGTTGAGTCTAGGAGTTTGAGACCAGCCTGGGCAACATACTGAGACCATGTCTCTGAAAAAAATCTTAAAAATTTAAAACGTTGCACATCTGGGCTGGACACAGTGGCTCACACCTGTATCCCAGCACTTTGGGAGGCCTAGGTGGGTGGATCATGAAGTCAAGAGATCAAGACCAGTCTGGCCAATATGGTGAAACCCCATCTTTACTAAAAATACAAAAATTAGCTGGGAGTGGTGGCATGTGCCTGTAGTCCCAGCTACTCAGGAGGCTGAGGCAGGAGAATCACTTGAACCTGGGAGCTGGAAGTTGCAGTGAGCCAAGATTGCGCCATTGCACTCTAGCCTGGCAATAGAATAAGACTCCCTCTTGAAAAATAAAATAAAATAAAATAAAATTTAAAAATTGCACACCTGTAGTCCTAGGTACCTGGGAGGCTGAGGCAGGAGGATCTCTTGAGCCCAGGAGATCAAGACTGCAGTGAGCTATGATTGTGCCACTACATTCCAGCCTGGGCAACATAGCAAGACCCTGTCAGAAAGAAAGAAAGAAAAAAAGAAAATAAAGGAAAAAAAGAAAAGAAAAATACGGAAATTGGCAATCCTTGACTACTTCCTGACTGTTCTGGTTCAGCTTCTGCCAAGGTTGTGGTCTGGCTTCTTGGGCTTCTGTGGTTCAGAGTTCTGTTGTCATATACCATGTGGCCATTCATGTATATTCTGTCTCTGAGACCATACTCTGGGAAACACGTGGTCCTCTGGTGGTAGTGAAGGTGCCTGTGAGCTAGGGACCATCTGTCAACACTTGATTACTAGTGCTTATCCCTATCAGGCACCCGAAGCACTTAATAAAATCTTGCGAATGAATGAGTGAATGATATATGAACATATTTGATACTGGCTTTTGTTGGAACAAGAAAATGAACTTTGTGTACCACATAGACATCTGTGACTAGACTGGCTGTCTCCAGAAAGGCTGCTCCTTCCAGCTACCGTGCTCTAAATACAGTAACGTGAATCCTAGCACGACTGGACTTCGCCTTGGCCCCGGCTGCCCTCAGTTTTTCTCAAAGCTCCAGCTTAACCCCTGACGTGCCCACCATCCCCAAGGCTCCCTCCTGAGTGCTCTGCTGGGGGTGGGATGACGTTTGTGGGAAAGGGCGGCTACTTTTGGCATTTCGAAGGCGCCGCCAATCCCTGACCTTTATTTAAGTCGTGCCGCATTCTCTCCACTCTTTCCCCCTTCTCTGTCCTCACAATTGGGCCCTGGGCTGGTGAGAGCTACTGAGGGAGGGGAAAGTGTATACACACACACACACACACACACACACACGCACACGCGCGCGCACACACACAGACACACTCAAATATTGTGTTAACAATTCAGGACTCAGAGTTCATCTAAAAGACACTCGACCGGTTTGAGAGAACGCGGGAGAGAGAGAGCGCCAAAGAAGGGGAGAGAGCGCCAAGGAAGGGGAAAGCCGCGGCGCGGAGGCGAAGCCGTCCCACCTGCTGTGGGGGGCGCCACCGGGGAGGGGCCGAACCGCGCGCATGCCCGCACGCCCCGCCCCGTTCGCCGCGCGGCCCGGCTACGGGGGAGTTCCCGCAAGTGGCCTCGCGCCCAGACTGTGCGGGGGGCTGTTCGGGTGGAGGCGGGGGAGCAGCCGGGACACCAAAATAGGAGCTGCTTGTGGGCTGAAGCCGCACTAGCTGGCGGCCTCGGCGCGCCTCTTCCAAAGATGGTCAGAGGGGCCAGAGGCGCCCCAGCTCCCGCTCACTGCTAGCCCGCTGGCCAGCGCCGCGCCCCGAGCCCCGGCGGGAGGTAGGTGCGGTGCAGACCTGCCGCCCGAGGTTGGCCTGCCGGGAGTCAGTGGGGCCCGGCGCGGGGAGCGAGGCCGCGCGGGAGAGGAGCGCAGACAATGGCTGCGCGGGCTCCGGGCCGGGCCGAAGGCATTGCGCTGGGGCTGCCTGCGGCGTCCTTCCCACACCTGCGCTGAGCGCCCGGCAGAGGGACTCGGGCACCCGGCCCGCAGGCGGCACGCGGCGCCCTTGAGTCCAGCCGGGCGCCTGGCCCCGGGGCGGGGCGGTCTCCGGGCGGGAACGTGGGCCGGGGCCCAGGCGCGGGACGCGCGGAAACCCCTGCGGCGGGCGCGGGGGAGGGGGCGCGGGCTGTAGGGGCTGTGCCCGGAAGCCTTCCTTTCTCTCCTTCCTTAAGCGAAAGGGGGAAGGATTTTCCTTTGCTGAGATCTCTTCTTGTTCACTTATATTTCCATTATCCCTTTTTGGCATTTCGATGTGATTTGAAAGGGAGACGGAGCTCGGGTAAAAGGTTGAATTGGGGCGGAGCCAAGACAGCTGAGGTCTGGCCTCGAGTGGGGTGACCCTCGGACACTTGCCTTGCCTAGTATGGGATCTCATCTCCGACCACCAGGCCAGGGTAGGCTGCGGTGAATGGAATAGCAAATCAGTACTCTCAAAAGGACTACTGAAAAATCCGGGGGGCCTCATTTTGAGCTCCGAGCTACCCTGAGTTTAAATTGACGGCCATATAAATGATCCAACTGTCCATCCACATTTTGCATTTATCATTTAGAATGCTGAACTTAGTCCAGTTTTGGAGTATATCGGATGCTAGTCAGTTATTTAGCACTGATTATTTGAGATAATGGGCAAAATTGAAAACACATTTCTTATTTCATATTTATTGCAGCCATGGCTCTAAAAGGACAAGAAGATTATATTTATCTTTTCAAGGATTCAACACATCCAGTGGATTTTCTGGATGCATTCCGAACATTTTACTTGGATGGATTATTTACTGATATTACCCTTCAATGTCCTTCAGGCATAATCTTCCATTGTCACCGAGCTGTTTTAGCTGCTTGCAGCAATTATTTTAAGGCAATGTTCACAGCTGACATGAAAGAAAAATTTAAAAATAAAATAAAACTCTCTGGCATCCACCATGATGTTCTGGAAGGCCTCGTAAATTATGCATACACTTCCCAAATTGAAATAACTAAAAGAAATGTTCAAAGCCTGCTTGAGGCAGCAGATCTGCTACAGTTCCTTTCAGTAAAGAAGGCTTGTGAGCGGTTTTTGGTAAGGCACTTGGATATTGATAATTGTATTGGAATGCACTCCTTTGCAGAATTTCATGTGTGTCCAGAACTAGAGAAGGAATCTCGAAGAATTCTATGTTCAAAGTTTAAGGAGGTGTGGCAACAAGAAGAATTTCTGGAAATCAGCCTTGAAAAGTTTCTCTTCATCTTGTCCAGAAAGAATCTCAGTGTTTGGAAAGAAGAAGCTATCATAGAGCCAGTTATTAAGTGGACTGCACATGATGTAGAAAATCGAATTGAATGCCTATATAATCTACTGAGCTATATCAACATTGATATAGATCCGATGTACTTAAAAACAGCCTTAGGCCTTCAAAGAAGCTGCCTGCTGACCGAAAATAAGATCCGATCTCTAATATACAATGCCTTGAATTCCATGCATAAAGAGATTTCCCAGAGGTCCACAGCCACAATGTATATAATTGGAGGCTATTACTGGCATCCTTTATCGGAGGTTCATATATGGGATCCTTTGACAAATGTTTGGATTCAGGGAGCAGAAATACCAGATTATACCAGGGAGAGCTACGGGGTTACATGTTTAGGACCCAACATTTATGTAACTGGGGGCTATAGGACGGATAACATAGAAGCTCTTGACACAGTGTGGATATATAACAGTGAAAGTGACGAATGGACAGAAGGTTTACCAATGCTCAATGCCAGGTATTACCACTGTGCAGTCACCTTGGGTGGCTGTGTCTATGCTTTAGGTGGTTATAGAAAAGGGGCTCCGGCAGAAGAGGCTGAGTTCTATGATCCATTAAAAGAGAAATGGATTCCTATTGCAAATATGATTAAAGGTAAGTGGAGATTATGTTTATTTTGTATTTTTTAGATGTCTGGGGCCAGGCCAGCGGTCTCACTTCTCTTGAATTTATCACTTTTGGATGCTATCTAGGAACTATAGTGGATTATACAAATAATGCTGCACAGAATGTTCCAGATAAAAACAGTATAGCATAGTTCCCACCTTGTTTGAGAGTTATGAGAATTTATATTCAAGTCAAGGGCTAGATGAAGAGACAAATCTGGACAGTTTTCATTTTTTCGTGTTCTTAAAATTGAAATCTTTTAATTTCGGCTTTTAACTATTCAACTTTTTTCCTCTTAAAATATACGATCAGCTCTTGTCCTTCATTAAAAACCTTGGAAGTTTTGGTCTCTTCAGGATGTAACAAAGTACATTGTTCCAGGAACTAGAGACAACCTCTGCTTTTGCAATTCAGTCCTCTCTGAGAGGGACAGACACCATACCCTCCCTCATGTGGCCCTCGGAACCTGGCACACCCCTGGGTCTCAGTATCCATCTGATATTTTCTGTATTTTCTGCTGTGTTTGGCAATGTGTTTGTTCACCTTGCTGTCCTCTCCCAGTGGAAAAATAGTTAAACCAGAATCTTACTTCATTATATTTATTCATTGGTGCTGAGGAGTTGTACAAAAAAAACGGTAGGTTGTTACCAAATTTGTATCATTTTGTCCCAGATGTTTCTTCCAGGCTTTTCTGTTTCTTTTTTAATGCTAGTGAGAGTGTGGGAATTTGACCTGGTCTGGAAATTTGACCTGGTATGATCTTTGGATGACAGGCCGGAAGCTGAGAGGCAGAACAATCTTGAGACGCTGCCTCTGAAGCTAAACTGCCTGCATCCAGATTCCTGCTTTCCTCTTACTTGCTGATGAGCTCTGGCAAATTGTTTAATCACCCTGTGCCCCCATTTTGTCATCTGTACATTGGGGATGACAATACCTAGTCTTGGATCATGGAGAAGATTAAATGAATCTATGCTTGTGAAGTGCCTACAACAGTGTCTGACAGAGAGTACGCATGCTGTAAATATTAGGTATGATTGTCCTGAACGTCAGTATTTTAGGACATGTCAGCTCTGATAGAGCAGAAATTAATTTCATGTTAAGTTGTGACCACTCTCATGCCAGGGTGGGAGAAGGTAGTGGAAAGCCTGGCTATTGCTGCACTGGTTTTTGGCTTTGCCTGAGACTTACCACTACTTGCTGATTCCAGGAGGGCTCTGAATGCCCTGACCCCTCTCCTGCAAAAGAAACAAGGAAAGTCTGCATATTTTAGCAGCTATTATAAACTAGCATACATTTCTGATTCTGTTTTTTAAGGATAATGTAACAGTTTCAGTGGTTTTGTGGTTCAGAATATATTTCCTCTTTTTTTTTTTTTTGTTTTGAGATGGAGTCTCACTCTGTTACTCAGGTTGGAGTGCAGTGGTGTGATCTCAGCTCACTGCAACCTCCACCTCCAAAGTTCAAGCAATTCTCCTGTCTCAGCCTCCTTAGTAGCTGGGATTACAGACATGTGCCACCACACCTAGCTAATTTTTATATTTTTACTAGAGACAGGGTTTCATCATGTTGGCCAGGCTGGTCTTGAACTCCTGACCTCAAGTGATCTGCCCACCTTTGCCTCCCAGAGTGCTGGGATTATAAGCCTGCATTCAGGGTATATTTCTTTGAGAATGAAAGCTTATTACTTCACTGAAATTTAAAAAATTTATATTTAGATCAATGCTTGCTGAAAAATATATGCTGTGATGGTGTATCTACTGTGAAACAAAAGCCATATGTGTGCTTGCTTTAACCTTGAGTAGAGTAGGAGACCTTCATACCTCAGAGTCCTCCCTCACCTGCAATTCCAGTTTTATACTTTGAACTCAAAGCTTTGATTCTTGTTTATGTCTTTGATTCTTGTTATGTCATCCCAGGGAGAGGTTAACGCTTTGCCAGTTCTCTGCAGTTTTGACTAATACTTGTTTTGGTGAGTGGACTCATACAGAAAAATTTTTAAACAACTTTTAAAATTTAATTTTTAATCTTTAAAAATAGAAATGGGGTCTCACTATGTTGCCCAGGCTGGTCTTGAACCCCTGGCCTCAAGTGATTCTCCCACTTTTGCCTCCCAAAGTGCTGGGATTACAGGCATGAGCCACCACACCCCACCATACTGAGCTTTTAGTTTCCCATTTTTGGGAAGAAAGGATGACATTTTTTTCCTGTTCGTTTTATTTTGTAGTCTTGAAGGGAATTAGCAGCTTTCTCTGGTAATGAACTTAATTTGGGTACAGTCAGATTTAAAATTTATTTCCTTTTTTGGTCCTAGACCCAAATTAAGTTCATTAATATGCAAAGAAGAAATAAACACTTGGCTGTTTAGGAACTCCTAAATCTTTAGTTTTTTTTTCACATCATAACTGCCCTACTTATAAACCCACTTTTATTTTGGAATAGAAAAGAATGAGAAGATTGAACTTGATCCTGCAAAATGTTGCTAAGTAAAAGTTGGTGGAAAGACAAAACCAGTATTTTCAACTAAAATGAGCCTCATCATCTTTCTTCCTTTTTCCGTCTTCCCTCTGAACCCATTTCCTCGTCATCCTCCTCCTTACTTTTTTTGGCGTCATTGATTCCAATTTTCCCAGCTCAGGACCTCAAAATCACTCTGGTTTGCCTTTGCCTCAATTCGTCATCAAGGCCGGTGTGTTTTACCTGTGTCTCTTTTCTCTGTGTTCTTCCCTCTATACTCAAAGCCCCTTCAAAATCAGGCCCTCAGGATTGCTCACCCCAGCCAGTACCTAGATCTTTCTGGTACCTGTCCTCCTCCTTTTGTTAGTTGCTCTCTTCCTCTGTTTAAAAACCTAAAAAAATCTGGCAGAATTAAATCCAGATTCTTTGTTGGGCATCAGTATCTTTGCCATATGGCTTCCATTTGCCATACCAGCCTTAAAATTCCATGCAATGACCCCCAGTGTGCCACCTGCTCTGGTCAAACTAGGCTACTTAACATTGTCCAGTAAGCCTTTGCACTGGCTTTTCCCTCTGTCTGGAATGGCCTCCTCTCACCTGTACCTGCCAACTTCCTACCATCACCCAGGTCAAATTCCGCCACCACCTGCTGTGATTTCCCTTGTCAAATGCAGTGTCTCCTTGCCCTGGCCATCCCCAGCAGTTCTGGTGTTTCTTCCATTTTATACCTAGTGTTCGAATTACAGCCATGTGTCACTTGACAGTGACAGTGGGGTTATGTTCTGAGAAATGTGTGGTTAGGCAGTTTTCATTATGTGAACGTCATACTTACACAACAGGCTATACCATCCTAATGGTACATCCTATTACACATCTAGGCTGTATAGTATAGCCTGTAATCTTAGGCTACAAACCTGTACAGCATGTTACTATACTGAATGCTCTAAGCAGTAGAACACAATGGTAAGTCTTTGTGTATCTAAATATAGAAAAGGTACAGTAAAAATACAGTATAAAAGATAAAAATGGTAGACCTATTAAGGGCACTTACCATGAATGGAGCTTGCAGAACTGGAACTTGTTCTGATTGAGTCAGTGAGTAAGTGTGAGGGAATGTGAAGGCCTAGGACATTACTGTGCACTACTGTAGACTTTACTCTTTATTTTTATTTTTATTTTTGAGACAGGGTCTTGCTCGACACCCAGGCTGGACTGCAGTGATATAAACAGCTCACTGAAGCCTTGACCTCCTGGGATCAAGTGATCCTCTTGGGTCAGCCTCCCAAGAAGCTGGGACTACAGGCACATGCCATCACACATGGCTAATTTTTAATTTTTTGTAGAGATGGGGTCTCACTTTGTTGTCCAGACTGGTCTCAAACTTCACCTGGATTCAAGTGAGCTTCCCACCTCAGCCTCCCAAACTGCTGGAATTACAGGCATTACTGTAGACTTTGTATAGCTGTATAAAAATATTTTCTGTTTATCCTTATTCTATAAGCTTTTTTATATTATAATACAATATATAATATGTATATTATATATATAACATTTATTTTTTTACTTGTTAAACATTTTTTGTTAAAAAATAAGACACAAACACATTAGCTGAGGCCTATTCAGGGTCAGGATCATCAATGTCAGAATCATCAATATCACTGTCTTCCACATCCGCATCTTGTCCCACTTGTAGGCTCTCGGGGTAATAACAGGCATAGAGCTATCCTCTCCTGTGTTGATAATGCCTTCTGGAATACCTCTTGAAGGACCTGCCAGAGTTGTAGATTTATTTACACCAGTATCACCAGAAACACATGAGAAGGCTTTATGCCATGTCTTTAAAACAGCTCCAACAATATCACTAAGTGATAGGAAATTTTCCGCTCTGTTATAATTTTATGGAGGTCATTGTGTGGTGCATGGCTGTATTTGTGTACACATCTCACCCTCTGTTAAAAGAGCATGAGGAGGCTTCCTTTTTTATTCTTTTGTCCCTTATGACACTTAAAACAGTACCTTGCATTTTACCATCAATAATAACAAAAACAATAAATTTAGCTCAGTGTTCACTGCAAAAAAGAACAAAAAAAATCAATCTAAGAACAAAAAAAAATCAATCTGTGATTTTAATTAATACATAGGTGTGGGAAATGCTACTGCCTGTGTCTTACATGATGTTATCTACGTCATTGGTGGCCACTGTGGCTACAGAGGAAGCTGCACCTATGACAAGGTTCAGAGCTACAATTCTGATATCAACGAATGGAGCCTCATCACCTCCAGTCCACATCCAGGTAACAAAAATACTATCTCAAATAGTATATGTTGTGAGGCAGTTTATCAGCATAAGGGATGGCTAAAAATGGGCTGGAAATAGAAGATGCTGATTTTATTGTAGATTACACGTGGGCATAATTAGAAGTCTCAAAACATTCATATATATCTGAGATTCTGATTGGGTGGTATCTACAAATATTTTCCCTGATGTCTTTATACAGTGCACGTTATAAGTCCACGTGGTCAAAAATGTTAGCTTCTTTAAAATTGTTTTCACTTAGTTCTTTTTTGTGTTTTCTTTTCCTTTATGTGCCATCTGTCATTTGCAACATGAATTATGTAAAACAATGTTCATAAGTAGTTGAAAAGCACCATCTGTCTATCAAATAGTCAGAAAAGGTATCCAGTGATTAAAGTTCAGCTAGAGAGATTGTTTCTGGTTTTGGAAGCGTGTTCTTTCCAGGTTTCACTTACTATTAAGCTCTCACTTCTACAATGTGCAGAGCCATATGCTGGCCTTACCTTAACAGTCATACAGGGAACATGCTGTCTGGCCATGAGGAATGGCCTGCCTTCTTGGATGTCTTTTGTTCTTTGACTTGTCTCTTTGTGAAGAGCTCAGAGGGAAGCACAGGTTTTAGCCTGTTTCAGTTATGCCATAGGTTTAAGTTGTTTTTATTAGGAAAGATTTATATCATCATACCACCATGTTACCTTGAATCATTTTCTATAGTGCATCAGGCTTCCATGTGGGGTCACTGGAGAGGGTAGTTGAAATTCACAAGCTGGAATCATCTGAGAGGACTAGTAATATTTCTATAGACCAGGCACTGGCTAAGTGCTTCATGTGTACATTACCTCAGATTCTCACTACAAGTCTGTGAGCAGGTATTGTTTGTCACTGTTTTATGTATTTGGGAATGGAGGCTTAGAAAGAATAAGTAACTTTTTCAGGGTCACAGTTTCACAGTTTGAAAGTGGTAGGCCAGGATTCAAAATCTGGCAGTCTGATTCCATAACTTGTGCTGTAGCCACTAAACAATCTGCCTCTCCTTAAGGGAGCAGACTCTCCTGCTTTCAACCAAGACAGCTACTTCCAGCCCATACATCATCTATCCCATATGGTGGTTCAGCTGAAGCACACCGAAATCTGGTGCTGCATCTCCATATGCCCAGGCTTTGTGTGAGAAGAGCCTTCAGCCACAGGCTTCCCTGGCTCCAGAGACATCATGGAATGGATAAACTTCTGCCTCCTAGTAGCTCAAATGTGCCATCCCAGACTCTGCACCACTTTCTGCTATGATCAATGACATTATAATGGAAGGGAATAATAACAGCTCATAGTGAGTAATAGCATTTATTCAGTCAGTGTGTGCCAGGCACAAACTATTCCAGTAATTGTACATGTATAGTCTGTTTAAACCTCACAATAATTCCATGAGCTAGGTACTGTTTTTATCACATTTTATAGGACACTGAAGTACAAAGAGATTAAATAAATTGCCCAGGCTACTTTGAGGTTCAAACCTAGACAGCTTGGCTTGAACTTCACTATTATCTCACTTGAACCTCATGTTAACCTTGGGAGTTAGATGTTACTATGCCTATTGTGGACAGACTTACCTTTACAAAGAAAATCCAATGCGTGAAAAGTCAGAATTCACAAATTAGAGGGCATTTATTTATGTTGTAAATTTAATGTATATGTCATTAAGAGGTTCCCTCAAAAAGTTTTGCATAACATACTTTAATTTCATATAGCTTGTTAACTACATGAAAGAGTCTGAAAGACTGTGACTTTGGAATTAATTCAAAGTATTAATAAGCCATGGCAAATTGAAAATCTGAAGTAAATGTTAAATTACAGTATAAATCAATGGTAACATAATATATATCCACATGTAAAGTTTTGGTTTACATTGAACTTTTTCCTGATGAAACATAAAAAACATTTTAAATCAGCACCTTGCATAGTATGTTTTGTTTAGCTTTCACAATGCTTAAGATATTTTTGAACTGGCTTGTTACAAATATTTAAAATTTAGGAAATTTCAAATAAGAATCATGATTTCTGTCCTTTAGAAGAGATGGGAAGACCTGGCACCCTTGGATGTATTTCTTCTAGGCAGTAGTTACGGGAGCCGGGGGGCAGCTGTTCCCCTAAATGAGGCTTGTGTGCTCCGTTTTATCACAGTCCTTCCTATTCTCCTCACGTCACTGACCTAGGGGGCCTGTGCTGTTGTTTTTCTTGCTCCTGGCCAGCTTCACTCAGCTAGTCTGTTAAATCCTTAACCCCTGAAGGCTGTGCATTTGCCTCCACTGAATTATAGCAAGGTTTGTTTCTTATGGACTTTAGCAGCACCTCCTGAGTAATATAAAATGTCATCCTTGAGTCAACCTCATGGAAATACATAGCTTACACTGAGAAGACATGACTACTATTATTTTTTAAAGATAATATAAATATTATTTTTTAAAGATAATATAAATATTATCTTTTAACCCCTTTAATGGGGTGGTTTGTATAACTGGAAAACATGGGGCTATAGTTATATTGAATTCAAGGTGACATTTATTGTGACCCTACATTGGAAAACATAGGATTCCGATAATTATGTAAGATGATTAAGTGCTAGTCTTTACTGCCATAGGAGCTCAGAATCCAGGAGGAAATATACATATATAATGGAAATATAGGACAATCTCTGCTACGTTCTATAAAAACAAAAGTGCTATTGAAATTGAGAATAAAGAGAGTGTAAGTCTAATTGAGGGCAAGAGTGTAAGTCCAATTCATCTTAGAATGCTTCCAACAGTAGGTGGTTATGATCTGGGCCTTAAAGAATGGCTCCAAATAAGGAAGGTAGTTTTTGAGGAAGGGTTTTTCTGGCAAGAAGTCAGTCCAATGGAGGAAGATGGAAAGGAAAGTTTCAGGTGTATTCCATTACCTGGGAGTAGACTGAATGAATGGAATGTAAGAGGATAAAATGGGAGATTGGATGGGAGAGCTCAGTTGGAGAGCTTTGAATGGCAGTCTGGATGCAGAACCATCAATGGTTTTTGAGCAAAAGAATGATGTGTGATCAGCTGCAGTTTGTGTTATTGTTGTTGTTGTTTTTGAGACAGAGTCTCACTCTGTTTCCCAGGCTGGAGTGCAGTGGTGCAATCTTGACTCACTGCAACCTCCCCTTCCTGGGTTCAGTGATTCTTGTGTCTCAGCCTCCCAAGTAGCTGACCTTTCAAGTATGTGCCACCACGCCTGGCTTATTTTTGTATTTCTCTGGTAGAGGCGGGGTTTCACCATGTTGGCCAGGCTGGTCTTGAATTTCTGGCCTAAAGTCATCCACACACCTTGGCCTCCCAAAGTGTTGGGATTACAGGCATGAGCCACCATGCCTAGCCCAGCTCTAGTTTTAAGGAGAAAACTCATTTTAGGTAGATTGGGAGAAAAACAGCAAGGGGATATGCTAAGACTGTTGCATTTAACCAAGGGAGAAATATTGAAAGCCTGAAGAAGTGGTAGGAGTAGAAAAGAGGGGCTAATGTGAGGAATGTCATAGATTCAGCAGCTGATTGCCTCCTTGGCTGACGGCATATAGAAGATGAGGGAGAGAAAGGAGTTGACAGTCATCTCAGGGCCTCTGGTTTATTGTATGGGAGAATGGGGAGTACTGAAGGAGGAGCTGACAGGGAGGTTAAGAGGGAAGATAATGAGCTCAATTTTGTAGTTCAGAGTGAAGGACTCATTGGATAACCCAAAAGAGCTGTCCAGCAGGCAAAGGGAAATGTGGGTCTGCAGCAGAGGAGAAGGGAGGTGGCTGAATGTAGAGATCTGGTGATTGTTTGCTTAGGTGGTGGCTGTGGGTATGGGGATGAATAAGATGCCTTGGGACGGTGGTACCAGCAGTATAGCTACAGGCAGAATCCTAGGAAACAGGCAGAGTTGAGGGATAAGCTGAGGAAGAAGAGTGTGTGAAGAGCCAAGAAGAAGCAGTATGTGATAAAGAAGGACCTGTGGAGAGCTGTGTCAAGTAGGGAGAGAGCTCTCCTGGCTCTGCCATTTAAGCTCTTGGGCCTTACTTTCCAGTAAAATCAGAAAGTTAGACTACGTAAACTTTACAGGCTCTTTAATGAGAAAAGATCTTAGGAAAAAAAGTTGAAATCAATTCAAATGGATATTGTGGTTTTCTCTGAATCCCTCTAGTTGTTTGTTCATATTGTTCATGTAACACTGAATACAGACTGCCATGTGTGGATGTTTAATACTTGTGTGTAAACTTTTGAGCTGTGACAGATGGCATCACTCCCATCCTTGATTATTCATTCGTTCGCTCATTCATGTCTAACATATCTGCTGTGTGCATCCTACATGCTGCTGTATACACAATGCTAGGAGCACAGTGAGCAAGGCGCAGTCCTGGAGCCTCAGTGGCTAGGAGGGGTTAACCAACAAGAAAAGAAGCAGTTACAGCTCAGGAAAAAAAGTTTCTATCAGCCATATCAGAACATGTGTTGTATTTGAGTAAAAGAGAAAAAGTGATTAGGATTCACTATAGATTAAATACTTTTACTGCTATAGGAGGACTGATATAGCTTTCTTAACATATGACTCAAAAATTTGGGTTTTTTGGTAAATTTTGAGTAATTTAAGAAAAGCCTAGTAAATGATGGTAAATCACTTTTACCAACTATAAAATTTTGAACTATCATTGATTTTCATAATAATCATTAATGTAATGATTCATATAATTGATATAAGCAATGTTTTCAAGTACTTGAAACAAGTGAATCCTATAAAAATTCAACATATAAATAAGTGGAAAGTAACAAATGAGTTTTTAAGAAGTAGGAGAATTACTTTCTTGGATGTCAGTAACTTGAGAAAAATATGTGGAAGCGAAGCAAAAATGCAATCTTTCAAGACTTTCCTTAGCTGTCAAAACCTAGGGAGGCCAGGGCATGGTGGGTTATGCCTGTAATCCCAGTGGATTGCTTGAGCCCAGGAGTTCAAGACCAGCACCTGGGCAGCATGGCAAAACCCCATCTCTACTAAAAATACAAAAATTAGCACCAAATGTTAAAACATGCACTCTGAATGAAGAAAATGAAAAAAAGAAAAATTAGCCAGGCATGGTGGTGTGCACCTATAGTCCCAGCTGCAGCACACATCTGTATTCCCAGCCACTTGGGTTGCTGAAGCATGAGAGTCTCTTGAACCCAGGAAGCAGAGGTTGCAGTGAACTGAGATCGTGTCACTGCACTCCAGCCTGGGAGACGGAGCGAGACTCTGTCTCAAAAAAAAAACCCAATAACAAAGAACCGAGGGAGAAGAACTTTACTGATAAGAAGTTGTCTTCCACTTCTAAAGAGGAAAACAATTTTTTTTTTTTTTTTTTACAGACAGAGTCTCACTCTATTGCCCAGACTAGCCTTGGACTCCTGAGTTCAAGCAAACCTCCAGCCTCAGCCTCCCCAGTAGCTAGGATTACAGGTGTTTGCCACCACACTCATGTAGAAATCACATTTCTGATTGTATTATTCTTTCTAAAGAGGGGCTTGCTTATAAGCTTTCCTTCCACCTTATAATGTGAGGACACATTGGGACATAGTGTAAAATACAATTCATTCATTAATTCAACAAACGTTTACTGAATTCTTGCAAGGTGTCAGACACTTGCCGTTCTCCAATTAGGAATAGATTAGCGGGCAGGACACAGTTCCTGGGCTGCCAGGAGGGAGAGAGAGATGATAAACAAACACACCTGGCCAGGTGTGGTGGCTCATACCTGTAAGTGCAGCACTTTGAGAGGCTGAGGCAGGAGGATCTCTCTTTTTTTTTTTTTAGACAGAGTCTTGCTTTGTCACTCAGGCTGGAGTGCAATGGCACGATCTTGGCTCACTGCAACCTCTACCTCCCGGGTTCAAGCAATTCTCCTGCCTCAGCCTCCCGACTAGCTGAGATTACAGGTGCCTGCCACCACACCTGGTTAATTTTTTCTGTTTTTAATAGAGATGGGGTTTCACCATGTTGGCCAGGCAAGGTAGGAGAATCTTTTGAGGCCAGGAGTTTGAGACTAGCCTGGGTAACAAAGGGAGACCCTATCTCTATAAAAAAATACAAAAATTAGCCAGTTGTGGTGATGTGTGCCTGTAGTGAACTGGGTGTCTCAAGATGCCCAGCTTCTTGAGAGGCTGAGATGGAAGGATTACTTGAGCCCAGGAGTTTGAGACTATATTGAGCTAAGATTGTGCTACTATACTCCAACCTGGATGACAGCTCAAGACCCTGTCTCTAAAAAAAGAAAAGAAAGAAACATTCCAGATAATGAGAAGTGCAATGGAGAGAATTAAAATAGGATGATGTGATAGAGACGCCTGACTGGCCACTTCAGGCTGGGTAGTCAGGGAAGGCCCTTTGAAGACATGAGAGTAAGACAAATCCTGAATGACAGGAAGAACACAGCTGTGCAGAGACCTGGGGAGGGGAGAGACTTTAAGACAGAAGGAACAGCTCAACGATAATGAGCTAAATCTTTCTTTGCTTTAATTTGAATGCACTGACTAATCCTCCTCTTCCTTCAGGGCTGCAGCTAGAGGTATTTAAGTGTAATTTTATGACTGATATTCCCAGAGAGTGAACTGACAGGTTAGGAGTGATGACAAATGTGAGGGCATGGAAGAAACAGGGCAGGCACCAGGATGAGGCAAAGGAGATGCTTCAGGCACAAAATGTGAGGTGATGCATGCAAGTGACTCACAGAGTTCTGCCTGCCTGCATTTTGCACCTTAAGCACCTTGCTAGCTCCACCCTTGTCATAGCCCTGGGAAGAAGGGAGAAGTAGAGTTGTGAGATAATCCTGGTGCTTTGAAGATCCAGTGGGTTTAGGTATAGAGGAGGAGATAAAATGGAAAACACTAAAACAGCCCCGGAGGGGGACCTCTTACATACAGACTCCCAGCCCGAGGACCCAGATCCCACACAGCAGCCCTCTGCCTGGGGTGCCTTTCACAGCTTCTAAGGATGATAGACTGTCATGTCCCACAAGTCTGGGTGTGTTTCTTTAACTTCTCGCATTTATAACTGGACCAGCAGTGTGAGAAGCACACAAGGCCACCCTTGTGGCACGTGTGGCAGCAGGCATGCCAGATTGTCTGCTACTGGCTAAGGAGACAGCTGCCAAGACCTGAAGGGACACCACCGCTTGTCGAGTGTGTCTTTCTTCTATAAGGACTCTACTGCTACTGTCTTTTACAAATAGGTGTCAAGTAAAAGTTGTCTATGTTGAGAAATTCTCAGAAAGGTGATCTGTGGGGTGAGTTCCTCCCTGGCCTCCTACAGAGCTAGCTAAACACCAGCTGAAGGATAATGGCAGCATGGCAGGAAGAGGCCATTTGAATCAGGTGATGGGGAATGATTTTCAGTCTCAGTGTTGCAGTATTGTCGGCCAGAATCAAATGTCACCACTCCCCTATTTTTTGTGTGCTAAATCGTAAAGGATTATTACATAACCACACTGTGGTATCTCTTTTGTTTGTTATCCTTTAAAATAATTATTCTTTTCTTTTTTTCTTTTTAAAAGAATATGGATTGTGCTCAGTTCCGTTTGAAAATAAGCTCTATCTAGTCGGTGGACAAACTACAATCACAGAATGTTATGATCCTGAACAAAATGAATGGAGAGAGATAGCTCCCATGATGGAAAGGAGGATGGAGTGTGGTGCTGTCATCATGAATGGATGTATTTATGTCACTGGAGGATACTCCTACTCAAAGGGGACATATCTTCAGAGCATTGAGAAATATGATCCAGATCTTAATAAGTGGGAAATAGTGGGTAATCTTCCCAGTGCCATGCGATCTCATGGGTGCGTTTGTGTGTATAATATCTGATTGAATCTGTAGAAATGACCAAGCAATCACTGTTTTGGAGTATAGTTAAAATGCAGGGTTTGAAGTTCCTTACCTGATACTGTGTCTGGCACATGATAAGGGATCAGTAAATTGTAATTCCTAACCCTACTCTACTCCCAAATGCAATGATTCATGGTCAAGAAAATCTTATGTATATACACAGTTGAATCAGTGGGATTCATACCTATAATCTCTGCTGTTCAAAGATAATATGGAATATTTGACACTTGGTAAAAGGTGAACTACCTTTGCAGTGAATCTTTTCCTCTTGGTAGCATCAACACTGGGGATATATCAGAATCATTCTGTGGAATGAAGTATCTCTCAAGAGCCTATAATATAGTAGATAGCATTATTAAGATGCCTGGCTGGGTATGGTGGCTCATTCCTGTAATCCCAGCACTTTGGGAGGCTGAGGCAGGAGGATCACTTGAGCCCAGGAGTTGGAGACCAGGCTGGTGAGACCCTGTGTCAAAAAAAAAAAAAAAAAAAAATCCATTAGCTAACAGGGATTTGAAATTTAAAGAGGGAATCTTCTCTACCTCTACAAAATCAACACTTAACACTTTTTTCACCTTTAGAATTATTTAGAATGAGGATTTACTTTGTCTAGTTTTTCCTTTATAGTATAATTTATTGTTATTATTGTCTATTTACTGACTACCAGAGATATACAAAATACTGTGCAAAAGATTGTTACTGTTCAGAGAGTTTACAAACGAAATTTAAAAGAATGGCAAGTCTGGAAAATCGATGAGAAGATAGTCAAATATTTGTTTATGCTAAGAGCTGTTTTTAATTTTCAGCTTTGATGTAAATTGCTAATTTAGGTGTCTTTAGTTCAAGCATGTTAGGAAATTCTCTTTATTCTTAAATATAGATACACATCTGCACATATGATTGGATTTTAGAGCCAGAAAGCATGTAGAGCAGTTGTGATTAGTAGAAGATACATTGACAAGAAGATATTTGCATTTATTTCCCAGCGCTGCCACTAACTAGATTGTGTAACTTGAGTTTAAATCATTTAATGTCTCCTTGATGAGAGCTTCCTGAGCCATGCACACTGGCACTGCAGTTCCTAGGTACGGATCCCCTCACCCCTTTCTACACCCAGAGGTGGCCTGAGTGGCTGGAGCCTCTGGGCCAGAACCACCTTTGTTCATTTTCCTCAGTGTGCCTACAGCATCACTTTCCATGTGTGCCATAACTTGGGAATAGTTGGGATGTGTTGCTTAACTCCTTTAAACCTTTAGTTATCTGTGAGCCTATCTATTTCACACGCTTCATTTTTTAAAAAGAGACAATAATTATTTTTAACTTTACTGAAGTTTAAAACTACCTAGCACTTTTGATTTAAAAAAAAATTTGGAAGGAAATTTTTAATGCATTTATTTCAGATGGCATTTTAAATAGATACGACCCTTTGGAAACATAATATGGTACTACATAGCAAGGGCTATACAAATAACCATATCCTTTTCCCCATAAATTCTACTTCTATACTTTTAACCTTAAAAATAATTCAGAAAAAAAAAATAAATGCATGAAGATGTTTATGTCTGCATTCTTGATAATAACAAAAATTGGGAAAAATATCTTCACGTCAAAGAAGAAAGTGGGATAATAAAAATAGTGAAATATTATACTGCCATTAAAATAATTATTTGGAAGACTGTGGACATGTTTGCGATATGGTAAGTAAAATGATCACAGTAGAAAATAGTATGCATACTATGATTGTGACTTTGTAAAATCTTTATGCATGTGGAAGGTAATATGCAAAACAAGTTCATTGTGTTAGTATAGCTGGATATGGAATGACTTTATTTAAATCTTTTCTTTAGTATCACTGCATTTTCAATAAAAGTAAATCACTATACTTAGTAAGACTGCTTGAATTTGGGCTGGTTGGGTTGAAAGATTAGCCTAAATTAATGAAAAAAACTGAATTGTAGACTGAATCTGGAATTGAATTCTAGACTATTGTATTGCTCTGAACAACATTTAGCAATTAATGCTGTAACTAATATGCTACTCAGTAGTGCTTTAGAGAGCTGCTTCATGGCACAGGTGAGTACAATTGCAGTCACCTTCCCCTCCTTTGCCAGTTTACCTAGGTCCTGTCAACTCCTGAGTCAGGTCCGGCCTTCTCTGGACAATCTTTCCTGTTTCAGCCACAGTAAGACTCCCATTGTCACATTTAAGAATTGATCATTTTATATGTGCATTTTGTATCTCTTGGCTAAGTTAGAGATTATGGACCACATCTTACTCTTGGCCTTCTCAAGATCTAGTATATCATGTGTTATGTCCAGTATTTGAGGCCGATGGTATGGATTGTTTTTACAGAAAAGCACGTTGGGGTGCTTGAAGGATCTTGAAAATAGTTTGTGATCTGAGGTATTTAATTTTCAGCTCCTTGTTTTTTAGTAGAGACAGGGTTTCATCATTTTGGCCAGGTGGGTCTCAAACTCTTAACCTCAGGTAATCCACCCACTTTGGTGTCTCAAAGTGCTAGGATTACAGGCATAGGCAACTGTGCCCAGCCTTTTTTTGAATTTTTAAAATGCTGTACTTTGTGTCAAAAGCTCCTGTTTTCTATTAATTTTTTTTGCCATAGATTTGTGCACAGCAGGAAGGATTAAGAAGAGACACAGTTTTCTGTCATTTATTTCAAATTTGAAATCACTGCAGTATGATGAAAAATATTTTACTAAGGCCAAGCACTTTAGTAATCCCAGCCTGTAATCCCAGGACTTTGGGAGGCTGGGGTGGGAGAATTGCTTGAGGCCAGGAGTTGGAGACCAGTCTGGGAAACATAGGGAGACCCTATCTCTAACAAAAAATGTAAAAATTAGCCCAGCATGGTGGTGCATGCCTGTAGCTCCAGCTACTTGGGAGGCTGAGTGGGAGAATCACTTGAGCACAGGAATTTTGAGGTTACAGTGAGCCATGCATGATCACACTGTACTCCATCCTGAGCAACAGAGTAAGACCTTGACTCTACAAGAAACAAAAATAATGCATATATATATATATGTATTTTTGTCTCGCACTAAAATCAGATGCAAGCCATTGCTTTGGGAGGGCAAACATTGTTTTACAAAATAGTGAAAATCATGGAGATTATTTTAAGCCTGGATTAAGATGTTTATCCAAATTTTAAGAAGTTGTTATTTCTCATAGGTTTTATTTTCAGTGTTTTAGTTGGAACTGAAAGAGGATTAGCATCTAGGGTACTTGCTGAAAGGCACATTGCCCTATGTTTTCACATTTATGTAAATAAATACCTGTAATCCCTAAACCTCAATGTGACTATATTTGGAGATACAGCCTTTATGGAAGTAATTAAGGTTAAATAAGGTACTGAGGATAGGGCCCTGATTTAACAGGATTAAGTGTCATTATAAGAAAAGACACCTTGCGGTCTGAAAGCCAGAAGCAAGCCCTCACCAGAACCCAACCATATTGCTACCCTGATCTCAAACTTCCAGCCTCCAGAAAGAAAAAAAATTGCTTGTTTGCCACCCATCTATGGTATTTTATTATGGTAGCGCAAGCTGACTAATACAGACTGCAGCTGATCAGTTTAGGTGCTGGATCAGCCAGTAGTAGACAGTCAGCCCTCCATCCTCCCTCCCTTCATATATACAAAGCAACAAAAACCCACTTGTTTTGTTAGTCTGAAAATGTCTGAAACTATAAATACGGCTTCATAGGTCACAGTAGGCACAGCTTGGAGCTTCTGTCTGCCTTGGAGCAGTTCTTCCAAAGGCTGTGACTGTGCCGATGCCCCAACTCCTTTTTTATTGGACACACTTTGACTATGCCATGGTTTGGATGTTTGACCTCTCCAAGTCTCATGTTGAAATTTGCTCCCCAGTGTTGGAGGTGAGGCCTAATGAGAGGTGTTTGGGTTATGGGGGCAGATCCCTCATGAATGGATTAACCCTCTCCCTTGTGGGTGAGTTCTCTGTTTGTTCCAGTGGGAGCTGGTTGTTAAAAAGAGCCTGGCACCTCCCTTCCATTCTCTTCCTTCTTTTCTCACCTTGTGATTGCTATACACACAAAGCTCCCCTTTGCTTTCCACCATGAGTGGAAGCAGGTCTGAAGTCCTCATCAGATGCAGATGCCCAATCTTGGACTTTCCGGCCATCAGAATAAACCTTGTTTTCTTAACAAATTAACAGTCTCTGGTATTGAAAAAAACGAAGTAAGACAGAAAATTGGTACTAAGGAGTGGGGTATTGATTTAATAATACCTAAATCTGTGGAAACAGCTTTGGAACTGGGTAATGGGCTGAGGTTGGAAGAGTTTGGAGTTGGCAGAATGTAACCAGACTCAGATTCAGCTGCTTGCCGCTCGAACGCCAGATATTAGAGTCATTAGAGACTAGGATTGGTGGGAGGAAAAGCAGTTTTAATTGGAGAGCCAGCAAAATTGAGAGCATGGTGAACTAGCATTCAAAAGTACCCTCTTTTTTTTGTTCTTCAACTTTTAAGTTCCCAGATACATGCGCAGGATGTGCAGATTTGTTATATAGGTAAACGTGTGTCATGGTGGTTTGCTGCACAGATCATTCCATCACTAGGTATTATGCCCAGTGCCCATTAGCTGTTCTTCCTGATGCTCTCCCTCCTCTGTCCCCCAACCCCCATCCCCAAAGACCCCAGTGTGTGTTGTCCCCTGCCATGTGTCCCTGTGTCCATATGTTCTCATCATTCAGCTCCCACTCACAATTGAGAACATGATGGTTGCTTTTTTTGCTCTTGCATTAGTTTGCTGAGGATAATGGCTTCCAGGTTCAACCATGTCCCTGCAAAGGACATGATCTCATTTTTTTTCTTTTTTTGATACAGGGTCTTACTCTATCGCCAGGCTCCACGCTGGAGTGCAGTGGTGCGATCTCGGCTCACTGCAACCTTCGCTTCCCGGGTTCAAACAATTCTCCTGCCTCAGCCTCCCGAGTAGCTGGGACTACAGATGGATGCACCATGCCCAGCTAATTTTTGTATTTTAGTAGAGATGGGGTTTCACTATGTTGGCCAGGATGGTCTCGATCTCTTGACCTCGTGATCCGCCCGCCTCAGCCTCCCAAAGTGCTGGGATTACAGGTGTGAGCCACTGCCTGGCCCCAGGACATGATCTCATTTTTTATGGCTGCATATCACATGGTGTATAAGTACCACATTTTCTTTATCTGTATTATTGATGGGCATTTAGGTTGATTCCATGTCTTTGGTATTGTGAATAGTGCTGCAGTGAAAGTACCATCTTAAATTTTAAAATTTACCATAGGGTTTTTAAAGGCAAACGTGGAAACATGTAGAGGTGCAGGGTACAGGTCTGTGTGTCTTGTTCCAGTGGTTATCTTGGGTAATGCCTGTCCAGGGGTCTTGTTGGCATTATCTTGACTTCGGCCTTGATGGTGGTGGACTAATTGTCGGTTACTCCCTCTAAGTGGGAGAATTCCTCAATGAGGACTTTGTCCCTGATTTATTTCAAGGTTAGTCTCTGGATTTCTCAGCAAGAGCCTAATTAGGTAAACATGCATTGCTGAAGGGGCGTGTCTAGAGAGGGAAGGAAGAAAAAGAAAGTGGGTGATTTTTAACACTGAGGCCCCTTGTTACAAGAAGACAAAAAGGTGAGGAATTTAGAGATTGGAACTTCCAAGAGGTTGGAACTTCTTAAAAATTGATTAATTGGTTATAACCAAAATGCTGATAGAAATGTAGACAGTATGTCAAATGGGTACTTTTAAAAAACTAAAAAAAGTTTTTAAAAATACAGACAGTGAAGGCCATGTTGACAAGGTCTCAGGTGGAAATGAGGAACTGAAGCAAAGGTCACTCATGTTACAGCACAGCAATGAACGTGGCTGCATTGTGTCCATGCCCTAGGGCTTTGTGGAAGACCAAACAGGGTAATTGGCGGAAGAAATTTCTAAGCAGCAAAGCAGTCGAGTAGTGGCATGGTTACTTTTAACAGCGTATGTTGAATTGCAGCAGCCAAGGAATGACTTTAAGACAGAATTTATAATTAAAAGCAGGGTGTGAAATATTGGGAAATTATCAGCCTAGTCATGTAATAGAGAAGGAAAGAGCATTTTCAGGAGAGGAATCCAAGGGTATGGTCAAGCTGGAGCCGCAGGTTGCTAAAGAGTTTAGAGTGACTAAAAGGGATCTAGGTATAGTCAAGACAATGGGGAAAAGGCCACAAAGGCATTTCACAAATAGAAAAAGGCTGGGCAGCCACCCTTCCCATCACAGGCCTAGGGGTGTTAGGATGATTCGTTTGCAGGGACAGGACCAGGGTACCACTGCTCCTCACTGCCTCACGATGCTGCTCCCAAGCTAGAGCAGCTGTGGCTCACATGACCCCAGGATCCCTGGATAATATTTGTGCTGCTGCTTCAGAGGGCACAAGCTGGAAGACTTGGTGGTATCCACATGGTGTTAATCCTGTGGGCCCACAGAATGCAAGGGCTACAGAGATGTGGCTTCCACCCAGATTTCAGAGGGTTTATTGGAAACCTGGGTGCCCAAGCAGAAGCCTGCTTGAAGAATCAGATCCCTCACAGCCATCCTCTGCTAGAGTAATGCCTAGTAGATTTGCGGGAGGGCCACTGCCCTCCAGCACCCGGAATGATAGACCCACCAGCAGTATGCACCTTCAGCCTGGAAAAGCCTGTGGCGTTTGACTCCACCTTATGAGAGCAGCCACATGGGCTCCACCCAGAAAAGCCATGGAGATGGGTCTGCTCGAGGCCTCAGGATCCATCAGTGTGCCCAGGTGGTGGGACATGGAGTCATAGGAGACTATTTTGGAGCTTTAAGATTTAACGTCTGCCTTGCTGGGTTTTGGACACTCGTGGGGCCTATTCCCCCTTTCTTTTCACTGATTTCTCCCTTTTGACATGGGAGATGCTTGACACGGGAATTTCTGTAGAACCATGGTATCTTGGAAGTAAATAACTTGCTTTTTATTTTACGTGCTCATAGCTGAAAGGAACTGGTTTTGAATCTTCAGATGAGATTTTGGACTTTAGACTTTTGAGTTGGTGCTGAAACAACTTAAGACATTTGGGACCATTGAGATGGATGATTGTACTTTACATGTGAGAAGGATATCAGTGTTGGGGGCCAGGGGTGCAATGCTATCTATGGTTTGAAAATTCTTCCCCTCCAAACTTCATGTTGAAATTTGATCCCCAGGATTGGAGGTGGGGCCTAATGGGAGGTGTTTGAGTCATGGGGGCAGATGCAGAGCTATGCTTGGCCAAGTTCCCTGCTATTGGGACTAAGCTGGTATGAGTGAAGAGAACAGATACAGATGCCCAGTGACTGGGGATGGGGGATGATGATGATGTCTTGGTTCTAGGCCTTCCTCACACAGTTCCATTCCCGTCTTTCCCACAGTTTGGTGATGTGACCCAATAGATCCTTTTTGGTTTTGAATCGAGTTTCTGTTTCTTGCAACCAAAAAAGTGCCATGTCAAGCAAGGGCTTTATCCCTTTTTAAAATGTAAATATTTTTGGAAAGTGTATTGGTTTTCTATTGCTTCTGTAAGAAATTGCCACACACTTAGTAGCTTAAAATAATATATTTTATTTATAAAATAATCTGCAGGATAGAAGTGTGATACATGTTTTACTGTAGACATCTTTAGGGGGCCGTTATTCTGCATGCCACAGATAGTAATATATTGTCTTATCCTGACTTTTGCAATTTCCTTTGATCTGAGAGGAGATTCTGACAGACAGACAAAGAGAGAGAGAGGAAAGAAAGAAGGAAAGAAAGAAAGAAAGAAAAAGAAAGAAAAACAAAATACAATGAGTGTCAGGAACTCCTGAGGAGTGGAAGACAGAAAGTAGGTTTAGAAAAAAAAGAAGTTGGTGACAGGGTCATTGACTATTAGACCATTCTGCCAAGGGCTGGAAACAAAATTTAATGCAAGACAAGTGACTAATTGTGTCAAAGATGTGGATTATCAAGACCTCCATGCCTTTTTGCTTATTAGGAAGCCATGTAACTTGAATATTAATTACTCTAAGCCAGTCATGGATTTTCCATCCTTCCATCCTTTTTGCCAGTGTTTGGTAGAGGAATGTATATGAAGCAGTTCTAACCTCCAGGATATTAGAAGAAGGGTTCTAGAGGGCTGGTCTTCTAGCAAAAAAAAGTTTTTGCTCCTAGGAGAGAGATAGAGAGACTCAACATGATAGAGTTCATCTTTCTTGAGGCTACTATAAAAAGTTTTTAAAATATAATTTCTTTGCCAATTATTATTATTATTAGAGACAAAGTCTTGCTCTGTTGCCCAATCTGGAATGCAGTGATGTGATCTCAGTTCTCTGCAACCTCTGCCTCCCGGGTTCAAGCAATTCTCCTGCCTCAGCCTCCCAAGTAGCTGGGATTACAGGCACCTGCCACCACCCTCAGCTAATTTTTGTATTTTTTTTTATTTTTATTTATTTATTTTTTTTTTGAGACAGAGTTTCGCTCTTGTTACCCAGGCTGGAGTGCAATGGCATGATCTCGGCTCACCACAACCTCCGCCTCCTGGGTTCAAACAATTCTCCTGCCTCAGCCTCCCAAGTTGCTGGGACTACAGGCATGCGCCACCATGCCCAGCTAATTTTTGTATTTTTAGTAGAGACGGGGTTTCACCATGTTGACCAGGATGGTCCCTATCTCTTGACCTTGTGATCCACCCGCCTCGGTCTCCCAAAGTGCTGGGATTATAGGCATGAGCCACCATGCCCGGCCAAAAATAATATTTTTTTATAAAGTTATAAATTATCAAGACTGACATTAAAGCTTCATTAGTCCAGGCATGGTGGTCACACCTATAATCCCAGCGCTTTGGGAGGCCCAGACTGGAGGACTACTTGAGGCCAGGAATTTAAGACAAGCCTGTGCAACTCTGTCTCTACAAAAAAGTCCAAACATTACTTGAGCATAGTGGCACATGCCTGTAGTTCTAGCTACTCAAGAGGTTGATGTAGGAGGATCACTTGAACCCAGCTGTTTGAGGTTGCAGTGGCTGTGATCATGCCACTGGACTCCAGCCTAGCCTGGGTGACAGAGTGAGACCCTATCTCTCTCTCTCTCTCAAAAAAAAAAAAAAGCTTCATTAACTATCACAATAGTAAAGAACACAACTTACCAATGCTTCACATTTGAAAGGCTCAGTATGGGCCAGGCATGGTGGCTGATGTCTGTAATCCCAGCACTTTGGGAGGCCAAGGTGGGAAGATCATGAGGTCAGGAGTTTGAGATCAGCCTGATATGGTGAAACCCTGTCTCTACTAAAAATACAAAAATTAGCTGGGCATGGTGGCGCGTGCCTGTAATCCCAGCTACTCAGGAGGCTGAGGCAGAATAATTGCTTGAACTTGGGAGGTGGAGGTTGCAGTGAGCCAAGATTGTGCCACTGTACTCCAGCCTGGGTGACAGAGTGAGACTGTCTCAAAAAAAAAAAAAAAAAAAAAAGAAGGTTCAATATGAAATTAATTCTATTGTCAAGAAATTAAATGAGAGGAATTTTCATTTTTATTAAAGGTAATAAATAAAGCACCACTTAACAATATATATTAAGGCAGGAGAATTGCCTGAACCCAGGAGGCGGAGGTTGTGGTGAGCCGAGATCGCACCATTGCACTCCAGCCTGGGTAACAAGAGCAAAACTCCATCTCAAAAAACAACAACAACAACAATATATACTAGTCCTTTTTCAAAAGAAGACATATATGCAGCCAATAAGCATATAAAAAAAAAGCTCAGTGTCACTATTATTAGAGAAATGCAAATCAAAACCACAGTGAGATATCATCTCACACCAGTTAGAATAGCTATTACTAAAAAAAGAAAAAATTACAGATGCTGTTGAGGTTGTGGAGAAAGGGGAACATTTGTATACTGTTAGTGGGAGTGTAAATTAGGTTCAACCATCGTGAAAAGCAGTGTGGTGTCTCCTCAAAGAGCTAAAACCAACTACCATTTGATCCAGCAATCCCATTACTGGGTACACATATACCAAAAGGAATAAAATCATTCTACCATAAAGAAGCATGCATGCAAATGCTCATTGCAGCACTGTTCACAATGGGACCAACCTAAATGTCTATCAATGACAGATTGCAAAAAGAAAATGTGATACACATACACCATGGAATACTATGCAACCTTAAAAAAGTAAGGTCATGTCTTTTGTGGGAACATGGATGGAGCTGGAGGCTATTACTATTAATTACCAAATTAATACAGGAACAGAAAACCAAATACTGTATGTTTTCACTTTTAGGTGGGAGCTGAATTATGAAAACCCATGAACACAAGGGAACAACAGACACTTGAGAGTGGAGGGTTGGAGGAGGGAGAGGAGCAGAAAAAAATAACTATTGGGGCCAGGCAGAGGGGTTCACACCTGTAACCCCAGCACTTTGGGAGGCTAAGGTGGGCAGATTACTTGAGGTCAGGAGTTCAAGACCAGCCTGGCCAACATGGCAAAACTCCGTCTCTACTAAAAATACAAAAATTAGCCAGGCATGGTTGTGCATGCCTGTAATCCCAGCTACTCGGGCGGCTGAGACACGAGAATGACTTGAACCTGGGAGGCAGAGGCTGCAGTGAGCCGAGATCACACCACTGGACTCCAGCCTGGGCAACAGAGTGAGACTCTGCCCAAAAAAACAAAACAAAAAAACACTGTTGCATACTAGGCTTAATGCCTGGGTGATGAAATAATCTGTTCAACATACCCCCATGACACAAATTTACCTGTATAACAAACCTGCACAGGTGCCCCCAAACCTAAAATTTGCAAAACAAAAACAATACAGTAGTCTTTAGTAAAATTGGGGTACATAAATTATAAAAATGCAAGAAAAGAGCAATTTATGACACAAATTTTATGGACTATATAGCAATGAATATGAAAATACGGTCAACAGGACTGTCTTCGCCTAACCCAGGGCATTATCATACAGTCGAGCTCTGAATTGAATGTTGATGGTATTTTGAAGTTGTGAGTCGTAGACTGTTAAACTCATACCTGGGCCTCTGAGTTAAAAGATAATGTTCTTTTGGGGGCCTCACTAGACAGGTGTTGAGCATCTTGCCCAAACCTTCAGTGAATATTGTAGATTCCAACTGGCCGCATCCTAAGGGTGTTCTGAGCTGGTTTAGGAAGAGTCACTACAAACTGTGCCCTGTTGGATTATACAAGATTGCCAACATTTCAGCTTTTACCTTTGAAATTCAAAATAGACCACAAGATTGTATACCTACAAGTACCTACAGAGGTTCTCATTGGGGAATCTGAAATAGCAGCACTGTATCCATCAGCCTTAATAGGGTGTAGCTAATTACTATCCACCCCCACCCTCAACCTTTGTTCACTGGCATTTAAAAGTCAGGCAGGGCGTGTGTAATCTGTGAAAACTTTTAGCAGAGACTTTCGAAATACATCTTTCATTTGAAAGTTCACAAACTCTGTTTCTAGTTCTTTCCTGGACAGATAGATACATAAAAGTGGTATTTGTGGTTTCCTGAAGGTGTGTTTCTGCAGCCCTCCTCTAACCCTTTATAGCTTTTCCTTCCTCACACCTTGACCATCACCTTCCCAGTCTAGAGAATACAGGCCCTTTTCATGCACAGGCAGACATTTGAGATAAGAGCTTTACTAGTTGTGGTATGATTTTTTGAAAACGTTTTTTACTGTTAAATATTATACAAGTACAGAAATCCACATGAGACAAACATACAGCTTAAGGAGTTATTAAAGGGCAACTACCTTGCAACTGACATCCATTTCAGGAGAGAAGACCTTGCCAACTACCCCAGACACCCTCCACACGTACCGCCCAAACCCTTGTCGATAATCTGTCTTCACTACGGGGATTGTTTTCTTTCTCTTGGATATTATCCACCTGTATTATGAGCATCCTGTGGCTGCTGTAAAAAATTAAAGTAGACGGCAACAGAAGTGCGTTCTCTCAAAGTTCTGGAGCCCAGAGATCTGAAAACAAAGTGCTAGTCAGGCTGCATCCTGGGGGGATCTAAGGAAGAATCCATTCTTTTCCAGCTTCCAGCCACTGCTGGCATTCCTTGACTTGTGGCCACAACACTCCTGCTCCCTGGTCACATTGTCCCCTCCTCTTCCATCTGTGTGAAATCTTCCTCTACCTAACTCTTTTGTTTGTTTGTTTTTTGAGATGGAGTCATTAGCCAGGCATGGTGGCACATGCCTGTAATCCCAGCTACTCGGGAGGTTGAGGCAGGAGAATCACTTGAACCTGGCCTGTAATCCCAGCGATTCCAGAGGCTGAGGCAGGAGAATCGCTTGAACCTGGGAGGCGGAGGTTGTGATGAGTGGAGATTGCACCATTGCACTCCAGCCTGGGCAACAAAAGTGAAAACCCGTCTCAAAAAAAAAAAAAAAAAAAAAGTTAAGAAAAGAGACGGAGTCTTGCTCTGTCACCCAGGCTAGAGTGTGAAATCTTGGTTCACTACAACCTACCTATACCTCCCATGTTTAAGCAATTCTCCTGCCTCAGCATCCTGAGTAGCTGGGATTACAGGCGCCTGCCACTGCTCCCGGCTAATTTTTGTATTTTTAGTAGAGATGGGGTTTCACCATATTGGCCAGGCTGGTCTCATATTCCTGATTCCAGTGTTGGGATTATAGGTGTGAGCCACCGCGCCCAGCCTCCCTCTTCCTAACTCTTATAAGGACACTTGTCATGGGATTTAGGGCCACCTGGATAATCTAGGTTGATTTTTTTTGAAACGGATTCTCACTCTGTTGCCAAGCTGCAGTGCAGGGGTGCGATCTCAGCTCACTGCAACCTCCGCCTCCTGGGTTCAAGCAATTCTTGTGCCTCAGCCTCCCAAGTAGCTGGGATACAGGCACACACCAACACACCCCACTAATTTTTTAATTTTTTCAGTAGAGATGGGGTTTTACCAGGTTAGTGAAGGTGGTCTCTATCTCCTGACCTCATGATCTGCCTGCCTGGGCCTCTCAGTGCTGGGATTATAGGTGTGAGCTACTGCATCTGGCCACTAGGATGATTTTCTTAAGATCCTTAATTACATCTACAAAGATTCTTTTTCCAATTAAGGTAACATTCATAGGTTCCAGGGAGTAGGATGTGGACATATTTGCAGGGGGAGGGAGGTGGTATTCAACTCACTACATCACCCAATTGTAAATCTCTAAACACTGTATTTAAGTTTGCTTTGTCTTTTAGCTCTCTTATTCTATAAAGTCCCCATCCATCTCTTTATTTCAACTCCTGGCAATGTATTTGTTGAAGAACCTTGATCATATATCCTACTTTTTCAATGTTGATATTTTAGAAATTTGTGTTATATAGATTAGCACATTCCTCTGTTCTCTGTATTTTTTAATTTTCTTTTTGAGACGGAGTCTCACTTTGTCACCCAGGCTGGAGTGCAATGGCTCGATCTCGGCTCACTGCAACCTCTGCCTCCTGAGTTCAAGTGATTCTCCTGCCTCAGCCTCCCGAGTAGCTGGGACTACAGGCGTGTGCCACTACGCCTGGCTAATCCTTCTTTTTTTCAGTAGAGATGGAGTTTCACTGCGTTAGCCAGCATGGTGTCTATCTCCTGACCTTGTGATCTGCCCGCCTCGGCCTCCCAAAGTGCTGGGATTACAGGCATAAGCCACCGCACCTGGCAGTTCTCTATATTTCCATAAATTGGTACTTAGATATAGAGGCCTAATCAGATTTTAGGTTTGATTTGGTTTTTGTCTATGCTACTTCATAGCTGATGTGTTTATCAAAAGATACCTATCTGGGCCAGGCACGGTGGCTCATGCCTGTAATCCCAGCATTTTGGGAGGCTGAGGCAGGTAGATCACTTGAGTTCACAAATTCGAGATCAGCCTGGCCAACACGGTGAACATCTCTACTAAAAATACAAAAAAATTAGCCAGGCATGGTGGCAGGTGTCTGTAAACCCAGGTACTTGGGAGGCTGGGGCACGAGAATCATTTGAACCTGGGAGGTGGAGATTGCAGTGAGTCGAGATGGTGCTGCTGCACTCCAGCCTGGGTAACAGTGATACTCCATTTTTTTTTTTTTTTTTTAAAAAAAGATACCTAACATCTGGTTGGCTGTGATTTTTGCAGCCATAGGTGCTCAATCTTAGATCCTTAATTCATTAAGGATTGCAAAATGGTGATTTCCAATGCCATTGTCTCGTCTGTGTATTTGTTCAAATACTTCTATGAAGAGATGTTCCCTCATTTACTGGTTGTTTGCTCAGAGTTATAGTTTGTGTAGGAAAGGTGCATTGAATGCTTCATTCTTCCCTTTATAACCAGTTTGCAAAATAGTTTTTAGCATCCTCCAAACGTGATTTATTAGGTTTATTTAAAAATCATTGGTCATTTATTTTTTAATCATTAATTTAAACATACCTGGCATTTTTTTTCAGTCCATTGCAGTGACTCTTATTCATGCATGATTTATTCCATCTTGAGCCATGGAAGCCTTTGCAAATTGTTTCCAATTACTTTAGTTAAAACCCTAATAGTTTTTGTTAGCTTCTTTGCTATCTTGTATAACATGATGGCCCATTTTGTACAATTCCTGCCTTAAACCTGGATTGAACCATTTCAATAGCATTTCTCACTAAAGACTATAGTCTGGATACTGGGGATGCTTATTGTTACTGGATTGTTAATTGTCTCTAAACCTAAAATTAAAATACATAATAACACAGGTTGGGTGGGGTGGCTCATGCCTGTAATCCCAGCACTTTGGAAGGCCAAAGCAGGAGGATTCCATGAGCTCAGGAATTTAAGACCAGCCTGGGTGATATAGTGAGCCCCGTTTCTACTAAAAACAATTCTAAGAATTAGAAAAAAAAAATACATAACATAAAAGCAGGAGAGGGGTATTAGAATTTAACATGTTTAAGGTACTAGCATTATCAGGGAAATGGCAAAAGCATCTTAAAACTATAGGTAGCCCCTTTTCCCATAGAATGTATTCTGGTTCTCAAGGTCACGTGGGATGATCTAATTAGAGTATCACATTATAACCCATTGCTTTATTCCATCACACACACACACCCCATTCTTAGAATAACAATGAGAATAGGAAGTTTGGGCATGAATTTTTAATAATTCCAGATTTTTATTTTTTTATATTTTGTTGCATTTTAAGTTTTGGGGTACATGTGAAGAACATGTTAAGATTGTTGCATAGGTACATACATGGCAGTGTGGTTTGCTGCCTTCCTCTCCATCACCTATATCTGGCATTTCTCCCCATGTTATCCCTCCCCAACTCCCCACCCCCACTGTCCCTTCCCTAGTTCCCCCCACAGACCCCAGTGTGTGGTGCTCCCCTCCCTGTGTCCATGTATTGTCACTGTTCAACACCCACCTATGAGTGAGAACATGCGGTGTTTTGATTTTCTGTTCTTGTGTCAGTTTGCTGAGAATGGTTTCCGGGTTCACCTACATCCCTACAAAGGATACGAACTCATAGTTTTTGATGGCTGCATATTATTCCATGGTGTATATGTGCCACATTTTCCCTGTCCAGTTTATCATCAATGGGAATTTGGGTTAGTTCCAAGTCTTTGCTATTGTAAACAGTGCTGCAATGAACATTCGTGTGCATGTGTCCTTAGAACAATTTACAATGAGAACAGGCAGTTTGGGCATGAAGTTTTAATAATTCCAGATTTTATTTATATTTATTTATTTGTATGTTTGAGTCTCTCTCTGTCGCTCAGGCTGGAGTGCAGTGGTATGATCTCAGCCCACTGCAACCTCCGCCCCCCAGACTCAAGAAATTCTTGCACCTCAGCCTCCCAAGTAGCTGGGAGTATAGGCACATGCCACCATACCTGGCTAATTTTTGTAAAGACAGGATATTGCCATGTTGGCCAGGCTGTTTTTTTGAGATGGAGTCTCGCTCTGTCACCCAGGCTGGAGTGCAGTGGCATGATCTTGGCTCACTGCAATCTCCATGACTTCGGGGTTCAAATGATTCTCCTGTCTCAGCCTCCCAAGTAGCTGGGACTACAGGTGCATGCCACCGTGCCTGGCTAATTTTTGTATTTTTAATAGAGATGGGGTTTCACCATATTGCTCAGTCTGGTCTTGAACTCCTGACCTCAGGTGATCCACCTGCTTAAGGGAGGATCGCTTAAGCCTTTGAGGCAGAGGTAGTGAGCTGAGATTGTGCCACTGCACTCCAGCCTGGGTGACAGAGACCCTGTCTCAACAAAACAAAATAGGAAGATTAGCATGCATTTGACTTCACACTCTGAAGCAACACCCTGATAGTCACTCACATCCATTTCAAGGAACATCATATTGGAGTACTTTTCAGAGAAGTGTCCTTCACGGTTTCTGAAGGTCTTTGAAACATGATCTTTGTTAGCACTTCCTTTTGCTTTTCTGTTTCCCAATTCCTAGTATAAAGCATTTATTCTCAGAGGCTCAGCTTTTAAAAAGGCTCTTCCAGATAACGTTTTTGCCTTGTCAACATGTTAGGAGGTCCAATCAAAAAATAAAAGTATTTTCCAGTATTTTTACACAAAGTTATTGGTTTAAATATGTCTATTCTGGTCGGATGCAGTGGCTCACATCTATAATCCCAGCACTTTGGTAGGCCAACGTGGGCGGATCACAAGGTCAAGAGTTTGAGACCAGCCTGACCAACATGGTGAAATCTCGTCTCGACTAAAAATACAAAAATCAGTCGGATGTGGTGCACATGCCTATAATCCCTGCTACTTAGGAGGCTGAGGTAGAAGAATTGCGTGAACCCAGGAGGCAGAGGTTGCAGTGAGCTGAGGTCGCCCCGCTGCACTCCAGCCTGGGAGACAGAGTGAGAATCAGTCTCAAAAAAGAAAAAAAAAAAAAGCCTATTCCCTTTTATATCTGCTTTTAAAAGAAGTTAGGAAGACAAGGTAATGGAGCCCATGAGCTTTGTCTCCTTGAACAAGAAGAAACTTCTCTAAGAAGTTTGGGGCAGGAATTACACACAGTCAAGAAGCCCCATGAATCCAAGTATTTACTTAGCCTCACTAAAATGATAGCATACAACTGGTTTTCTGAAACTGCTACAGCTGCTGAAGGGTTCAGAGGTGGACCCCAGGGTGGCCAGCTGGGCTCAAAGTGGAGCAGGGTCAGGATGGACAAGGATATGCTGACCACCCTGAAGATCCTCATCTTCGTGAGATTGGGGTAGGCAAGTCCAGCCTGCTCTTAAGGTTCACAGATGATACTTTTGATCCAGAACTTGCAGCAACAATAGCATGATGTGACTGCAAACTGTATGATTAGAATGTATGCCAGGTGAAACAAAGGGATCACTGTCACAGAAGTTGCTTCGAATTCCAGTTTTCAGGAAAGCAATATAAAGTGGACTACCTGCCACAAAAAATATACTCAGCGAGCGCCAAGCAAGTTTTGGGAACTCCCCAAAACCAGTGAAGACTTTAGCTAAAAGTAGAATTTCAGAGCACTGTAATATGGTTAGAAACCAAACCCCAAAATTAAACATGAAGATCAGTGTCTGTACTGAACAGCCCCATCTGGTGGACACAGGATTTGTGTTATCGACTGACTTGAACATTACCAAGAATTCACCATTCCTGGCATTTGCAGGTGTTAATTTCAGAGAGTTGGATACTCTACTCTCTGTACCAAATACAGTAGAGCAAACCCAGCTTTGAGGCAAGGACCCCTTGAAGTAGACATGCAGTGCTTTTGTTATGGTTCCCGGAGCAAGTCTTTCTCATCCCTGCCACCTCCTGGCCTCCTTGTAAACCTGAACTGCCAGGTACCTCACTTTTCTTCACAGCCAGATAGTTTTTAATGTTAAATTGGTGGAGGAAATGGGTGAGCCACTGCTTGCTCTTACGTCCGGGTGCTCGGTCTTCAGGTAGTATAGCAGCCACATGGCTTTGGCCCGCAGGAGTAACTGGCCCATCCCTAGTGTCCCCCAAGATGTGTCCTCCAAAGAAGCCAGTCAGGAAGAGGGGATGCCCGCTGTGGTTGTAGATGGGGAAGGTGATGCTGCTTAGGTCAAGGGTTTTGTCCACCTGCCAGGCATGCAGGAGTGGGTTGGGGGACACACAGAGCATCTGGTACTTCAGGGACAACTGCTCGTACTGGATCTGGCTTCCGTTTCCCTGTGGGACCTGCAGATCCTGCATCACGCTGTGTAATTTACTGACGTCAGCAAAGAAGTCTGGTTCCAGCTATGAGCTGCTGTGGGAGACCACCAGAATGGAGGCGAAATTGGCCTTGGGGCTCCTCCTGGAGAAGTGGTAGGAGTCGGTGGTGGTGAAATGGCCCTGTAAGAAGCCCATTCAGCCTTGGCCGGGCTGTCAGCGGCTGTACACGGCTCCTCCAGGTCTTCTTGTCCTTGGGCAGGTAGAGGAAGCCGGAGCCCAGCGCAGCCGGCAGCATCATGGGCGCCAAAGGAGGATCATGGGTGCGGGCCCACCTGCCACCGCAGCCACTGGTGGGTGCGGGACAGCTGGCCCTTCAGGCGGTTGGCGTGGCAGCGGCGCGGGTCGACGGCGACCGACTCAGGGTTTCGCGCCAGCAGGGATGCGTCCTTCCCCTCCCACGCCGGGGTGGCTGCGGCCCCTGCTCCAGCAACGGTTGCCGCTCCCAGGGCTGCCATGACGCCCAGCCCCGTCTCGATTCGGTCCCTGTCCCACACCCGGAGCTCCACTGGGCTGGACGCAGACCTCGAACAGCGCTGTCTGGGCTCCGCCCGGCTCCGGTTTCCCTTCCGATTTGGACCGACTCCGCTCGGACTCCCGGCTCGCCTCAGGCCAGTTGTCCAGTTACTCTTCCTTGGCGCCGACTCCCGCTCCCGCTTCGCCCCAGGCTCTGGTCCGGCAGCCCCGATACCTTAGAGACCAGAAGCTCATTTCCAGGAAGCACAGGCTGGACATCAGGTGAAAAAGCAGCTGTGGGGCGCAAATCTCCACCCCAACCGACGGTTTCCTGGAGACGTTCTAACGGAGTCTGCTAGAGCTCCGGCCACGCGCCCGGAAGCGGAAGAGGCGTTGGGAGCACGTGGTTGGCCTGGTAGCCCAACGAATCTGAAATTTGTTTGAGGCGTGCCTGGGCTGTCAGGGGTTCAGCAAACACAAGGAACGCTTCTTCAAGGCCATCAAACGCGTGCCTCTCCTACGGAACTCACAATTCATTGGGAGAATTTGGGTGTTTCTCCCACACACAAATGGCACAGAAATACCACGTGTCCTGACTGACAGATTTTTACCTTTCTTGGGGTTCACCCAGTAGCAGTTTCAGGTAAGGCTTTTGTGAGACTGATACACTTATCTTAGTTATTATTTTTATTCTCTGTCCACAAATGTAACATGTGCATACATTCTCCTTGTGAAAGAAGTAAATGTATATTGAGAAAAGTGGGGGAAAATTCTAAACTTTTTTATCCCATTCCTCTTAAAGGAAGTGTTAAAAAGTGGGTCTACATCCTTGCAAACCTTTTCTATGCAATAAATGCATATCAAAGATATAGCAAATATACCTTTTTCATAAATGTTATTGCACTATTCATGTTATGCAGATTATATTTTTCATTTACAGTGGCAGAGGATTTGAATATGACAGTGCATATATATTTATCTTATTTTTTTAACTGCTCTATACTTTTTCAGTGTACAGATGAAACATAATTTCACCAGAATCTTATTGATGGACCCATAGATGGTTTAGTCATTTACTTTTATAAATAGTGCTCAGTGAATGAATGTCTTTCATTTAACCTATACACAGGAACCATATCTGTGAGATAATTTTTTAGAGTGGATTCACTAGGCCAAAGCGTAGGTTCTTTTAAATTTTTGAGCTACTGAGAAAGTAAAATACAAACAAGTTATATTAATTTATACCCTCATAAGCAATATATGAATTTGCCATAGCCTACCCCACAGTGTCAGCAAAGTGTTTGGTTTGTGCCACTGGTATCTTACTTTGATTTAATTTTGAATTTATTGCTTAGTATCTTTATCTTTCCTTTTTGAGTGAACTGTCATATCTTTTGTGTGTCAATTCAATTCAGAAGTTTTCCTTTTGGATTGTTGAAATTTTCTTTTTGGTTTATAAGAACCATTTATATTTTAAAGAAATGACCACTTTTCTTGTGATTAGAGTTACAAGCTTCTCCCCATTTTGCTTATTGGCATGGCTTATTTTTGTAGTTCAATTAATGAGTACCTTTATGAGTTTCAAGTTTTACTAGAAAATTTAAACCAAAGTTGTGACCAATAGAAATTATCATTACTGGTGGGTATGGTGGCTCATGCCTGTAATCCCAGCACTTTGAGACCAGGCTGGGCAACATAATGAGATCCCAACCTTAAAAAAAAAATTTATTAGGCCAGGTGTGGTGGCTCACGCCTGTAATCCCAGCCTTTTGGGAGGCCAACCCAGGTAGATCACCTGAGTTTGAGACTAGACTGGCCAATGGGGAAATCCTGTCTCTACTAAAAATACAAAAATTCAAAAATTATCTGGGAATGATGGTTCATGCCTATAATCCCAGCTACTGGGGAAGCTGAGACAGGAGACTCACTGGAACCCAGGAGGCAGAGGTTGCAGTGAGCTGAGATCGGGCCACTGCACTTTAGCCTGGGGCATGTCTGTAATCCCAGCTACTGGGGAGGCTGAGGCAGGAGAATCACTGGAACCCAGGAGGCAGAGGTTGCAGTGAGCTGAGATCACACCACTGCACTCCAGCCTGGGCAACAGAGCAAGACTCTGCCTCAAATTAAAAAAAGAAAATTAAACATTAGCCAGGTGTAATGGTGCACAGCTGTAGTCCTAGCTACTCAGGAGGCTGAGATGGGAGGTTTGTGTGAACTCAGGAGGTGTAGGCTGCAGTGAGCTATGATTGTGCCACTGCCCTACATCCGGGGAAACAGAGCAAGACCTTGTCTCAAGAAAAAAAAAGGAAAGAAAACAGAAATTATCATTACTGCCTTGGCCGGATATAACTGCAGTCTTCAAGTATATTTTGTAGCTTTGTATTCCCTATTTGAGTTTTTCATCTTGCATACCTGTAATATTTTGAAAAGTAGTTCTAACTGGGCATCTTTCCATAGTGACGTCCGCCTTCTATGAAGCTCTGTGCTTTTATTCCATATATTATTAGTAAATAAGTTCATGGCCATTACAGTGGATGAGGTGAAACTTTGAAATTTGTTTTCAGTGAGGAAGCTCAAAGTTTGACAAGAAAACAACTGCAAAAATATAACAAAACACCTGTGGAAGTAGCACAGCATCCTGGCTCATAAAATCAGGATCGGAAACCATCAGGCTTCTTTCAGTTTCTTTTCCCTTTCTTGTCGATAAAAACCAAACATTTAGGCCAGGCACAGTGGCTCATGCCTGTTTTCCCAGCACTGTGGTAGGCCAAAATGGATGGTTTGCTTGAGGCCAGGATTTCAAGACCAGCCTGGGCAACAGGGCAAAACCCTGACTCTGTAAAAAATACAGAACATTAGCTGGGCATAGTGGCATGTGCCTGTAGTTCCAGATACTTGGGAGGCTGAGGTGGGAGGATCATCTGAGCCCAGGAGTTGAGGCTAGAATGAGCTGAGATCACACCACTGCACTGCAGCCTGGGCAGCAGAGCAATACCCTATCTCAACAGCAGCAGCAGCAGCAACAACAACAAAACAACCCCAAACATTGAGAATAATTTGAGATGAGGGAAAGGAGAGCCCCTTGCCCAGTTCTCCAGTGGCCTAGTGTCCTTATCTTGTACAGCAGCTTTACTTCCAGTCTTGGGACTACTTAGCAGTCAGTTCTTTGACTGGAGAACTGCCTTGCACTTTACCAGGCTTTCCTTATGAGCAGATAGTTACAGGTTAGTCTACAAGACATCACTCCTCTGTTCACATCCCTGCGATGACTCCACATTTCACTCAGAGCTGAAGTCAAAGTCCTTACCATTATATGCATGTGTGCTACAGCAGACTCACAAAAAGATGGGCAACCACAGGCCCGGGTGAAAAGTCAGAGAGTCTGGTTTCAAACAGGAAGATGGGATCACTGGATACTGTGACAATTGAGAGTCTCTGCCAGACATTAAAATGCCGTGAAGCCATTATAATTGAAATTCTGGGCCAGACACAGTGGCTCACACCTGTAATCCCAACATTTTGGGAGGTTGAGGCAAGCAGATCATCTGAGGTTAGGAGTTTGAGACCAGCCTGGCCAACATGGCGAAACCCCATCTCTACTAAAAATACAAAAATTAGCCAGGTGTGGTGGTACATGTCTGTAGTCCCAGCAACTTGGGAGGCTGAGGCAGGAGAATCACTTGAACTCATGAGGTGGAGGTTGCAGTGAGCCAAGATTGCGCCACTGCACTCCAGCCTGGGTGACATAGTGAGACTGTCTCAAAAATAAAATAAAATAAAAATCTGCTGTGTTATATTTCAAAATAATGAAAAAAGATTCAAGAAAAACCTCTGAGGTAGTAAGACATGAATAGGCCAAGGATAATTGAAAAACATTTATCTTATGCTAAGTTTTCTTATATTCCTGGGCGTATATCCATGCTTACTTGGAAGGAATGTATATTGACACATTTCTGGTAAACAACTGAGAAAACTTTATTAAAATTACAAAAATAAGATCCTTTTGAACATAAGAGTGTTTTGTTAGGGTGAGAATGTTTCTTGATGTGTACTCCCAGGCTGAAGTATCTCTCCTAAATGCCCCTGGCTTTTCGTCTCCTCCTCACTTGCTTCTCCCTAAGAAAGGAGGGTTGACTCCTCTAATTATTAAATTTGTGAAGAATAAGCTGGGAAGGCTCCATTCAGTCCATCATCTTCCTAAAACACGCATGGGGAGACCTGTGTTTGAAGTATATTGCCTTTGTTTAAATGGAAAGAGATTCAGAATTGGGATGCTCTCTTATCTGCAAATGTAAGCCATGTGGTTCATCATCAGCTCTCGTCAGTAATAAAGGTGATATTTTAATCACTTGTCTGCCTCTTTTGTCTTATCTCCTAATTGGCTTGGAATTTGGGTGAGGATGAGGAGAGTCATTTATTGTCATAAGATCCAAACACACATCTATGGATTTATCCTACAGACATACTTACATATGTGTGAAGTGATACGTGTACAAGGTTGTAGCATTGTTTATAATAGCAAAAGACTGAGAGCAATCTGAATGTTCATATAGAGGATTAAATAAGACACTGTTGCACAATGGACTATTATGTAGCCAAAAAAATTAGTAAGCTCCAAGATACATTAGAAAAACAAATCACAAAACAAAAACGAGGTATAGAACTGTGAGTACAATATGCTATAAATTGTGCAAGAAAAAGAAAAATATATAAATATCTGCTAATACCTTCATAGCATATTTCAGAAAGAATATGTAAGAAACTGGTCAATTTATTTATTTTATTTTGCCTCCAGGGAAGAAAACCTGGTAGGTAGGTGCATTTTCTATCTGTTACTCCCTAAAGTCACAGAAATCATGGGTGAGTGCAAATTCAGAGCAGAAATCATGTGTCTGAAAGTCCTATTAAGTACCTGTCTCTTTTAAATCTTGTTAGCAGGTGGTTACAAATTAGTCAATCTTTCTGTCAAATCAAAATGCATTTGTACTTATTTAGCTAAAGTGTGATTACTATAATTTTACTTTTTTAAAAAAACTTATGTCTTATTAAATTAGCATGTAATTGAGTATCTAAATGAAACTTTCACATAAATAGAATAAAAACAGAGGTACAAGGAGAGTTGTAGTACATTGCAAGTTTCATCCTGATGAGTTATTTATTTGCCTTATTTTCATTTACTCAAAAAATACTTACTGAGAGCCTCCTCTGTGCCCTGCTCTAAACTCGGGAAAAATGGGAGCAAGACACTCTCTTTTCTTAGTATGGCCTACTTTAGTAGGGGACATAGATAACAAGTAAACAAGCAGGTGCAGTAGGTCACACCTGTGATCCAGGCACTTTGGGAGGCTTAGGCAGGTGGATCATTGAGGCCAGGAGTTCAAGACCAGCCTGGCCAATATGGTAAAACCCCATCTCTACTAAAAATACAAAAAAATTAGCCAAGCGTGGTGGCATATGCCTGTAATCCCAGCTACTTGGGAGGCTGAGACATGACATTGCCTAAACCTGGGAGATGGGGGGTGCAGTGAACCAATATTGTCCCACTGCATTCCAGTCTGGGTGACAGAGTGAGACTCTGTTTCAAAAAAAAAAGTAAGCAAGCAGATAAGCTAATTTTTAAGTGTTAGTACTAAAAGAGAACAACACAGAGCTATGACAATACAGAGTGGCTAAAATGGGAGAGGAGAAAGGATTATTTTTTCCAAGTTAATTTTTGGGGAAAGATACAATTATTAAACAATCATGTATAATATGCCCCTCTGTGCCTACTCCTATTGTGGGCACTGGGCATAAAGCAACATAGAAAATTAAATCTTTGCTCTCAAGAAGCTTAAGACATTCCACTGATACAGACTGACGATAAACAATCAAATTGATATTTAAGATGCAGAGTCAGATTTACTGTGATACTCCAGGGAGGGCTGGTAATTGCTGGGGGCTATAGAATGTTCTAGCTGCAAGTGGAAGCCAGGTTACAACAACTAGACATTTTACGTAAGCATTTCTAGTAAATTGCCTAAAGAAATCTTAGAAGGAAGAACTGAAGCCCCAAGACTCCAGGAATTCATGATTTATTTTCACATTCTTAGTAAAAATTCACTTTCATACTTACTTTTAATTGTAATTTTTATATTTTGTTTCTTTAAAAAGTGTCCCCCCAATCATAAAAACTTCAGGCCCCACAAAACTTGGATGTTCCCATAATAAGATATCAGGTGATAACAAGTTTTATGAAGAAAAACCAGAATGAAGATGATGGAGTAAAATCGTTGTGGGGAGGTACTATTAATATAAGGTGGTCAGCAGTGGCTTCTCTAATAGATGATATTTGTGCTGAGCCCTGAAGGAAGCAAGCTATAACCTTCAAAACGGTAGGTTCACAGGCCCTGAGGCATCTGTACTGTGAAGCCATCTATAGACTTACTATCTAAGAGGATGTTCCCTAGACTAAATTAATTCTTTGAGAATATTTTATATCTCCAAACTCAGGGATCAGTTATATTAATGAATACAGACACTTACTAAGTTACCCATTTATAAGAAATACAAAAGGTGCATTTTCATGAAAACAGGTTCATTTTCTTTAGATGAGGCTGGAATTTAGAACTGTACAGAGCCTACAGGCTGACTCATACATTCACCCTTGGTCTTCTTCCACAGTGATACTCCTGAAATCCTAGAATGATTAAGTTCTGTTTCTATCAGTTGGCCCTCCTAGCACTCTGCGTCTGAGAACCAGAATGAACCTCTTTGCATTTTCTGTGAGTCATGCACTGTTTAGAGACTAAGGAGGCCTGAGCAGGAAGAATCTGCCCGATGATAACTCTTAGCTCTGTTTTTAGAGTAAACACACCCGTTTAATGAAAACAATGTGTGCACTGAGTGTTATTTTAAGGGAAACAGCACAGAAAGCAGAGATGGGAGAGAACCAAAAGAGATCAAAAGGTTATTAAACAACCTGGAATTAATAATATGTTTAAAAAAAAGTTATAACCAGAGTATCCTGTTTCTTTGCTGTCCACCTTCTATTTTAAAAATGGTCATTACAGAGAGGCATGATGAATTTAACTAGACAACAAGATTACTTGAGGCAGAAGGCAGAGCCTAAATTTTATTTCCTTTTGGATCTTCAGGGCCAAGCACATGGTAAGCACACCATACATATTTGTGCAATTAGGAATTGACGTTAAACTGTGTGAGAACAACCATAACTGTTCTACACCATCTGTTGATAACTTGGGTTTCATTTTATATATGGGTTTCTCATTGTTTTTCCAAGGCCTGCCCACAAAAAAACACAGGACGACGAGGTGAAAAATTCCTAGGCCCTGCCATGCAGCCACAGAAAATGGGAACCTGCCTGAGTGTGGACATCAAATGAATTTCAAGGCCCAGAACTTGGATAGCATGGTTCACTGAGTCTAAGAATGATCACCTTATATGGTGGTATAAGTTGTTTCTGAGCTGATATAACTGGGAATATAGAAGGCTGGGAGGTTGTCATTCTCTGCCTCTTTGACCTGGTAGATACCTCGCTGTGCAGAATAGGCAAGAATGCAAACTTTGTGTGTATTCTGGGACATACAAGGGAGGCAGTGGGAAGCCACATTTATCCTCCTGCATCTCTATCTTGTTTATATTCTTTGCTCTGCTTCTTAGTTCATCCAAAACTAAACCAAAATAAAATCAACTTGAATGAAATCCAAGTCTTTATCCTCTCCATTCCCCAAACCCAGGCCAGATTCCATAGTCTGGTTTTCAGATTACATTATGTTGTCCAGCTCTGTTTTTACAGTAAATGCATATATTTAATAAGAGGTGACAATTTGTACACAGTGAGTATTATTGTAAGAGAGACTATGGGAATATACTCCTGGCCTCAAAGAGCTGACTGCCTAGTGAGGGAGAAAAAAAGTATAAAAACCATTGCTATCTAAAGTCGAGAAAAAGTTAGAGGGTCTAAGACCTATAGTAAACTAGAGGATGTTCAATCCAATAGATGTATTAGTGTAGAAATCCGCCTTTTTGAATCATATATATATATGGTTCATATATATATACATTTTTTTTGAGACGGAGTCTTGCTCTGTCACCTGAGCTGGAGTGCAGTGGCATGATCTCAGCTCACTGCAACCTCCACCTCCCGGGTTCAAGCAATTCTCCTTTCTCAGCCTTCTGAGTAGCTGGAACTACAGGCACATGCTACCACACCTGGCTAATTTCTGTATTTTTATTAGAGACAGGGTTTCACCATGTTGGTCTTGCTAGTCTGGAACTCCTGACCTCAGGTGATCCACCCGCCTCAGCCTCACAAAGTGCTGGGATTACAGCCACTTATATTTTATAATAGGATTTTAAAGCACAACAAAGGTTTTCCAGTTTAACACTAGACCTTCTCTGAGCCTTAAATTTCTGGTGTGAAATTCTTTTTTTTTTCCGGTCAGATGGGTAATGTGCTGACATCATAATAAGGTTCAAGGATGTCACATCTCACACAAGTGTGTGAACATCCAATCATTGTGCTCATGAACTACAAAAGGATTGAAATTCTTTATCTAAACTAGACCTTGTTTATTCGTATGCCACCCACATTTTGGGTTGAGGTAGAACCTTAATCTCTCGGTGTTGTCTGTAATGACTCATTAGTCACCTTGTGGGTGTGGGTGTTCTCCATTTCCCCGGCAGCTCCCTAAGCTGTCACTGTGGCTGGATGTGATATGATGAGTCTCACTGAGGTGAGTCCCAGAGTCTCTGGCCAGAGTCGGCCTTCCAGGGTTAGGAGAATGGCGGGACAGCATTTGCCCCTGCAGTGGGAGCAGCCGTCATGGAGCTGGGAGAGAGTCTGGGGTTTAAGACCAGCCTGGCCAACATAGCGAGATCCCATCTCTGTTTTTAAAAATAAATAAACCTCAGTTGTCCTTAGATACCCTTCCAGGAGCATCTGGTTTCTTTGCTCCACTTTCTAGAAAAACTTCTAGAAGCATTGTTAACCCCACACTGTTCCACCTACTCCAGGGCTTTCACCCCATCACGTCACTGAAACTACTGTGATCAAGTCATCTGTGACGTACATGTTGCCAAATTCAATTGACACTTCTTTTTCCTCATTTTGCCTGAGTCTTGTGCAAACTGCTCTAATCTGCTTTGACCCTTCTCAATTATTAGCTTCTTTTTGTAGGTATCAGTAGCCTCCAGTAGATGCAGGTAAACGAGAGCTATGGATCTCTCCTGATTCTGACCTGGGTACTTTATGAAGAACATTTTAGCAAACTACTAATTAGCCTTCCCTATAAGCATAAAATCTTGGATTTTTCGTTCTTCCAATTTATGTTTTCCCCTGGAAACATTGATTCCAATGACTCATTCTCAGGTTCTGGTTACTGCTACCCCAAATTCCCGAATTAGCACCCTATTTCCAGTGTCACCATACTTTACCACATACTTCTCCACTGCCAGTGGAGATGTACTACTAAAACCTTGGATTTTTACCTTGTTGATGCATCTAAAAATTGTTGGTTTTCAAGAATAGTAACCACTTCGGATCTGTCATCTATAAATGATTATTCATTTTGATGATTTCTCAAGAATGAATTAATTGTTACAATAGTGTATGATTGTCTGCTGCCCTACTCCACTGGCTGAGAGACCATCAGTATCTAAGAGAACTTATCAGTTCAGTAGGGTCAGGGGTCCATTCCCCTCTGAGATAGTGCCATTTAGGGCCATCTTAGCATTGTTGGACTTGCAGCCAAACTAACTGGTTACTCTTGAAGAATGTTAAGAAACCAACTCATTCTAAAAATTGGTGAAGGAAAAAAATCAAGCACTTATTTTTCTTGTATGCAAGTCAAGTAAACAAAATTGTGAATATGGTACTTTTTTTTTTTTTTGAGAGAGAGGGTCTTGCTTTCTCACTGAGGCTGGAGTGCAGTGCAATGGCTTATTCACACACACACTGCCTGGGCCCGGTTGATCCTCCCACTTCAGTCTCCCAAGTAGCTGGAATGACAGATGCTTGCCACCATGCTCAGCACTTTTTTTTTTTTTTTTTGTAGAGATGGGGGTTTCACCATGTTGCCCAGGCTGGTCTCGAACTCCTGCACTCAAGTGATCCACCTGTCTTGGGCTCCCAAAGTTCTGGGATTACAGGCATGAGGCACTGCATCCAGCCTTTTGTTTGTTTTTTGAGACGGAGTCTCACTCTGTCACCCAAGCTGGAGTGCAGTGGCGCAATCTTGGCTCACTGCAACCTCTGCCTCCCAGATTCAAGCGATTTTCCTGCCTCAGCCTCCTGAAGCTGGAATTACAGGTGTGCACCACCACTCCTGGCTGATTTTTGTATTTTGAGTAGAGACACGGTTTCCCCATGTTGGTCAGGCTGGTCTCAAACTTCTGACACCATGATCCACCTGTCTCAGCCTCCCAAAGTGCTGGGATTACAGACGTAAACCACTGCTCCTGGCCCCAACTTTTTTTTTTTTAACAGAAGAATTCCAGCTAGTGAATGCAGAAGAAATGACAGATTATCACTATTTTGACACTTGAATGAAATAATGGATCTAGGCAATGATTATTTATAGCTGCTAAAATCAATAGGTGAGAGGCTGTTGAGGAACTTTATAATGATGGGTCAGGCTGACAACACTTGAACTCACCCATGAATTTTAATATTCCAAAAAGAGAGGGAAACAGATATTATGCACTTACTGGTGTGATGCAATAAGAACACAGCATCACCTGTGAAGTACTCCTCCAAAAAGATCTAGCCTAAATCTTTTCAAGCCTCTAGACCTAATTTTCAGTTTATATGAAATACAGAAGATGGAGAAATGTGTTAAATAACAACTCAGGATACAATTAATCAAATCTAGAATGTAACAAATTCTATAACTTGATTTCATCAACAAATAAATGGCAAGAAAAACAGAAGAAACTATCTGTTGAAAGAAATTTAAGAGCCACTGCATATTACAAAGCAATATGTGAATAGCATTTGGATTCTGATTTGAATAATGCAACTGAAAAAATATTTATAAGATAATAAAGAAAATTTAAATACTGACTGGATATTTGATGACATTAAATAATTTTGTTAATTTGTTGACTATGATAATGGTAAATATAGTTATATGTTTTTTTAAAGAGTCCTTATTATTAAAGATTCATAGATAGACTTTGTAGATTAAATCAAGATGTCTGTCATTTGCTCTAAAATTGTCTTGTGAAGGCTTTGGGAAAGTGGGTTGGCATGTAGATAAAATAAGACTGAACATATGCTGATGTATGTGGAAGGTGGATGATGGGTATTTAGAGGGTTATTATACTATTTATATTATACTTTTTACTTTTGAAGCTTGAAAATTTCCATAATAAGAACGAAGCAAGCAAAAGAAAAACAAAAAGACAAAAAAAAAAATTCAAACTCGAACCCAAAAGCTTGCAATCCTCTGAGCTCTCTCCCCTTAAGAATTCTTTTGAAATTCTATGAATGGTTTATTAGTAATATCTTTACAGTACTTTATCCGATTTTTTTCTTTTGGGACTCCTAATTCTCTCAAATTCCCCATGGCTTTTTCAAGTTAATATATTGGTTCATTTCTGTTTTTGAGTGACGAGGGTAAAATTATTTTTTCTGGGATTTTCCTACTAATTGCAGTTAGTAATGCTTTCCAATGTATGAATTAAGGTTGTCCTCCCAGTAGGAGGTGCTGCCCTCAAAGTGTGGTGGCAGCTTAGCCTTTAGAGTAGATGCCCGAGGCCTTCCAGTGCTGCTCCTGTCTCCACACTGCTTTCCTGGGACCTCTGCATCAGAATCTCTTAAAATACATTTGCTTCTGGAATTATTTTACACCAATTTGCTGCCAAACTTGTGTGGGTCAGATTTCCTCCAGACTACAATTTACCCGTCTCAGCTGGTTTTGCTTTTTGCCCCTTCTTTCCTCAATGAGCTTTGTAGACCCTTTTAAATATTCCTGGTTTGGCATGGTGGCTCACACCTGTAATCCCACCACTTTGGGAGGCTGAGGCAGGGGGATTGCTTGAGGCCAGGAGCTCGAGACCAGCTGGGCAACACGGCAAGACCTTGTTTCTACAAAAAAAAAAAAAATACAAAAGTTAGCCAGATATGGTGGTCTGTACCTGTGGTCCCAGCTACTCAGGAAGCTGAGGTGGGAGGATCGCTTGAGCTCAGGAAGTTAAGGCTACAGTGAACTATGATTGCCACTGCACTCCAGCCTGGATGACAGAGTGAGACCCTGTCATATGTGTGTTTATGTTTGTGTGTGTTGTACTTTGTTGGGAATAGATGTTGGAAATAGTTGCTTGGTGCCACAAATTAGCACAGAGACAAAGGATCTTTTAGCAACACAGTTTTTACTTCCTGGACTGCAGGAAGGGTACTCTCACTAGCCATTTTGCCATGAGAGTACAAAGAACAAAGGAAAACACACAAATTTATTTCTTACACATTTGGGGGTTGTCCTTCTGCTATGTCTGATCTCCGTTGACTGGAGTCAGACCTCACAATCTAAACTAAAACTCGATTGGCTAATAACTTAAAATTTTTTAAACAGGTAAAAGCAAAGGACAACTGGGACATGCCTGTGAGCATGTCCAGCACAGATGTCTTTGTCAAAGTACAAGGACATAGAATGCACTACGTGCCTGTAAGCATGGCATGTTCAACAGCCACATAGGATAGGGCTTAATAAAGTTATTAGGACACTTATTCTTTAACAAGAAGGAAACCTTAAAAAGGAACTTTTCTACTTGCTACAATCTTGCATATATATATCAAGCATGCACTCCAGTCTTCCACCCTAGGAGAAATGTACTCACTTTGTGGAAAGACGGGTTAAAGAAAGCTGACAGAAGATATATATCAAACATGCACATATATCAAACATGCACACCAGCCTCCCACCCTAGGGAGAGTGCTTCATGTTCTAATTTCATCACCATTGCTGTTACTGTTGAAGTTTGCCCAGTCCCTGTATCTTTAGTGTGTATTCTGAACAAGGTCACATCAGAATTCTTCCAATTCTATTAATTAGGATTCTTTATATGAATCTGGATACAAAGGCTATGTCAGATGTAGGAAAGTGGATTTCTTTCCCCCAGTCTACAGCTTTCTTCACTTTCCTATTGGTGCCTTTGGATAATTATTACTTTTTATATTGCATTTAAAAAAATCATTGCTTATTCCAAATGCACAGAGATATTCTCCCCTAATTTCTTGATTTTCCCTAATTTCTTTTAGAATCTGTATTGTTTTATTTTCACGTTTAGTTCTATGATTCATGTTAAATTAATTTGGGGGCAAAGTTTCTTCTTTTTCTATATAGATGAACAATTAATTTCTCCAGCACCATTTGTTGAACAGATTGCTACCATGTCTAATTCTAATTCTAGCATAATTAACCAAATTTGGAAAAATACTTTTTTTTTTTTGAGATGGAGTTTTGCTGTTGTTACCCAGACTGGAGTGCAATGGCATGATCTCAGCTCACCGCAACCTCCGCCTTCTGGGTTCAAGCAATTCTCCTGCCTCAGCCTCCCAAGTAGCTGGGACTACAGGTGCGCACCACCATGCCCAGCTAATTTTTTGTATTTTTAGTAGAGACGGGGTTTCACCTGTTGACGAAGATGGTCTCGATCTCTTGACCTTGTGATCCACCCGCCGCAGCCTCCCAAAGTGCTGGGATTACAGGCGTGAGCTGCTGCGCCCGGCAAGACTTTTTTTTTTTGAAACAAGGTCTAGCTCTGTTGCCCAGGTTGGAGTGCAGTGGTGTGATCATTGGCTCACTAAAGCCTCGAATGCCTGGGCTCAGGTGATCCTCCCATCTTAGCCTCCAGAGTAGCTGGGACTACAAGGCACGTACTACCACACATGCTTGGCTAATTATTAAAAAATTTTGTAAAGACAAGGTCTCACTGTGTGAGACCTCAGCTCAGGCTGGTCATGAACTCCTGGCCTCAAGCAGTCCTCCCACCTTGGTCTTCCAAAGTGCCGGGATTACAGGCGTGAGCTACCATGCCCTGCCTAAAAGGAGACTTTTTTAAAGATAAGAAATGAAAATGGCCACATAAAATATACCTAGGTATTAAGCAGATAGAAGATAATTCTCCTATGATCAAATCCACCTTAGGGGTAAGACTATGCTGATCCCTTGAAAATAATGACATTAACTAAAAATGGTTTTAGAGGAAGTTAAATGTACAGTGAAGTTACTGCCTACACAAGGCTGATGTTATTAACTGTATCAGAGTCCCAGCAAGATTTATTTTGGAGTTGGAGTCTCAACTCCAAATTCCTGGGCTCTATGGACCCTCCCTTCTCAGCCTTCTGACCAGCTGGGATTACAGACACGTGCTACCATGACCGTCTGGTGGCAGGAAAATGTAATAAACTACTTTTTACAAAGCTGTGGGAAGTGTATAAGTAAATTCTGAGGGATAGTGAGGAATTCTAAGGTTAGTAATATGAGGACTCCATTACCATCCCAAGCGCAGGGTGACATGCTTTTCACCATGTAAGGATACATGAAGAAGATGGCCGTCTGTAAACCAGGAAACAGGCCCTCATAAGACACCAGATCTAACAGCACCTTGATCTTGGGCTTCTCAGCCTCCAAAACTGTCAGCAATAAAATTCTGTTGTTGAAGACACCCAGTCTATGATATTTTGTTATGGCTGTCCAAACTGACTAAGACTCAGATATATACATACTACGTGACTAGAGCAGGAAAAGCTAATCAATGGTAGTTACTTTTAAGAAGGGCATTGACTGGGAGAAGAGCACAGAGGAACTTTCCAGAGTGCTGAAATATGCTATCTATCAATCTGGGTAGTAATTACAAGGTAGTGTTCACTTGTGAAACTCCATTGAAGCACTTAAAATTCATGCACATTATGGTTTGTGTGTTATAATTCAACTTTTTAAATGTTTAGCCCCAAATACCCTTCTTTTCTCTTTATCTGTCACAACTATTTTATTTTATATGAAGTCTTGTTAAAGAACCTGTGCCATTTTATCAACTTCCATGTATTGTCTTCTATAGAAGATCTACTTATGATTTTATGCATGCTGACCTTGTTCACTTGACAGGTGTAGCAAATTGACCCAAGTAAATTTGACTGTTCACAATTATTAGATAATTTAGGGGCCAGTGGAGGCCGCCATTGTTAGACATAGGGGTGGGCTCTTGTTCCCTCCTTAACAACCTCACTTTCAGATGACTTACTACAATGAAAGCAGTTTTTTAGACAAGGTTCACATTCAAACATCTATTAGCAGGAAAACAGAAAAATAGTCCTATAATACATTCCCAAAATTCAGGGAGACCCTAGATTTCTGGCTTTTAGGCTCTCTGATATTCATCTTGCACACGCACGCGCGTGCGCGCGCGCACACACACACACACACACACACACACACACACACACAGAAAAACTTAGGAAGCCTAGCAGCCTTCAGAGTGATACTCTTGGCCTGGATTTTGATTTAGTTGACTTTCCTGCCCCTTAGTGATGAATTCTGTCACTTGACCCTGACCAAAAGTCTAAAATATTGTCATCATCTGCCTTGAGTACTTTTTCTTTCCTTTTTTAAATGTTTTTTTCAAACGAGTGAGAAAGTTCGAGTAAAAATTATAGTAGTGAAAGAGAAAGTCCTTCAACAAATCTAAGAAAGTTGAAAGTAATTGGCTAATTTTTTTTTTGAAAGAAAGAGAAAGAGAAAGGGGGAGAGAAAACAGGAGTCTTGCTCTATTGCCCAGGCTGGAATGCAATCCAAAAATAGGTATTAAAAACCTCTTTTATGCCAATAATTGTGCTTAACCACGGAGACAGGAAGGAATAAGGAAAGAAAATAAACAAACAGACAACCAATATTTCATTTAAGTGTGTGAAATGCTATGCACATGCTGAAGAGTGATTTACTTTCAATTATGTGGTCACTTTCAAAATAGGTATAATATGATACTGAGAAAAATATATGTTCTATGGACCTGGGGTGAAGAATTCTATAAATATTCACTGAGTTTACTTGCTCCAGGTCTGAATTCAAATCATAGATGTCCCTGTTAATTTTCTATCTCGTTGATCCATCGAATATTAACAATGTGATGTCTAAGTCTCCCGCTATTATTGTGCAGGAGTCCAAGTCTCTTTATAAGTCACTAAGAACTTGTCTTATGTATCTGGGTGCTCCTATATTGGGTGCATATATATTTATGATCATTGACTCCTGTTGTTGCATTGATCCTTTTACCATTATGTAATATCCTTTGTTTCTTTTAGTCTTGTTACTATTAAAGTCTATTTTGTCAGAGACGAAAGTTACAACTCCTGTTTTTTTTTTCTCTCCATTTGATTGGTGAGTCTTCCACCAACAATTTGTTTTGAGTCTTTGTGTGTCCTTGCTTATGAGATGGATCTGGATACAGCCTACCGATGGGTTTTGACTTTTTATTCAATTTGCCCGCCTGTGTCTTTGATTGGGGCATTTAATCCATTTAAATTTAGGATTAATATTGATATTTGTGAGTTTAATATTGTTGTTTAATGCAAGCTGGCTATTTTGCCCGTTAGTTGATATAAATTCTTCATTATGGAGATACTCTTTACCTTTTGGTAAGTTTTTGGGATGACTGATACTGGTTGTTCCTTTCTGTGTGTAATGCTTCTTTCAGAAGCTCTTGTAAAGCAGTCCTGGTGGTAATCTCTGAGTCCTTGTTAGTTTGTGAAAAATTATATTTTTCCTTCATTTATGAAGCTTAATTTGGCTGCATATGAAAGTCTGGGTTGAAAATTATTTTCTTTGAGGATATTGAATATTGACCCCCACTCTCTTCTAGTTTGTAGGGTTTCAGCTGAGAGATCTGCTGTGAGTCTGATAGGCTTCCCTTTATGGGTAACCTGACCTTTTTCTCTCGCTGCCCTTAGAATTTTCTCCTTTATTTCAACCCTGGTGAATCTAACAATTATGTGTCTTGGGGTTGCTCTACTTGAGGAATATCTTTGTGGTGTTCCCTGTATTACCTGGAGTTGAGTATTGTCCTGCCTTACTAGGTTAGGAAAGTTTTCCTGAATAATATCCTGAAGAATATTTTCCAGCTTGGATTCATTCTCTTCATGGCATTTAGGTACACGTATCAAACATAAATTAGGTCTTTTCACATAGTCCCATATTTCTTGGAGACTTTGCTCATTCCTTTTTACTCTTTCTTCTCTAATCTTGTCTTCTCATTTCATTTCATTAAGTTGGTCTTCGACCTGTGATATCCTTTCTTCTGCTTGATCAATTTGACTGTTAAAACCTATACATACTTCGTGGAGGTCTCATATTGTATTCTTCAGTTCCATTAATTCACTTATATTCCTCTCTAGATTGTCTATTCTCATTAGGATGTTGTCAAACCTTTTTTCAAGGTTCTTAGTTTCTTTACATTGGGCTAATACATGTTCTTTTAACTCACAGAAGTTTCTTATTATCCACCTTCTGAATCCTAATTCTGTTAATGGAACGCACTTGTTCTCCATCAGGCCTTGTTCCCCTGTTGATGAGGAACTGTGATTCCCTGTAGAGGGAGAGGCATTCTGATTTTGGGTATTCTCAGCCTTTTTACACTGGTTTCTTCCCATCATTATAAATTTATCCACCTGTCGTCTTTGTAATTACCAGCTTTCAAGTTAGGTCTCTGAGTGGACGTCCAACTTGTTGATTCCCTGCGCCGGCTAAAACAGCAGTGTTAAGATTCGTGGTGCTTTTCTGCTCAGGAATCTCCGGTCTGGCTTTCTTCTTGAGTCCCTTCTTCAATCAGCTGAATAGGCGACTCTGCCTTCCTGGAGCTCCAAATGTCGACCAAAAGGGGACCCAGTCTCGTTTACTCTGCATCAAGAACTGCTGCACCAGGGTGCTGGCAAAACCACCGCACCCAACACGAGAGTTGTGCTGGCGACCCGTGGGGCTCCTCTGCTGGGAATCTCCTGGTTCGTGAACAACAAAAATTCATCTGAAAGTGTGGCGTCCTCTCGTTCTCTGCGCATTCACTGGGAGCTACAATCCTGAGCTGCTAGTAATCAGCGATCTTGGATCTCTCTCTTGAATACTTTTTCATGAATTTCTTTTTCCTCACATTTAAAATCCAGGTTAGAATGATAAGTCCATTCTATGAAGCCATTGCGGTTGGTATGGCACTACAGGATATTGGGACTTGGCTTCCTCATATCTTGCTGCTTTGCCACACATATGGTGTTGTCTTCATTTGCTTGGTCAGTTTTGCTCATTACCACATCCATATCTAGCTAGTTGAAGAAAGGAGAAAAGTAGATAAGAGAATAAACTCATTCTCTTTAAGAATGACCTGGAAAGCTGGGCATGGTGGCTTAGGCCTGTAATCCCAGCACTTTGGGAAGCTGAGGCAGGTGGATCACAAGGTCAGGAGATCGAGACCATCCTGGCTAACACGGTGAAAACCTGTCTCTACTAAAAATACACAAAATTATCCGGGTGTGGTGGCACACGCCTGTAGTCTCAGCTTCTCGGGAGCCTGAGGCAGGAGAATCGCTTGAACCTGGCAAGTAGAGGTTGCAGTGAGCCGAAGTCGTGCCACTAGAGTTTAGCCTGGGCAGCAGAGGGAGACTCCATCTCAAAAAAAAAAAAAAAAAGACAAGAGAGAATAAAGGACCAGGGAGCTGATGGAAACATGAAATAAATGTGTTTTTTTTTTTTTTTTCAAGATGGAGTTTCGCTCTTGTTACCCAGGCTGGAGTGCAATGGTGCAATCTGGGCTCGTTGCAACCTCCGCCTCCTGGGTTCAAGCAATTCTCCTGCCTTGGCCTCCCGAGTAGCTGGGATTACAGGCACGCGCCACCACGCCCAGCTAATTTTTTGCATTTTTAGTAGAGACGGGGTTTCACCATGTTGACCAGGATGGTCTCGATCTCTTGACCTCATGATCCACCCGCCTCAGCCTCCCAAAGTGCTGGAATTACAGGTGTGAGCCATCGCGCCTGGCCTGAAATAAATGTTTTTTTTTTTTTAGCTGGTGTGTTGGAAAAATGAAATAAATGTTTTTTTAGCTGGTGTGATTTCTGATAATAGGCTGTACCTGCAGTTCTGCCCAGATGTTGTGGGCATAAAGAAGCAGTTATATTTGTTTAGGTGCCTCTGTCTCTAGGCAGAGCCTGGCTCTTTCTATTCCCAGTGTTAAGCCTCCATACCAGCACATTAACTAGCATGTAATAAACAGTTTGCTGAATGGATGAATGAGAGTACTCTGACACTCATAAGATTTGTTCTGTTAAATACTTACATTCTCAGTGACTTGATCAAAACAAGAATTAAGGTTTAAATTGTGTTTGGCACAAAATAGAGACTAGATAAATATGCATTGATTAGATAAAGGATAATCTAATTAATTTAAATTTAAACTACCTGAGCACAACCCTGTTCAATATGTTTTTTCTCATTGGCCTTAAGAAAAGAAAAAGAGCCCAGAGGAGTCTGAACTATGTGAGGTATGCAAAATGTATCAGGCCAGAGAGAGATGAGTTTGGGACTTCAGTCATGTCCCTACATCCCTGTATTAGTCGGTTCTAACACTGCTATAAAGACATACCCAAGACTGAGTAATTTATAAAGAAAAGAGGTTTAATTGACACCCAGTTCCACATGTCTGGGAGACATCAGGAAACTTAACAATCGTGGTGGCAGGTGAGAGGGAGCAAGCAAGAGCAGAGGAAACTGCCTTATAAAACCACCAGAACAGCATGGGGGAAACCATCCCCATGATCCAGTCACCTCCCACTGTGTGTGGTTCCTCCCTTCATATGTGGGGATTATGGGGATTACAATTTGAGATGAGATCTGTGTGGGGACACAGAGCCAAACTGTATTAATCAATCACTGCGCTTGGGGGGCAATTGTTTAAAGTCACATTGCTCTTTACTACCTGCTTCATCCATATTAATGTTCTTGGAATTTGTGATATTTTAGCCAATCAATAGCTTATGTTATTTTAATGTATGTTACTGGTAAACAACTTAGGAACTGCCTCTTCTTTCTGCTTTAAAAACCTACTTGTAAGTGCTGCTAATTAGAGCATATATTCAGGGCAATTTGAATCCATGCTTTCATGCAGCAGTTCTCAAACTTGGCTCAAATAAACTCTCTACTTACATTAATTTTGCCTCAGTTTTTCCCTTTATGTTGACAATATTGCATCAAGTTGAATGCTCACAGCAATTGTATGAACGAGATGGTATTTATTATTGGCCCTACTTTATACCTGAGGAACAGAGAAGTTGAACAACTTGTCCAAGATCACAGCAGGAGGACCATTATTTGAAGCAGGCACTCTGCAGAAACCCAGTTTTTACACTTTTACATGCTGTACTATATTGTTTTCTGAACTCCAAGATTCCATGGATCTTTAACTTTTTTTTTTAAATTTCACTTTTTTTGAGAAGTACTACAGTGTGTATGTGTATTCACACATATTTTTGGAAAACATAATCTGAAAAAAAAGCCAAAACACTTCACATGAATGGAGAGCCAAAAGAAGGTGTGGGGTACAGATGCTGTCCAGAAATACTTAAAAATAAATGTATTATAGCTCACGCCTATAATCCCAGCACTTTGGGAGGCCGAAGTGGATCATGAGGTCAAGAGATCGAGACCATCCTGGTCAACATGGTGAAACCCCGTCTCTACTAAAAATACAGAAATTAGCTGGGCATGGTGGCGCGCGCCTGTCGTCCCAGCTACTTGGGAGGCTGAGGCAGGAGAATCGCTTGAACCCAGGAGACGGAGGTTGCAGTGAGCCGAGATCGCGCCATTGCACTCCAGCCTGGGTAATGAGCGAAACTCCGTTTCAAAAAATAAATAAATAAAAACAAATGTATTATATTAACACAAACTAGCAGCCATCCCCCTACACCCTGCGGTACTTTTTAACCCAATCTGCTAGGATCAAGGGCGGGACTCCACGGTCCTTGGGAGCCAGCGACAGCCGCGCATGCTCAGAGCACAGGGACCGCTCCAGCTCCTCCGTGGCCCTGCCCACCCAGACCGCAAGGACTGCCGGGACGGCTCCCATCTTCTTTGAGCGCTTTAGGCAGGCTGGCTGCGCTGGGGAGTCGGGTCGTTGCTGTTGCTGTTTGTGAGCCTGTGGCGCGGCTCTGTGGCACGAGAACCTTAAAGGTGAGAAACTCTCGGTGGCTAATGAGAAGCTACAAAAGGGCCCACTTTGCTGATGCCCGACGGCGCGTTTCCGTTCGTTATTGCCTTTCGCGGCGTTGGTCAGCCTCTCGCTTTTCTGACGTTCAGGCCGAGCGCCTCGTGGGCCGCAGCCGGAGGCGGCGAGGCAGCCCCCGCGAGGAATGCGGGAGCCTGGAGTTCCCGGCACGTGGCCAGTGCCCAGGCAGTTCGGCGATTGCTTTGAGGCGGGACTGTGGCTGCCCCATCCCCATTGCGTCCTTTCGGTTTTTTACCTCCACCGCGTTCTAGTCTCACCGAAGGCTTGTGGCCATCTCTTAAGTTTCTGGGAAGGTGGGCACGGGGTAAACGTCTGTGGAGCCTGTGAACTGACTGGAGGCCAAAGAACTTAGGGCTGCAGATACACCCCAGTGTCACTCTTTTTGGTTTTTTAGGGCCTTCATCGCTCACATCAGGTTTCGGTGTGAAACAGCAAAACGTGGGTAATATTTCACTTCCAGTCGTACATTCTGGAAAAGTAAGGGATGAAACGCAGTCCCCAAATTAGGTAGTCCAAATAGGTTTTGCAGGGACTGAATAGTTCTTTTACCTCATGGTTTGCTCTATAAGTGGCCCTAATCACGGTAGTAACTTAGGAGTGTAGATTGTGATAGACAAGACAATGCATAACACTGAGTAAATTTTCTAGGGGGATGTGCATCACGCAGTACCCCGATGCAAGTGCTTCCTTTGTGCATCCAGGGTAGTGAATGCAGTTGCATTGTGTCAGGTGATGCTTCCAAGAAGTGTACCTGTATCAGTTCATAACTAGAGTCAATTAATGGCAATATTCTCGATGGTTTGTTCACATAACTTTTGTACAATAGGGATGACTGGGTGGCTTAGTAGAGTCCTGGAGGCAAGTACTTTGTAATTAGAAGACTTGGTTTGTAATTTCTAGCAAACCAATATCATAGCCTCCTTTTTTCCTTGCAGTGTGCATGTCAGGAATGCGAAACAGGAAACTGGCTATCCAATGTATTAGTGAATCAGTAGGCATACTCCCCAGTTTAATATCGTGTTAGTGTGACCACATTCTCAAATTTTTGTTTCGTATGTTCCTTAGCATAGAGTATCTAAGGAACTGGAGTGTTTGGATTTTTTTCACCTTAAAGTTATGATACCTAACTTGCTGATAACAAGATTTGGGTAAGTTAGCTGTGACTACATTTTAAAAGAAATGAGGCAGGGCTTGGTGCCTCACGCCTGTAATCTCAACACTTTGGGAGGCCGAGGTGGGTGGATCGCCTTGAGGTCAGGAGTTCAAGACCAGCCTGAACAACATGGTGAAACCCCTTTCTACTAAAAATACAAAAATTATGCCGGGCTCAGTGGCTCATGCCTGTAATCCCAGCACTTTGGGAGGCCGAGGTGGGTGGATCACCTGAGGAGGGAAGTTCGCAACCAGCCTGACTAACATCCAGAAACCCACGTCTCTACTAAAAATACAAAATTAGTCTGGCATGATGGCGCATGCCTGTAATGCCAGCCACTCGGGAGGCTGAGGCAGGAGAATCGCCTGAACGCGGGAGCGGGAGGTTGCGGTGAGTGGATATCATGCCATTGCACTCCAGCCTGGGCAACACGAGCGAGTGAAACTCTTGTCTAAAAAAAGAAAAAAAAAAAAAAAAAAACCGAGACCAAACAAATGCACAGTGATATACTGAAAGTATCTTTTGAAGCTGGAAATGGTTGGTCAGTGATTGGAGTTGTTTTTTTTCCCCTAAAGCTTGCTTGAAGATAAAGAGTTTCTTGTTATAGAGGATGGGGTAGTGATTTACTGAAAGAGGGGCAGCTTTTTTTCATAGTTTTTAGATATTTGTCATTATTTAACTCCAAAGTGTTGCTTTGTTGAGATATTTGAGAATTGAGTAAAGAAACTGAACCTGTGAAATGAGAAATTCTTGATTTATTTAAAGAAAACAATGAGATATTAATACTTTGTAAACATTCTAGTCTTGAGTTTTATATGAAAAATAACTGTATGCTAATTTGGTAAATTTTACAGATAGCCACAATGGCTGAAAATGGTGATAATGAAAAGATGGCTGCCCTGGAGACCAAAATCTGTCATCAAATTGAGGTATGATTCCTGTGCTATAAACTGCAAAAACAAGTTCCTTGAAAGAAAATGGACGACCTCAACACAAATAGAGAAAGAACATTTAATTTCAGTATATGGACATATTCAACATTTGGCTTGTCTTTGATTCTTAGATGAACATATAATAACGTACAGTTTTATATTGGTGGAGCCAGGTTATGAAACTCAAGATGTACAAACATTTCAAAAGGTTAACACTATAAGCTAATGTTATCTTTTTAAAATTTTAGTTTCATAGTCTCATAAAATGAGAGTAGTTCCTTCCTCATGTTTGTAGTATTACATTAGTGAATAAAATGTTAAGCACTGAGAAGAAATCCTGACACATAAATAACATAAAATCCTTGGTAAAGTACCTTCCCTGTGAAATAACACTATATTTTTGGTCATCCTAGTAGTTTTTCTCTGACTAAACAGTTCTCAGCGATTGCAACTTTAATATATTTTTTTCTTTAGGCAGAGTCTCACTCTTGGCCAGGCTGGAGTGCAGTGGCACTATCTTGGCTCACTACAGCAATTTTGGCTCACTGCAGCCTCCGCCTCCTGCGTTCAAACAATTCTTCTGCCTCAGCCTCCTGAGTAGCTGGGACTACGGGAGCATACCACCACACCCGGCTAATTTTGTATTTTTAGTACAGATGGGGTTTCACCATGTTGGTCAGGCTTGGTCTCGAACTCCAGACTTCAGGTGATATGCCTGCCTCGGCCTCCGAAAGTGCTGGGATTACAAGTGTGAGCCATTGTGCCCAGCCAGTAACTTTGATAAAGTATCTGTTTTCACATTTAGGTGTTATGTTTATGTTAACATAATACCTCAAGTGATCTCTGTACCTCTGCAGCACAGAGGCAGGAGGATGGCTTGAGTCCAGGGGTTAAAGACCAGCCTAGGCAACATGATGAGACCCCATCTCTACAAAAAAAATTTAAAAAATTAGCTGAGTGTGTTAACAGTTTACCTGTAGTCCCAGCTACTTGGGAAGCCGAGGTGGGAGGATTGGTGGAGCCCAGGAGGTAGAGGTGATCATACCACTGCACTCCAGCCTGGATGACAGAGCCAGACACTCTTTAGGGGGTGGAGGGGTGATCGAAAGAAACCTCAGAGTCTTTGTGAGCATACTCTGGCTGGGGAGGCTGCCTGATTTACAAATCATTTTTCGTTCAAGTAAACTATTACATTTAAAAAGAAAAAACCTTTACAGTATCAATAATGGTTTCATGGGAAATTATCTTTAAACTTACATTCTTGCTAAGGAACCCCTCAGATCATATTGTTTGGTGTGGGGTTTTCCTGCAGTTCTCAGAACTGCTTTTTTTTAAAGCTACATCTCTCTGCATTTAACATGTCCTATGTTCCTTTTTTTTTGGTATTAATTTCTTTATGATTGTGGGGAGAAAAATTAGAAGTTATTATTCTGTGTTTAATACTTAGAACACAAAAGGTTATATCTCTCCCACAACCTGCCAACTCTCAAATCCTACTTTTCTGAGGTAATCAAGGTTAAAAGCTTTTGACATTTGCTTCATGCTCATGCTAATTTTTTTAGTGGCCCTTATACATTACAACAGTTCTAGCTTCACAGCAAAATTGAATGGAAGGTACAGAGATTTTTCATATATCCCCTGCCTCCACACAAGCATAGTGCCTTCACCTTTACAAACATCCCCCACCAGAGTGGTACATGGTACATTTCTTTCTTTTTTTTTTTTTTGAGATGGAGTTTTGCTCTTGTTACCCAGGCTGGAGTGCAATGGCGCTATCTTGGCTCACCACAACCTCTGCCTCCTGGGTTCAGGCAATTCTCCTGCCTCAGCCTCCTGAGTAGCTGGGATTACAGGCACGCCCCCACCAGACCCAGCTAATTTTTTGTATTTTTAGTAGAGACGGGGTTTCACCATGTTGATCTGGATGGTCTCGGTCTCTTGACCTCGTGATCCACCTGCCTTGGCCTCCCAAAGTGCTGGGATTATAGGTGTGAGCCACCGCGCCCAGCCCAGAGTGGTACATTTCTAATGATTTTATTTCCTTCCGTTACCCCCACTAAATATAGGATACATTTTTGTGGAGAAGTTTTGTGTCATCAATAATTTATTCTTTCTCCTCTTTAATATGTAGGATCTAATTTGTTTGTTTTTTTTTTTTTTTAGCTCTAATTGTTCTTTGACAAATATATATAAATCTTAGTAAACATGTTTCTTGATTTCTTCAAGGTAGAATTGTTAGAAGGAGCTATGCTGGCTCCAGGAGTATGCACATTAAAAAAAAAACCTGATAATTGTCAGTTTATATCTACCTGCATATCTAGTTCTCTGTGTTCAAGTCAATACTGGGTATTCTTTGTTTTTTTCCCTAATCTTAGTCAGTTTGTTAGGTGAAAAATGCTGTCTCATTGCTTTAAATTGTATTTCTTTGATTAATAATGAAATGAGGTTGGGTTTTTTTCAGTTTACAGTACATTTTTTATACTTTTTTTTTCTTTTTTGAGACAGAGTTTCACTCGTCTCCCAGGCTGGAATGCAGAGTGCGGTGGTGTGATCTTGGCTCACTGCAACCTCCACCTCCCAGGTTCACATGATTCTCCTGCCTCAGCCTCCCAAGTGGCTGGGATTACAGGTGTACACCACCATCCTTGGCTAATTTTTGTATTTTTAGGGGAAACAGGGTTTCACCATGTTGGCCAGGCTGGTTTCGAACTCCTGACCTTAAGTGATCCACCTGCTTTGGCCTCCCAAAGTGCTGGGATTACAGGCGTGAGTCACTGCTTCTGGCCTGTTTTTAATAATTAAAAAAAAAATCATTAGCTGGGCATGGTGGCATGTGCCTGTCGTCCTAGCTACTTGGAAGGATGAGGCGGAAGGATCATTTGAGCCTGGGAATTTCAGGCTGCACTGAGCTCTGATTGTACCACTGCACTACAGCTTGGGCAAAAAAGACCCTATCTCTGAAAAATTAAGTGTCTTTTTTTTTTTTTTTTTTTTTAAGACAGAGACAGAGTATTGCTCTGCGCTCAGGCTAGAGTGCAGTGGCAGTGATCTCGGCTCACTACAACCTCCACCTCCCGCGTTCAAGCTAGTCATGCCTCAGCCACATGCATAGTTGGGATTACAGGTGTGCACCACTATGTGCGGCTGAGTTCTGTATTTTTACTAGAGACAGGGTTTCACCACATTGGCCAGTCTGTTCTCAAACTCCTGGCCTCAAGAAATTGACCCAGCTCAGCCTCCCAAAGTGCTGGGAATACATTCGAGAGCCACTGTGCCAGGCCAATAAAATATCCTTTACCTATTTTCTATTTGAGTGTTCGCTTTTTACCCTCCTTTTCTGTTTGTAAGAATTCTTGACAAATTTGTTTGTCTTTTACTTTTTCTGTTACTTCTGGCATTCCAAATAGTCGTACCTGGATTTTTCCTTTGCTTGTGCATTGAGAGTGCTTCTGTGCTTATATTCAATAAACATTTACTTTAACTTTTTTTTTTAGGAAGCATCTCACTTGGTTGCCCAGGCTCTGGAGTACAGTGGTGCAATTATGCCTCACTGGAGCTTCAACCTGCCAGTCTCAAGTGATCCTCCCATTTCAGCTTTCTGAGCTGGGACTACAGGCATGTACCACCATGCCTGGTCTTTTTTTTTTTGTAGATCTGGGGTCTCACCATGTTGCTTGGGCTGGTCTTGAACTAGGCTCAAGTGATCTGCCCACCTCAGCCTCCTAAAGTGCTGAGATTAGGCATGAACCACCACCCTGGCCCTTATTTTTATTTTTTTGAGACAGAGTCACACTGTTGCCCAGGCTGGAGTGCAGTGGCACGATCTTGGCTCACTGCAACTTCCACCTCCTGGGTTCAAGTGACTCTCCTGCCTTAGCCTCCCAAGTAGCTGGGACTACAAGCGTGCACCACCACGCCCAGCTAATTTTTGTAATTTTAGTAGAGACAGGGTTTCACCATGTTGACCAGGATGGTCTCCATCTCTTGACCTCTTGATTCAGCTATAGGTGTGAGCCACCGTGCCTGGCCCCTGGCCCTTATTTTTAATTTTTAACAATTAGAAGGCAGTGGCTCACAATTGCAACCCCAGCACTTTGGGAGGCTGAGGCTTATGGATCACTTCAGATCAGTTCAAGGCCAACACGGTGAAGCCTTGTTTCTAGTAAAAATACAAAAATTAGCTGGGTGTAGTGACGCATGCCTGTAATCCCAGCTACTTGGGAGGCTGAGACAGGAGAACTGCTTGAACCTGGGAGGCAGAGGTTGCAGCGAGCCAAGATTTTGCCACTGCAGTCCAACCTGAGTGACAGAGTGAGACTACGTCTCAAAAAAAAAAAAGTGATTAACCAGTTTAATCCAGTTCTTTTAACCATCTAGTCTTTCCACAGTAATTTGCAAGAGGCTTTTCATATAATCTTTAAATACATTCTTCTTTGTTTTAAGGCTTTCTAGTCTATTAACACATCTGTTATGCTGTTTAAGTAATTGCCATTTTAGTTTTATCTTGTTAATTTGTATTGTAAACATTTTATATCGTATTTTAATTTGTATTATACACATTTTATATCATATATTTGGGGAAGATGTTTATTGCCTTTTGTAACTTGTGACATGTATTTTTAAAGAACAGAACTTAGTACTGGAAAGTAATAAGAAATGTCAGGATCGGAGTCCATATTATACAGTGTTCTGAAATACATTGTATTATCTCACAGTATTATTTTGGAGACTTCAATTTGCCACGGGACAAGTTTTTAAAGGAACAGATAAAGCTGGATGAAGGCTGGGTACCTTTGGAGATAATGATAAAATTCAACAGGTAACAAGCTTTTAAAAATAATCTTTCAGTTTTCTGTTTACAGTGAGTACTACTGCTGAGTCTTACATTTTTATATGTACACTTCAGGTTGAACCGTCTAACAACAGACTTTAATGTAATTGTGGAAGCATTGAGCAAATCCAAGGCAGAACTCATGGAGATTAGTGAAGATAAAACTAAAATCAGAAGGTCTCCAAGCAAACCGCTACCTGAAGTGACTGATGAGTATAAAAATGATGTAAAAAACAGATCTGTTTATATTGTAAGTGGGCCTTTAATGCATTTAAATATCTTACATTTATTTAGAAAGTAGAGCAGAGTAGGGAAGAGTAAGGGATCAGGAATCACAGCCTCATTAATTACTGTGTATTCTTTTGTAATATTCTTAACCTAAGTTTTTTTGTTTTGTTTTGTTCTTGAGACAGAGTCTCGTCTAGTTGCTCATGTTGGAGTGCAGTGGTGTGATCATGGCTCACTGCAGCGATCTTAAGTGATCTTCTCACCTCAGCCTCCTGAGTAGCTGGGACTATAGGCATATGTGGCTGTACTAAAAATTTGGCCATACCTGGCTAAAATTTTTTTGTAGAGACAGGGGTCTCCCTGTATTGCCCAGGCTGGTGTCGAACTCCCGGGCTCAAGTGATCCACTCACCTTGACCTCCCAAAGTGCTGGAATTATAGGTGTGAGCCACCATGCTTGGTCCTAAGTTTTATCTTCATAAACGTGAATATTTTCTACCTTGTAGAACTGTTGTGAGAATTAAATGAAAACAACAACAACAACAACAACAACAAAAACCTCATACCATTGGATGAAATCTTTGGCATATTCTAAGCACTTACAGCATATTAGCTGTTCTTATCTATCAGCTGCTAAACTTGATTGCAGTTTTCTTTAGCATATTTTTTAATAGTTTATTATGGAAAATTTCAGATACATATATAAATAGGTTGAATAATGTACCATCACCCAGCTTTAGTACTTCTTAGCAGAACACGTAAATCATCTTGTTTTATTTCTGCCTCAACTGAATTATTCTGAAGCAAATACCAGATGAGTCACTTTTATTGCACTGGAGAATAGTGGCTCCTAAACAAGGCTTTTAAGTGATTACTAAAGAGAGAAATAGAGATAGGTATATCCTGGCTTCATTTGAAGACAAAATGAATCAAATTCTCTCCAGTTGTTTATCTGAAAAGTCATTATTTCTTATTTGTACATTTCTTCCCACTCTTCACAGAAAGGCTTCCCAACTGATGCAACTCTTGATGACATAAAAGAATGGTTAGAAGATAAAGGTCAAGTACTAAATATTCAGATGAGAAGAACACTGCATAAAGCATTTAAGGTATGATGATACAGACGTTTTCTAGTTCTAAAATATATGGGACATAACTTAATATTTTCCTTCCGTTTTATAGGGATCAATTTTTATTGTGTTTGATAGCATTGAATCTGCTAAGAAGTTTGTAGAGACCCCTGGCCAGAAGTACAAAGACACAGACCTGCTAATACTTTTCAAGTAAGTCTTTTTGCTGATGTTTCTCCTGGCCTTTTAGTTATATGGAATTGACACATTAGGGTAAGGAGCATGGAAGTAGCATCCCCTCTAAGGCTAAAGATTTTTAGTATCTTTAGATGTCCTTTGACAAATGCTTGATATTTTCTCAGTGAGAACTATAGTCTTTTGAGACTAAAAGAAAAGAGTTCATTAGTATCTTTTCACTGTTAGCAATTTTTTTTTTTTTTTTTGAGATGGAGTTTCACTCTTACTGCCCAGGCTGGAGTGCAATGGTGCAATCTTGGCTCACTGCAACCTCTGCCTCCTGAGTTCAAGTGATTCTCCTGCCTCAGCCTCCTGAGTAGCTGGGATTACAGGTGGCTGCCCCACACCCAGATAATCTTTGTACTTTTAGTAGAGCTGGGTTTCACCATGTTGGCCTCGAACTCCTGACCTCAGGCGATCTACCTACCTTTGCCTCTCAAAGTGTTGGGATTACAGGTTTGAGCCACTGTACCCAGCCACTGTTAGCCATTATAAAGGAGGTTATATTTTAGTACTGATTTTGCATCTAAAACTTTTAGTCAGTCTGGGTATTAAAATTTGGGCTTTTGTGTGTTTGGAAAATATATCAGTGCAGTTTTCTTCTTAATTTTTCATAGCCTATATATATATATATTTCAACAGTAGAAAGGATTATTGGAGATTTGGATCACATTCTTTGTGTGTATGTGTGTGTGTTTGTCTAAGTGTCTGAAAATGGGGATGAACCAGAGCATTTTCATGATAAAATTAGTTGTAGGACCATAGTTGCTTACTTTAGAAGCCTGTGTATAGTCTTTTAAATGGTATATACAAAACCTGATTGACTTCAGAGATGCACTGTGATGGATCCTAGTATCGGTGTTAAATCCTCAAACATTATTTAACATTGTTTTCATCATTGCTGTTATTCTTGGGTCTTAGGGATTTTAGAATTTTCTCCTTTTGTGAAATTAACACTGAAATATTATTTGCATGACTTCTGATGCACTTCCCCCCCCCATACATGAATGATAAATCAACATGACATTGCTAATGGGCAGGGGGTTTCTTTTTGGGGTCATGAAAATGTTCCGAAATTAGTAGTGATGGTTGTACAACTCTGAATATACTAAAAGACATTCGAGGTACACTTTAAGAGAGTGAATTTTGTGGCACATGGATTTCTTTTCCTTAGTAAGGCTGTTATTTAAAAAAATACCAGTAACTTCCTTGGCGTATTTTGAATTTTTAGTTGGTGATTATGTTGATAGTAAATGTGTACAACATTCATTGCTGTGCCATGTCTTAAGTTACTCAAAATATTCTGCAGTCTTAACTTTGTTCTCATGAACTTTAGCCTTTGTACTGTGTGTTCTTTAGGGATGATTACTTTGCCAAAAAAAATGAAGAAAGAAAACAAAATAAAGTGGAAGCAAAATTAAGGGCTAAACAGTAAGTACATTGAACTAATAGTGACATAATTTGAATTCCTTAAAGCTTTGACAAAAGTATAGTTGGTGAGCTCTGAAATAATGGCAATAGGCCTTTCTCTTTGCTAGTGAAACATTGAGATCTTAAACTGCCTTGACAATCTGGGGGTGAAATTGCATTTCCATCTAGCATTGCATGATCAAAAAACTTAAGGACTTCTGGCTTTGGTTAAATAGTTTAGTGATCATGAGTGGTTAACTTTATTAGGACTTTGTTTTCTTAAATAGTAAGTGGAAATATGTTAAAATTACCGTATTTTTATTTGTAGAGAGCAAGAAGCAAAACAAAAGTTAGAAGAAGATGCTGAAATGGTAAGTACATATATTACTGGTAGCTAGTACATCTGTAATTCAAAGTTAAATGAATAGGTTTTAAATCTGAGGACTTTAAAAAAAAAATGGTAAGCAAAGCTATCTATAGTTGTCATCGCACTAAGTAATATATCAGGTACTATATTGAAGGAAAAGAGAACACTAACGATAAGAAATGTGTTTTAAAATAAGGAAAAGGCTGGGCACAGTGGCTAACGCCTGTAATCCCAGCACTTTGGAAGGCCAAGGTGGGCAGATCATTTGAGGTGAGGGGTTTGAGACCAGCCTGGCCAATATGGTGATACCCCGTCTCTACTAAAAACACAAAAATTAGCCAGGCGTGGTGGTGCATGCCTGTATTCCCAGCTACTCAGCAGGCTGAGTGAGTCACAAAGAGTTGCTTGAACCTGGGAGGCAGAGGTTGCAGTGAGCCAAGATCACACTATTGCACTACAGCCTGGGTGACAGAGTGAGACCCTGTCTAAAAATAAAAAATAAAATACAGGAAATTGTATTTTGAAATATTCAGGAAAAAGTTCATTTATGCCTAGAACTTATTTTTATGAGAAAATGTTGTATAACTTCTAGAGATTCTAATCATAGTTTAATACTAATGTGACTTTTAATTTTGACTTTATAAGATGCTGTTGTGTATTTCCATTTAGAAAATTAAAAATAAAAATTTTTATTTGGGGAAAATAATGACTATAAAAAAATTTTAGAAGTATGATAATACTCCCTAGAATTATTTTCCAAGGTAGTTTAATAATCAGACTTATGTAGTTTATAACTAATTAAATACCAGTTGTATAAGAGATCAAATAAGTTAAAATTGAAAGCCATTGTACAATAAACGATGACAAAGGAAAACACCCAACTTTGTGAAACTACTTTAAAATAGCATTTTGGTTTCTAGTCTTTTTCTTATATAGGTATAATGTGGTGTGAGTCATATCTGGTCTGTTGTTGCTTTTAAGAAACTTTTTGATCGCTTTGTATATTTTTACAGAAATCTCTAGAAGAAAAGATTGGATGCTTGTTGAAATTTTCAGGTGATTTAGATGATCAGACCTGTAGAGAAGATTTACACATCCTTTTCTCAAATCATGGTGAAATAAAATGGGTAGACTTCGTCAGAGGCGCAAAAGAGGTTTGGAAACATTCCTATGCTTTCTAGCAATCAGTTTGAAAATCTGTAGAAACTTATCTTATACAAGACAAAATTAATAGAAAGTAATTTTAAAATTGTGTTTATTAGTTTCTACTTGATCATTTGTTGTTAACTGTCACTAGATGTGAAGTCTGATACTTTCTGGATTATACTAGTTTTTACTTGATCATTTACTTTGTTGTTATTGTTACTATATGTGATATCTGATAGTTTCTGAATCATATGAATGACTGTTCATATTGGTGATTGCAGTTTTACTTCTGTAGCATAACTTTTCTAATGTTCAGTAAAATTTAAACTGGTAAAGGCATGGCAGGTTTGCAGGGTAGAAAAAATTACTTTGAACAAAGAAATTGTGGGACTAAAAACTAAGGGTGTGGCTTTCATTTTCTATCTCTGATATAGGGGATAATTCTATTTAAAGAAAAAGCCAAGGAAGCCTTGAGTAAAGCCAAAGATGCAAATAATGGTAACCTACAATTAAGGAACAAAGAAGTGACTTGGGAAATACTAGAAGGAGAGGTGGAAAAAGAAGCACTGAAAAAAATAATAGAAGACCAACAAGAATCCCTAAACAAATGGAAGTCAAAAGGTCATTTATTCTGATTTTTCTTTAATAGTCTGGTTGTTTAACCCATTTACTTGAGGAAAAACTTTAATCAGTGTTCAAAAACACTGACAAGAGACTTTAAAAAAAAAAAATTTACGAAGTGCTCAATTGTGTCTGTACAGGTCGCAGATTTAAAGGAAAAGGAAAGGGTAATAAAGCTGCCCAGCCTGGGTCTGGTAAAGGAAAAGTACAGTTTCAGGGCAAGAAAACGAAATTTGCTAGTGATGATGAACATGATGAAAATGGTACAACTGGTAAGTTTTTTCTAAGTTCTTTGGTAGTTTCATGAGAAAATGTGTACTACTTCCATAAATAAATGATTTGTCAGACAGAATAGGGATTTGGCTTTTCAACTCCTGGATAAGTGCCATTCGTGGATTATTATTATTTACCTCAGTCATGCTGTTGTATAAGTCAGGGACAGGATATTTGGAAGATGAATCTGGAGGTCAGATGGTCTGTACTGAGAAAAACCTTTTCTCATTGGTGCAAGGAAGTTGTTATGCCTTTTTCAACAGTATCATTATTAGTGATTGTGCTCAGTATTAAAATAGAGCAGTACTTATGTTGAATTTAACAAAAATTGTTATTTTATAGGACCTATGAAAAGAGCAAGAGAAGAAACAGACAAAGAAGAACCTGCATCCAAACAACAGAAAACAGAAAATGGTGCTGGAGACCAGTAGTTTAGTAAACCAATTTTTTATTCATTTTAAATAGGTTTTAAACTGCTTTTGTTTGTGGGGGCTTTTAAAAGGAAAACCGAATTAGGTCCACTTCAATATCCACCTGTGAGAAAGAAAAAGTTTTTTTGTTGTTTAACTTGTCTTTTTTTCTTAACCAAATGAGAATTTTTTTGAATGTATAGTTCTGTTTGTGTTATTTCAGATGAATTAAATATCAGAAGAAAGGTTCTTCCACTAAATTGCCTTTGTAATATGAGAATGTATTAGTACAAACTAATAAAATATATACTGTATAAAAAGAGTAAAAACATAGTTTTTTGTTTTGTTTTCTTTTTGTACCCAGAGCATTTAAAACAGAACTAGAATACTAGCTATTGACTATGGGCCCTTCCCACAGGCTATTTATTGTGTCTCCTAGGCTGGCTTTCTGTATTTACACAGGAAAATTGAAAACACTAGAAATAATTACTTGTTACAAAGCTTTTCTTTTTTTTCCTTTTGAGATTGAGTCTTGCTGTGTCTACCAGGCTGGAGTGCAGTGGCACAATCTCAGCTTACTGCAACCTCCACCTCTTGGGTTCAAGTGATTCTCCTGCCTCAGCCTCCCAAGTAGCTGGGATTACAGGTTTGAGCCCACAAAGCTTTTCAATACCGAATGTAAACCAGCCAAAATCAAGAGACTTACTGATTTCTTTTTGTGAAACTTGTATGATGCCGGCAGGTCATATCGAAGCTCTGTAAAACAAAAGCCACCTAAAGATAAAATTATATTTTCAAACATTTACCACCCTTGACTAAACAACAAATTAAGAAAAACATTAAGTACTGGTAAACTGAACATTTTAGAACTTTTAACATATCCAAGTAGTGACTTGTTATATTCCCAGCATTGGCCATGGAAGCTTGACATTTCTGCCATTATGGCTGTTTATACTGTAATTTGAGGTTATAAATGAAGAGTTTAGAAGGATAAAAGGTGGACAAAAAGTATATCCTATGAAAATATTGGTACCTTTCTATTTTTAATTTCCTAATAGTCTGTATAATTAACTTCATCTCATAATAACCGTGCTTATTTCAAAAGTTTAGAGTTTAATAATGGTAATAAATAGCTAATTATTTTCCTCCTAAGCTCTAAAATGAAAACCAATTTTTCATATTTCTTCCTTCTAAAGAATAATGTAGGCTGTGTGTAGTGGCTCATGCCTGTAATCCCAGCACTTTGAGAGGCCAAGGTGGGTGGATCACGAGGTCAGGAGTTCCAAGACCAACCTGGCCTAGATGGTGAAACCCCATCTCTACTAAAAATACAAAAAAATTAGCCAAGCATGGTGGCGGGTGCCTGTAATTCAGCTGCTCAGAAGGCTGAGGCAGAGAAATGCTTGAAACCGGGAGGAAGAGCTTGCAGTGAGCCAAGACTGCACCACTGCACTCCAGCCTGGGTGACAGAGCAAGACTCTGTCTCAAAAAGAAAATAGATTCTCCAAACTCTTTACTATCAATCTATTTTAGAGGGATGACAATGAATCTACCCCTGTCTGTCACAGCTTTCAAGTTTTAATGTGCAATCAAATCACCTGGGGATCTTGTTGAAATGCAGATTCTAATATAGTAGGTCTGGGTGGAGCCAGAAATTCATTTCTAACAAGGAAATCCCAGGGATTTTAATGCTGATGGTGTGAGGACCACATTTAATTTAGATTATAATTAGCTTCTAGTTACATGATTTTCCTATTTTGATGTTTGTGACTATTACCCAATTTAGTAATAGGAGGAGCAAGGCTCTGGCATGGTCTATTGGGACTGTTCTAAGTTGTTCCATACTGCATATACTACCAAAAACTGGCCGGGTGCAGTGGCTCATGCCTGAAATCCAGCACTTTGGGAGGCCAAGGCAGGAGGATAACCTGAGGTCGAGTTCAAGACCAGCCTGGCCAACGTCGTGAAACTTCATCTCTACTAAAAGAAGTTAGCTGGGCATGGTGGCATGCGCCTGTATTCCCAGCTACTCAGGAGGTTGAGGCAGGAGAATTGCTTGAACCCAGGAGGCAGGGGTTGCAGTGAGCCAAGATCACGCCACTGCGCTCCAGCCTGGGCGACAGAGGGATACTCTGTCTCAAAAACAAAAACAAAAAACCTAAAACTCTGTAAGTAATGCAACACTGAAAATAACAGGAAGATGAACAAATTACTATGAACAGTATTAAATTAGTTGTACATTTAACACTACAGTGTCAATTCATTGTTAGTTTATTGTGAAAAATCATGTTCCCTTATTGTACTCTTATTTCAGGCTTAGATTATAATTAGCTTCTAGTTATATCCTTTCCTGTTTTGATGTTTGTGACTATTACCCAATTTAGTAATAAAAATGTATCAAATGTAATTTACTCATAGTGTTGATGTTTAGTAGAAAACGATAAATGTTATTTGATACCAGGGCAATTAGAAAATGGAATTAGAGGCCGGGTGTGGTGGCTCACACCTGTAATCCCATCACTTTGGGAGGCCAACAGTGGAGGACCACCTGAGGTCAGGAGTTCGAGACCAGCCCTGCCAACATTGTAAACCCTGTCTCTACTGAAAATACAAAATTTGTGCTGGACATGGTGCGTACCTGTAGTCCCAGCTACTCGGGAGATTGAGGCAGGAGCATTGCTTGAACCCGGGAGGCAGAGGTTGCAGTGAGCTGAGATTATGCCACTGCACACTAGCCAGGGCAACAGAGCAAGACTGTCTCAAAAAAAAAAAAAAAAAAAAATTAGAAAAATATCCAGGTGGCATTTTCCATGAATTAATTTCAAACCAAGATCTGACCAACTCCAAGCTCATGTTTTTAATCACTGTGCTGCTATAGTGTTCTGCCTGAGTCTGGAGTGACCAAATACCTGAATGCTATTATAAATTTTCAGTAAATTGCATAAATTAAGATAGTCTCAGGCTAAGTGATCACTCTGCTTTTACTCCATTTGCAATCTATTACCAATCATGCACATTTTGCCACACTGTGAAGTATACTTTATAGTATATTTCCTCAGCACCTGCATGAAAGTTTTGGTTGAGTGAAAGCATGTTGGCCCTTTTGGATACTAGCATTGAGATTTGTCTTACCTGCAATAATATCTATCTTGATTTTCCATTCTGCAGCTTTCTTTTGAATATGCTAAACATAAATAATAAAGTAATTATGAACTGATTTTTAAATGATTTTTTTTTAAATTGCTTTTTGCTAATACTTGAGATTGGGTTTTTAAGCTTAAAATTTCATTAGAATCTAGATCCTTATAAACATTTCAATTGAATGGATTGTATTCTGAAAATAAGAAATCAAGCCATTTCAGTATATTTAACAATCAGAACCAAATCACACAATAAATCCAATTGATAGAAAGCTATGCACCATATAATGCCATCTGGGGTTATCTAGGGACTGCATATATTTTGGTAGTCCCATAAAATTATAAAGGGATCTGAAAAATTCCTGTCTAGTGATGTAGCTATCTTGACATCATAGTACAACACACATCTTTTTGGTGTTTATATATCTTTAGATTAAAAAATACGATGGTGTTACAATTGCTTGTAGTATTCAACACAGCAACATGTTGACAGGTTTGTAGCCTAGGAACAATAGATTAGAACCATAGAGACTCAGTGGTCTGCTCTGTTTGTACAATGATGAAATCACCTCATGATGCATTTCTCAATGTATTAGTCAGAACATATCCCTGTTGTTAAGGGATGCATGACTATTTCAGAAATCAAGAGATGTGTAATGTTCTCATGGTTTCTATAGCAATAATTTCTTTAATATATACAGCTAGTTATCCTAGAAACCATTTAGCAGAGATCTATGTACATGGGCAATTCAGTTCATGCAATTTTACTGCATGAACTGAATATGAGTTGTATAAAATTCATGTTATGCCAAGCTGTGCAGAAAAGAGTTCACAGCAGGCCTGACTGCTTATCTTTAGAAAGGCCTGCTTATAAGTTTGGCCCTTGACTGGAGATTGGGAACTTAGATTTTGGGAGGGTTCCCACTGCCTACTTCCTTAATAATAGGTCTCACTGTGCCTAACCCTGTTGTTGCTGAACACCTGTTTTCCTACTGGGCGTCTAGAGTTTGGGTATGTGTCAGAAAGGGAACTGCTATTCAATCAGTCCCCAATAAAAGTCCTGGGCGCTGAGTCTCTGATGAGTTTCCCTGGTTGGCAGTATTGCATATGTGTTGTCAATAATTCATGCTGGGGAAATTAAGTGTGTTCTGTGTTATTCCACTGGGTGAAGACTTGGGAAGCTTGCCCCTGTTTTCTCCTATTCTCTGCCCAATGTACCTTTCTTTTTGCTGATTTTGCTCTATATCCTTTCACTGTGATACATCATGGTCATGAATAAGACTATATGCTGAGTCCTATGAGATTTCCTAGTGAATCATCAAACCTGAGGGTGTTCTTGGGAACACACGTTTGGATACCAATATTTACTGGTGTTTGCTTTCATATATAGTGAGTGAGGATTTATTCACTAGCTATGTTGTGTCCTGTTGCTTGCCTACTTAACCACTGCTCATTGTTAGCAGTATGTTTTTTTTAGCTGTTTTATTTTATGCTTTTTAAAGGGTTATCAGATTACCATGTAACTAGAATGTATTTTTTTCCGACTGGGTTTTTTGTATTTATATTAATTAAGTATTTTTTTTCCTACAAAATCACTAAAATCTTTGAATACATTTATGATTTAAATAATAACTAACATGCAATTACACATGTCAGACACTGATCTAAGTGCTTTGTAAATATTAACTCATGTAATCCTCACAATTCTTATGAACTATTGGGCACTCTTAGTCCCTTACACTTAGAGTACAGGTGAGAAGAGTATAAATGACAAAACTGAAGCTCAATTACCTTGACCAAGGTAACAGCTAGGAAGCAGTAAAGCTTGGATCTGAACCCAGGGAGTCTGGTCTGGCTTCAGAATCTCTGTTCCTAACCACCATGTTATTCCCACATTAAAAAAATGTACTGCCCCTCCTCTCAGTTTCCTGGAATACAACTTATACACCCCTCCATGTGTTATATGCTGCAAAAATAAGAATAGATGATTTCTGAACTCAGATCTGTTTAGCTCCAGGCTCAGTGTTCTGAAAACCTGGCCTTACTGCCTCCCTTAAGTACATCAGGCCACACAAGGACAATGGGACAAAAAGCATCAACTAAGACTTACAGAGAAACCAAAACATACTGTAATCCTAGTTATAACACACTTCCCTACTCCTGAGTTATACTGTCTCGTGACAACAGTTCCTGTCTGAAAGAACCTTTGAGAAAAAGCAGTCTTATAGCCTGGAAAAAGACCAATCGTGGATGCTAGCTGGTTAAATGGAAAATTTAGTTCCTAAGTTTCAGATGTCAAAAAGGTCAGGAGAAATAGATACTATGGTATCTAGTATTCACAGCAAATCCTAAAAACACTGTCATGAATTTAAAAATAAATGCCACTGAATATCAGATGATTTGAACTTACTTCTCTAGTTGAGGATTTGTGTAAAGAATATACTGCTGTTCTTGCCATTTCCAGAGCAGTCTTTAGAAAAGTCATATCTGTCCCTGTGAAGAGTAGGAAAAAAGCTCCTCTTTACCTCTTATCAAAATAGAAGATTAAGTTAGCAGGATTTAGCAACATTTTCTTCCAAACTTCAAAATAGCCACCTTGAAATCTTTTAGCAATAAGTATACAAATAAACTATCAAAACATTTTAAGATTGGTAGAATAAAACCAGAATTATACTGTCTTGGTTAAATAAGGCTAAAGTAAAAATTATAATATTCCAACATTAATGACTTTAAAAAAGGGGAGAGGAAACATGTATAGTAGTATTCAGAATCATCTTGGTGGGGGCCAGGTACTTTTTGAACTATGCATATCTTTTCCTACCCTTGCTGACTTCCTAAGCTCCTTGCCCATGGTACACACAAAATTAGCAGCCACAGTGAGTCACTGTTACTGATGGGGACATGCAGAAATCCTTGGGTCTGTTAAGACATTAAAAAATAGGTTCTAAAAGTATAAAATTCTTCGTATGTTTCATATTCATTCAAAAGTGTTACGCAAATTATTCTTGAAAACGAATGGGAGACATACATTAAATGAAATGACTCGGTTTACTTAATAGAAATTTGTAAAAACAAAAGTTGAAAAACTCAATTTCTTAGCTATGCATTAAACAAATTGAAATTTAAATTATAAGAACTATACAGGTAAGAGATTTGTTTACTTAATGAAGAGTAGTAAAATGACTTACCCTTAGTTTAATGAAGAGTGATAAAATCACCTAGCCCAAACAATCAGTGATAAAAATGGTTTTTATTTTTTCTAGACACGGTTTTGCTGTTACCAAGGCTGGAGTGCAGTGGCACATTCATAGCTCATGGCAGCCTTGAATATGTGAGCTCCAGGGATCCTTCCACCTCAGCCTCCTGAACAGCTAGGACTATAGGCTCACCATCACACTTAGCTAATTAAAAAAAATTCTTCTTGTTGTTGAGGCAGGGTCTAACTGTGTTGCCCAGGCTGGCTTTCAACTCCTGGCCTCAAAGGATCCTCCTGTATCAGCCTCCCAAAGCACTGGGATTACACACCTTAGCCACTGTGCCTGGCCTTAAAAATAGTTTTAAAAATGTGTCTATAAATATAGCAGTATACCTGATTCTTCTTACAAACCTTTATTATTTTTGGTTCCAAAGGGAGGATTCATAATTACTGTATCAAATGACTTGGACATTCTGTTAGATAATAAGCACACATCACATTGAATCATGTCAATATTTGTTAACTCAAACTCTTCCACATTCCTGTTAAATATTTCCAATGCGTCTTCATCTATGTCAAATCCAACACACAACCTATAAATACAAAACACATAAGACTTATAGCTCCCAAGTAAAAACAAAAACAAAATTAGCTTTTTTTTAAAAAAAACCCATATATCTTTTTAATCCAATTAGCAAAATAAGAATTTTTTTTTTTTTTTTCCAGATAGGATCTTGCTGTGTCACCCAGATGAGTGTAGGGGTGCCATCCTGATGCACTGCAGCCGCAACCTCTTGGGCTCAAGCAGTCCTCCCACCTCAGCCTCCCAAGTAGCTAGGACCACAGGTACATGACACCACACCCAGCTAATTTTTGTATTTTTGGTAGACATGGGGTTTCACCATGTTGCGCAGGCTGGTCTCAAGCTCCTGGGCTCAAGTAATCTGCCCACCTTGGTCTCCCAAAGTGCTGGGATTACAGGCATGAGCCACTGTGCCCGGTCAAGTGCTGCTTTCAATAACATAATTTCCCAACCTGAAAGAGGTTGGAAACTCAGGTTTGTATAAAAGAAACTACTGCTTTTACAATTTTAATTTATTTTTTGTAGTTTGTTTAGATCTTCTGCCCATTCAAAATCTATTCAGTATCAGATTTTTGCTCCCTATATCTCATTCTGTGGAGCCTCATAAATATAATTCAGTTAATCACATTGCTGCTCCTTATTAAAACCACCCAATACCCAAATAGTATATATTGCATTACGTACCCTGCTCCTAACATTGCACTTCCGATGCTAAGTACTCCACAGCCACATCCTAGATCGGCAATGACTTTATTTTCAATGTCATCATAAGTGTTATGGATTGTATACAGCATACATGCTAAAAAAATAAAAATTAGAGAATAAGCAAGCTGATGACTAAAACCAAATTGTGCAAATGACTCTTTCTAAAATAATTTCTTGTCTTGCATTACTTAGTCCTTTCCCAAATGGCATTCCAGATTATTTTTTTAAAAAGATAAGGTGTAATAATTTGGTATGTAGTAAAGAGGCACCACAAAGAAGGTTGATACCCATCCATGGTTCTCAAAAAATAGTCTCTGTTAGCAATGCCAAGAATGACAAAACTGTGACCAGTCTCTGATGTAAAATGAGGAAAAAGTCAAAATGTTTAATTTTTCCTCAGCTTGTTCAAAACATTGCCATACACTCATATCAGTTCTTTCTTTGATGCTGAAATATTTTTATGAAAGAATGGTAAGAGTAAATAGGTTTTAAAAAAAATCCTTCCTCGTCAACATAAATTTGGCAACTCTGTATCAGTTTCCAAAATTATTTGAAATTTTACTTATCTGTGAAATCTCTAAGACTAGGAACCACTATCAAACCAGCATTAGCATCACAAAGACACAGAACCTTTTTTTTTCCTTTTGTTTTTTAAAACACAGACAGCGTTTCACTATACTGCCCAGGCTGGTCTGGAACTCCAGGACTCAAGCAATCCTCCTACCTCAGCCTCCCAAAGTGTTGGGATTACAGACATGAGCCACTGTGCTCAGCCACAGAAATGTTTTAACAAGTTTGTCACCAGAACACAAGCACCATAAGCTTCACAATATAGCCTTTAGACACATATATTCATGATCTACAGACATGTATATTCATAATCTACAAATGAGACCTGATAATAGAACTACTGGGTATTAGATATACTGAAGGTTAAACATGAATAACATTACCACTGACATCTCCCTGAAGATATCTGAATCCAGTAAAGGCTGTTGGCCATTGATACCTGAGGATCCAGAGGGGTTTTTTTGTTTTGTTTTTTTCAGAGATAGGGTCTATCTCTATCACCCAGACTGGAGTGCAGTGGCAGGATCAGCACTCACTGCAGCCTGAAGCTCCAGGGCTCAGGCAATTCTCCTGACTTAGTAACAGCAGCTGGGACTATAGGCGAATACTACCACACCCAACTAATTTATTATTTTTTTTAAGAGCTGGGTCTCACTGTGTTGCCCAGGCTGATCTTGACCTCCTGGCCTCAAGTCATCCTCTTGCCTCAGCCTCCCAAATTGCTGGGCTCATAGGGGTGAGTCACCATACTTGGTCAGATTGTTACTATTTTTTAAATTGGATTCCACTAAAAAAACTACAGTCAGAAAACTAGCAAGTCATTATTTCAGAAAACTGGTCTTAACCTAGACACAGTAATTTTGTGCAAATTTTTGGTTGGAATCATGACAGTATCTTGAAGTTTAAATGTAAATACACATATATTCTCCTTGACTTTCATTGGCAGCTTAGAAACAAATATTTTGGAACTGGAAAAAACTCCTCCTTGCAAGTGCTCTCAGAAAATTAATTTTCCTAAGGGGCCAGGCTCAGTGGCTCATGCCTATAATCCCAGCACTTTGAGAGGCTAAGGTGGGAGGATCACTTCAGCCCAGGAGTTTGAGACCAGCTTGGGCAACATAGCAAGACCCTGTGTCTACAAAAAATAATAAAAAAAAATATTAGCCAGGCATGATGGTGTGTGCCTATAGTCCCAGCTGCTCAGGGGGCTTAGGTGGGAAGATCACTTGAGTCCTGGAGGTCAAGGCTGCCATAGCCTTGATCATGCCACTGCACTCCAGCCTGGGTGACAGAGTGAAACCCCTATCTCAAAAACTAATAAAAATATTTTTTTCTAAGGCTTCCCAATAACTTCGGTAACACAGATCCATGTTTTCCTGCATTCTCTCTTGTACTCCCAGTTATCAGTGTCTGGCATGAAATGACAATGCTAATGCTCAGAAAAATCTCTTAAAATTAATATGCACACCCACTTTTATACAGCACAAATTCTGACTCTGTTAAACTATCCTTCCATTATCAACTCTGGTATTCATTTCTAGGGCACAGTATAGCACAAGAATCCTAGTTGCAGTAGGAAATTGATCTTTACTTAGCAAATATTTACTGAGCTCCTAAATAGTACCAGCAACTCTTCCAGGCACTGGGAATTCAAGTATGAACGAGACCAACAAATACCTTGCACTCAAAAGAGTTTATAACGTGAGAAGAGGGGGAAAAAAAAACACATTTAAAAGGTGTCTGGCAGTGTTAAGGGACCTGCGGAAAACTAGACAGTAAAACGATAAAGTGTGTGTGCGTCTGTGGAGGGCGTGCCTTGAGGTGCAGTGTCAAGAAAGAACTCTAACACGATAGGTGATCTTAGGGCTGAATTTCTCTAGACATTCTCTGTATCCAAATAACTTCTAATTTTTATCAGAGTAGACTGGACTAACGCCGAAGGCAGGGCGTGGTGAACCAGCCGCCCTACCTGCAATGTGCGGCCTGGTGGGATACTGTTCTAGAAGCAGCTTGGGCTTTTCGAATTCATCCACTTGTTGCAGGCGACTCTCTAGTTCCTTAAGCCTTAATTTCTTCATTTTGTTTTAAAGTCTGGGCTCGCAGGTTTCGAAGGCACAGGACCTGCGGAGAAATCTATTGAACTGGGATGTTTCCTCCCTACCCCCAACATTCTCCCCTCTTTCAGCACCGCTGGCCAGACCCAAAGATGCGCTCTAAGGAGACGCCGCGATGCTGGGCACAGGACGAGCCGCGGACCCACCTCCTGGGTAACCCATGCAGTCCCAGGAGACTGCGGAAGCGCCTGGCTGAAGCCCCAGAATACCTCGCGCCAGGGACCTCTGGAAGCGACCCGCGCTTCGGCCGGGGCCGGAAGCGCCAGCTCGTACCCGCGCACGCGTTCGCCGCCCAGCGGCCTGGCGCCGAGCGGCAACGTCTGTCCTGCGCCGGGGTTCAGCTGGCCACCTGGGGGCCTCATCGCCCCATCGGCGCCACCTGCAAAGCCTTTGCTACTCGCAGATCCACGGCCAGCCCTCGCCATCTGTCGAGTGATCACTAATTACCCCCTAGTTTGCCCTGAGTACCTGCGGGCCCTCAAAGGATGGGGAAAGGTAGAGAGTGAAGGGGAAGCGGGAGAGAAAGTCACAGTCACTTTGTTGTCTGGCCCAGAGTGACTCTTTTTGTTTCCCAAGTTTCGGCTCGGAAAGTAGCGGTTTCCATTCACCTTTACTTCCTTCGCCATTCTCATGCCTCACTTTATTGTAACTTTGTTTCCCAATTTTTAGGTCATTTTTGTCACTTGGAATTCTCACAGGAATGGTGATATCAGAGAAACCCAAAGAAGAGAGAGTGGAAATGAAAGAATAGATAGTGGTGTCAAATACTGCAAAGAGGTCGGGCTTCATAAAGTAGGAGTAGAAATCAAGTTGTGGCTGATCGTGGAGCGAATGGAAGTTTAGGTATAAGAAATAGTGACGCCAGGCGCGGTGGTTCACCCCTGTAATCCCAGCACTTTAGGAGGCCGAGGTGGGCGGATCACGAGGTCAGGAGATAGAGACTATCCTGGCAAACATGGTGAAACCCTGACTCTACTAAAAATACAAAAATTAGCTGGGCATGGTGGCACGTGCCTGTAATCCCAGCTACGTGGGAGACTCAGGCAGGAGAATTCCTTGAGCCAGCGAGTCGGAGGTTGCAGTGAGCCGATATCGCACCACTGCACTCCAGCCTGGGGACAAAAAAAAAAAAAAAAAAAAAAAAAAAGGCAAGAAAGAAAGAGAAATGTGGCCTACGAAAAGAAGAGAATGGTTGATAGTAAGGTTGGGGGAAGCCTAATTATTTTTTCGAAATATTTTAAGATAGGAGGAGAGAAATTCTGAAACAATTGAGCTAATAGAAAGAGGTTTAAAATACAAGAGGATATTGGATGGAGTTGGGAAGAAGGCAGGGTCCAATGCTTAAGCAAAAGGATTATCTTTAAGCCTGTGGATGGACACCTCTGCATTATTAAAGGAAAACGAAAAAGAGTGAATGGATTATGATGAAGTAGAAAATTGTCTGAGGCTGCTACTTCCTAGGAATAGTAGAATTCAAAGTTACCTGTTAGAATCAAATGAGTTAAAACACAGTTTTTAGCACATAAAGTTAAGACATGAAGTTTTTTGGTTTATAATTCAGTGATTCATAAAGAAAATTATTGAGCAAATTTAACTTATCCCTGTTATGATTGTGAAGTACTTAACTAATGTAGAAAACCGGGCGCGGTGGCTCAAGCTTGTAATCCCAGCACTTTGGGAGGCCGAGGTGGGTGGATCACGAGGTCAAGAAATCGAGACCATCCTGATCAACATGGTGAAACCCCGTCTCTACTAAAAATACAAAAAATTAGCTGGGCATGGTGGTGCGTGCCTGTAATCCCAGCTACTTGGGAGGCTGAGACAGGAGAATTGCTTGAACCCAGGAGGCGGAGGTTGTGGTGAGCCGAGATCGTGCCATTGCACTCCAGCCTGGGAAACAAGAGCGAAACTCCGTATCAAAAAAAAAAAAAAGAAAGAAAAAGAAAACCAGGACGGTAAAATGACATGTTTTATGTTTCATTCATTTCAAACACAAGGTTACGGATTGGAAACACCCCTGTGCTTTTTTTGAGATGGAGTCTCACTCTGTCGCCCAGGCTGGAGTGTAATGGTGTGATCTCGTTTCACTGCAACCTCCACCTCCTGGGTTCAAGCGATTCTCCTGCCTCAGCATCCTGAGTAGCTGGGACTACAGGCGAGCGACACCACGCCCGGCTAACTTTTGTATTTTTAGGAGAGATGGGTTTTACCATGTCGGCAGGCTGATCTCGAATTCCTGACCTCAAATAATCCACCCGCTCCGGCCTCCCAAAGTGCTGGGATTACAAGCGTAAACCACCGCGCCCGGCCTTCTGTTCTTCTTTGGACTGCTCTTCCTACAATTTTTTTTTCCTTAAGTTGGGGTCTCACTCTGTCGCCCGGGCTGGACTTTGATGATAGTGGGAATGCACATCTCAAAACAAAATGCAGATGCCTAAAATACATCTGAAAGATACTGTGAATAATTCCTGTAGTCTACACAAGTAAAGAAATACTTGCCTTTATTAATGATTTCCTATGAGTATTTCAGTAGCTCTTAACTTGGAAAGCTGGGAGCCTAGGAGGCGCCCAGGCCAGAAGGGCGGGGAGAAGAAGGCTTTGCAGTCCGAGGGGGCGTGTGCAGGGGCGGGGCCGAGGGCGGAGGAGGGCGGCCGCTCCGGGTATCGCGAGAGTTCGGCGGGCCGAGCAATCGCAGCAGTCTATACCCCGACTCTCCCCGGAGGAGCCACCGGCCCTGGACTCTCCAAATTCTGAGCTCTCATCATGGCGGCGGCGGCCGCGGCTGCCGTCGGTGGCCAACAGCCGTCTCAGTCCGAGCTGGCCGCGTCGGGACTGGCCCTAGACAAGGCGGCCACCGCCGCGCACCTCAAGGCGGCCCTCAGCCGGCCAGACAACCGCGCAGGTGCTGAGGAGCTGCAGGCGCTGCTGGAGCGAGTGCTCAGCGCCGAGCGGCCGCTGGCCGCTGCTGCGGGAGGCGAGGACGCGGCGGCGGCCGGAGGCGGGGGTGGTCCGGGGGCGGCCGAAGAGGAGGCCTTGGAGTGGTGTAAGTGCCTTCTGGCAGGTGGCGGCGGTTACGACGAGTTCTGCGCGGCGGTGCGGGCCTACGATCCCGCGGCGCTCTGCGGCCTGGTCTGGACAGCCAACTTCGTGGCCTACCGCTGCCGGACGTGCGGCATCTCGCCCTGCATGTCGCTGTGCGCCGAGTGCTTCCACCAGGGCGACCACACCGGACACGACTTCAACATGTTCCGCAGCCAGGCCGGGGGCGCCTGCGACTGCGGGGACAGCAACGTGATGCGGGAGAGCGGGTGAGTGGAGCCCTCCCTACGGGCGAGGCGACCCTGGGCCGGGGGCGTCGCGGGAGGCCCTGGAGCGGGGCACTGGGAGCCCACTCTGAGCTGTCAAGGGGAGGGTGCGGGGGAGGGTGCAGCCACAGGGGGTTGGAGGTGACTGAGCTGTCAGCGGTGGAAAGGGGGTGCGGAGGAGAGGAGAGCGGAGAGCAGAGCTTGTTTAGGAAACCCGGCTGTGAATTTTGGGGAAGCCAGGGTGGGTAAATGATAACGAGGAAAGAGCCAGTGTGTGGGGTGGGAGGGGAGTGAGGGGGAAAGGATTTTGGGGGAAGCTCGTGTCGAGCTGTCAATTGTGTACTTGTTGGAAAAGGCTGTAAAGCCTGGTTCTTGGGAAGAGACTTAGGTTGTGATTTGGATTGGCTGGGAGGAGGGTGTTATTGGGGACCGTATTGGCTCGCGGGATGATGAGAGCTGGGGAGGTGGTCTTGTACGTACGTGCAGGGAAGGACTGTTGAGGAAAAGGGCTTCCGAACTGCCAGTGTGTCTGTCAGTGTGAGAGAGAAGGAGCTCTTGAGGGTTGAGGGAGGAGGGAAGGGGAGGAGCTTGCATGAAAAGTGACTGTTGAGCTGTCAGTGGAGTATTTGGTATGCTGGAATGACATTTAGAATTGGGATACTGAGCAGTCAGTTACAGAATACCCTCCATACCAGGAGAGCAAACAAAATACTGAGCGAATTAGGAATCAAATGTTAGGTCTTCTCCAGTTAAGGGTAGTTTGTTCACTCACTGATATATGAATATCTGTCTAAGAGGAGACAATAAATGTCCTTTTGACAGGAGCAATACACCAGATGTTGGGACTTATGAGAAAATACAACATTTCAGAGTTTGCAGTGAGTTACAGAGAGTTGGTACATGTAGGGTCTTGGCTTGGAACATGATGTCAGTGTCAGGGACAGTATGAGAAAAAAGGAAAAAGTAAAAGAGGGGCGATTTTGGCTGGGCAGTATTCGAAAGAACATTAGCAACTACTAGTTGCTACCAGTTATTAAACTTGTTCAGTTTTCAGGTTTTACAATTAATGTAGAGTATAATCTTTTTATAAATGGTCCCTTCTTCGGAGTACTTGTAAGATTACTGTTACTCCAAAATGTTTGTACCTACTATGTGCAAGCAAGGCTACTTGAATATTAAAAATGAATGAAAGATTGACCAATCCCTTACTCTACTTGAAATGGAGTAGAAAATAATACATTCCTTAAACAGTAACCTGGTAGTTAGAGGCAGGAGAGGAGGTTTCTGTGCAGACAGAGTAAGAAAAGATCTTCAGAAAGGAGGTGTTTTTGAACTTGCTAATGATAATAACATAATTGCAGCTAACATTTGAGTTCTAGAACTGTATCTCTGACAGTTTAAAAGTACTTTTTAAAATTTAATATTTGGATAGGTAAAGTATATCGCTAAAAACACACACACACACACACACACACACACACACACACACACGGAAATTTTTCTCTCATCTAGTCTTCTACCTGTGCAGTTCCTTCTTGCTTAGTTTCTCTTACTGCAGAACAAGCAAGTATGTTTCTTAGTTTTTCAGTCTCCTTTTGTGCAAAGGGTTACATACTGTCCACTGTTCTACATTTTGCATTTTTTAGTTATCTTAGATGTATTTCTAATCAATAAATCAGTGTTCTCATTCTGTTTTTTTTTTTTAAAAACCTCTGCATAGTGTTCCGAATTTGCCATTCCTTTTTAAATTTCATTTTTTATTTTTTGTGAATTTGCCATTCTTGATTTAATATCTCTTCATGGGCATTTGACTTTCTAGTATAAAATCAAAAATGTAGTATATATCTGTCTTTTCCCACCTCTGCAAGAATGTCAGTGGGATAAATTCTCAAAAGTGGGATTTCCCAATTTCTCTGCCTAAGGCTTAGTACTAATTATTGTATGAGACTACCTGTTTTCCAAAAACCTCATCAACAGAGTAGTATTAAAATTTTGGACTTTTATCTGTTTGGTTAAAAGTGGCCACATTATAGCTGTTATAAGTGATTTAACTTATTTATTCTTTGATTTGAGATTGTTACTTTTATTCTCATTGTACAGAAGAGGAAATTAGGGCTGTTAAAAAACTTGCTCAGGATCGCACAGGTAGTAAGCTAGGCTCCAGGGATCAAGAGCTGGACTAGCCAACCATTTCTCTCTACTGCCTCTACTAAATAGCATTCTTATTGGTTCTTCTTTTCAATACTATGTTTGGTCTTTTTTTTTTTTTTCTTAATATGCTGTTCTTACGTGGACCTTTGTTTCTTTCTTTTTAAACTTTTTTTGTTTTTTGTTTTAAAGAGGCACATCAGAACAGGAGTTGGAGCAATCCTTTACTGATATTTAGACATTTTTACTTCATGGACTAGGTTAGCATTTAGAAAAGCCTCCTTAAAACAGGAAATAATGTTAGTTCTTTCCTGACTTTTGGAATAGAGTGGTAATTATCAGGTTGTCCTGGATGAGATGCAAGTCTGCTTGCTTGTGATGCTTCAGTGTATTACCAGAAATATGTCGGTGAGTTTCTTTGATATTCCTCCAGTTTTAGGGCATCCAGGCTATAGATAGTCAACTATATTTATCTATATTTATATTTATAGATAGTCTACAGTATTTATCTATGAGACATCAGTAAAAGCAAAAACTCATAGTGTTTGCTTTTACTGATGTCTCATAGATAAATACTGTTTTCTCAGCCTTGGCAACCCTCTATGAGTTGATACATAATATTTAAAGATTTATTATTATCTCTATCTGAAACCAGAGCTATTGCCTATATGTCCCAGCAGTTGCCATATCCAGTTTCATAAAGGGCAAGATTGAACAATAACAGTATTGTGGCCATGTGGTTATTCTGAAACTTTTATAATTGCTTGGGTTGGGTAGTACAACTAAATTACTGCCTCAAGAGACATAGGTGATGTTGACCAGTTCTGCAACCTAAAAGGCTGCTTCTGGAACCTTCTTAGAACTGGAAATCATCAACAGCTTATAACAGTGTTCCTCATGGGCAAAGCTGGACTACCCTGCATGAACAGAATGTTTGAACTTTTCTCAGGTTTTGATATTTTTAAAATGCCTTTATGTTGCCAAAGATTGAATGTATATTGATTTTGGGGTTTTTATTCTAACTGCCATAAAAGTTTGTAAATTTCATGTTTTAGTCACTTTTAGAGGAAGGATTCCTTTCCCCCCCCATATTTGTGCTCTTAGTAAATGAGGAAAATCCTGCTGTGCCATAATCCTTTTCAGAAATGTCTGTTGCCTGTAGGTTGTTCTGTGATTGGAGATGGAGAAGAATCTTGAATCCATCTCAGCTGTATTTATATTTAATTTTCAAATTAGCAATTATAGATCTATGGAGAGGAATTACTCACTTTGAGTAGTATTGATATAATCAATGTGACGGTATTAGCAGATTTACAGACCAAAGAAAGAAAACAATTGAGGATTCATTTGTGGGATGAGATCACAAAGGCTATGTACTAATAACTGTATGTATAACTACAGTTTTGCCACTAGTTGAATAAGTGCAGCCATGTCACAAATGCTTTATGGATGGATGAACTCAAAGTGAAACAAACCGAAATAACCTGTAATGGAAAGTCTCAAATACATTTGTACCTCAGTATATGGTATACACAGGAGACTGGTTCCAGGATACCCACCTTTCACCCACTCTCCAGCGTATACTGAAATCCTGCTATGAAAAAAGTCTGCTTTTCATGTGTGTGGGTTTCAGATCCATGAAGTCTGTATTTTCGATTCACGTTTGATTTAAAAAAAATTCCTTGTAAGTGGACCCTTGGAGTTCAAACCAGTGTTGTTCAAGGGTCAACTGTAATGTCTGACTAGCTGGTTTTGGGCTCCGATGGGGTACTAAACCAGAAACTGGGATTTTAAACATTTAGTTCTCAAATTTTGATGCAGAGAATGATGAGTTTCATGTTCTGTCCTATATTACAGGTATTTTTGTCTCCTTGCTTGTTCTTCCTCACGTATTCTAAGCTCCTTAAAAGATAAGGACCTCATTTTGCTAGTAACCAGATGCCAGCACAGTCTCTTATACTTAGTAGGTGTCAGTAATATTGGATAAAAATAGTGACTGCTATACCTGAAAAGTTGCTGTAAGATTACATGGCTTTAGTTATTCATGAGATGGCATTGATTATTAAATCCATAGCAGCTTTTTTCAGAGTGCTTTCATTCTTTTTTAATTTCAGAAGTAATACACATTGATTATAACATAAAAATAAGTGGATAAAGTAAAAAGTAAAGGTGCCTTTCTCCATCCTATCCCTCAGTAAGAGATTTCCCTTACTTTCTTTTGAGCTTAGTTATGTATTTAAAAGAGATTAGTTATAATATATCCAGCATCTTTAGTTTTCTATATTTTCCTTTTTTAAGAAACAGGGTCTTGCAGTGACTCCCAGGCTGGAGTGCAGTGGTGTGATACCACAGCTCACTGCAGCCTCAACTTCTCAGGCTCAAGTGACCTCCCACCTCAGCCTCCCAAGTAGCTGCGACTACAGGCACACACCACCACACCCAGCTGAAATTTTTTTTTCTATTTTTTGTAGAGATGATATATGACCATATTGGCCAGGCTGGTCTTGTACTCCTGGCAAGTGGTCCACTTGCCTCATCCTCCCAAAGGGCTGGGATTATAGTTGTGAGCCACAGTATGGTGCCTGGCCTGTGCTGTGGGAGGTTTTTAGGTTTTTTGATCTGTGGTAGCCAGAAATGGAACCATGTAAATGTCTGGTTAAATAGAGTTACTCGCTTCAGTACCTTGCTCTTTTTCCCTTATCATATTTATGGACACTATCTCAAAAGTAGGATTGCTTCATTTTTAAAGTTAAATAGTATTTCATTGTATTTCCATGTTTTTGTAATGTGCTATGATTTTTGCAGTCAGTTCCCTACTGATAGACATTTCCAGATTTGAGCTGTTGTAAACATTGTTGCAGTCGGTCTTCTTGTATACACTTCTTCATATGTGTGTGAGCATATGTGTGAGGATAAATTCCTACAAGTTATATCTTGGGTTGAAGGAAATGTGCACTTTCAACTCTGATAGAACCTTCCAAAGAAATTAATTTACATTCCTGCCAAAAATGGATCAAAGAGTTTGTTTCCCCATATCCTAGCAGTATACATGGTGGTATAGGTGTTTCTGATCTTTTCTGCTCTCATAAGTGAAAAGTGATACCTTGTTTCATCTGTTATCTCCCCAGTCCCACTGCTCTTTCCTCCGAGCCAGGAGTATTTTAAAGCAAATATCAGATACCTTATAACTTAATTTAAACATATTGAGTATGTATCTCAGTAGAGATGTGAACTCTAAAACATAACTCAAGTGTCCATCAGTGGTTGAATGGATAAGCAATATGTGGATTATACATACAACACAACAGAATATTCAGTCTTAAAAAGTATTAAAATTCTGACACATTAGAATGTTACAGTGTAGATACAAGTTGAAGAGGTTATGCCAAATGAAATGACCCCCCAGAAAGACAAATGCTTTTATGCTTCTGTTTCTATGAAGTACCCGGAATAGTCAAATTCATAGAGACAGAAAGTAGAATAGTGATTATCAGAGGCCAAGGGATGGGGAGATTGGGGAGTTATTTTTGAACAGGTACAGAGTTTCAGTTTGTGAAGATGAAAAGTTCTTGAAATCAGTGGTTGTGACGGTTACAAAACAAGGTGAATGTACTTAATGCCACTAAACTGAACACTTAAGATTATTTGAATGGAAAAATTTATGTTATTTATATTTTTACCACAATTAAAAAATAATGCCAGGCCTGGTGGCTTGCACCTGTAGTCACAGCTACTCCCGAGGCTGAGATGGGAGTATTGCTTGAGCCTGGGAGTAAGAGTCCGCGGTGGGTTATGATCACACCTGTGAATAGTCACCGCACTCCAGCCATAGCAACATAGAATGACTTCATCTCTTGAAAACAAAGCAAAAACAACCAACCAACTAGACAAACTATAGCAGGAGTGGGGGGGAACAAACCTCTCGAACACTGAACTATGGAAGGAAGTGACTCTTTATTTGGCCAGGAGCTGCGGGGGTCTACAGGCTCATTCACCGAGCTCCCCGAGCCTCAGCTTCTCTCCCCATTTATAGGCTTACAACACTAAAGGGGAAACTGAGGCGGAATTATGTCATTGTCCATTTGCTGGACGTCTGACCTTACAATCTTTTGGCTTCATTGATTTGCTACTTCATATACAGCACAAGCAGGTACCAGCAAGGGAGTGGGGCTTACAGAGACAAGACAAAAGCAACAAGCTGTTTGTTGGCAGAGATGTTTCCAAGAGGGAGCCTAGTCTGTGGAGACGTGGGGGCATGAACCAGTGCCAGGCTCTAGCAGGCAGAGATAGCATTCATTTGCAGCTCTTTCAAGGTTAACAGCAGAGACACTGGGAACTAAAGAGGGAGTCATTTTCCCAGCTCTTTGGTATTTTATTTCATTTTTTTTTCCCTTCACCCTCCTTCCCATCTGGAAGGTGGGGGAGGGAGGAGGTGAAATTGAAGGAGGTGAGAGGGTCTCCCCTCTCAAAACAAACAAACTCCCCCAAACCACAATACCAATACTACACTTAAAATATTCATATTTTGTTTGTTTGTTTGTTTGTTTTTTGAGACTGAGTCTCACCCAGTTGCCAGGCTGGAATTCGATCTCAGCCCACTGTAGCCTCCACCTCTCAGGTTCAAGCAATTCTCTTGTCTCAGCCTCACGAGTAGCTGGGACTACAGGTGCATGCCACCATGCTTGGCTAATTTTTGTATTTTTAGTAGAGATGGGGTGTCACCATATTGGTCAGGCTGGTCTTGAACTCCTGACCTCAGGCGATCCACCCGGCCTCCCAAAGAACTGGGATTAAAGGCAGGAGCCATTGTGCCCAGCCTAATTTTTTAATCATTATAAAACTCTTTAAAACTATTTTCAATTATGAAACAATTTGAATTTACAAACAAAAGTAATATAACCGATTACTGTTATATATACAGAGTATAGTATATAACAAAAGTAATGTAAAAGTAATGTAACAGAAAAGTACAAAAGTAATATAACAGGTACCTTTGTACTTAGCATTGAGGTGAATAGATGTTAACCTTTTGCCATGTTTGCTTTAGAGATGCTTTTAGTCAAAAAAACAAAGAAAGGTTAGCCTACCTCTCCCTTCCTTTCTCTTTTCCCTCTCCAGAGGTTAGCATTATCCTGAAATTTCTGTGCCATATTTATGCATGTTTTTGTATATTTACTGCATCCGAACAGTAAATGTACATGGACTGTTCTAATGTCAAATTTTACATAGTCATTTTATATTGTATGACTCCTTTTGTAATTTGCCCTTTTCACTAACCATGTTGCTAATAATAGGGTGGTGCATTCATTTCTAACTACTGTTAATAATTCTTATAAACTACATTTTACTTAACTATTTCTTTGCTGAGGGCCATTTATTTAGATGCGTTCTGTTTTTTATTTCTTCTAGTAGGGCCGCAGGGAACATCTTTGCATGTATCTCTGTATACAGACAGACTAGAATTTCTTTTTTTTTTTTTTTGACTGTTTATTTTTTATTTATTTTTTTATTTCATTTTAGGTTTTGGGGTACATGTGAAGAACATAGAATTTCTTTAAGATAGATTCCTAGAAGGAGAGTTGCTGGGCCATAGAATGTTCTATTTTTCAGCACTACTAGGTAGTTAAGAATTGCCCTATGGCCAGGTGCTGTGGCTCACATCTGTAATAGTAGCACTTTGGGAGGCTGAGGCGGGTGGATCATGAGGTCAGGAGTTTGAGACCAGCCTGGCCAATGTGGTGAAACCTTGTCTCTACTAAAAATTACAAAAATTAGCCGGGCGTGGTGGCACGTGCCTGTAGTCCCAGCTACTTGGGGGACTGAGGCAGGAGAATCGGTTGAACCAGGGAGGCAGAGGTTGCAGTGAGCTTAGATTGTGCCACTGTACTCTAGCCTGGGCAACAGAGCAAGACTCTGTTGCAAAAAAAAAAAAAAAAAAAAAAAAAAAAAAAATTGCCCTCCAGTGGTTGATGCCATTCACTCCCCAGTATACTGCCACCAGGGATTTTTTTTTTTTTTTTTAAAGATGGAGTCTTCCTCTGTCACCCAGGCTGGAGTACAGTAGCATAATCTCAGCTCACTGCAACCTTCACCTCCCAGGTTCAAGCGATTCTTCTGCCTCAGCCTCCTGAGTAGCTAGGACTACAGGCGTGTGGCATCACACCCAGCTAATTTTTGTATTTTTGGTACAGACAGGGTTTCACCATATTGACCAGGTTTGTCTTGAACTCCTGACCTCAAGTGATCTGCCTGCCTCAGCCTCCCAAAGTGCTGGGATTATAGGCATGAGCCACCGTGCCCAGCTCCACCAGGAATTTGAGTTCTTGTTTTTCTGTTTATTGAAACGTGGGGTTAATGAGAACACATGGAGACAGAGAGGGGAACAATACACACTGAGGCCTGTTGGGTGGGGGGTGAGGAGAGGGAGACCATCAGAAAAAATAGCTGATGCATGCTGGGCTTCTTACCCAGGTGGTAAGTTGATAGGTGCAGCAAACCACCATGGCCAACATTTGCCTATGTAACAAACCTGTGCATACTGCACATGTACTTTGGAACTTAAAATTATATATACATATTTATAATATTTTACCAGTCTATTGGATATATACATCTTTTTAAATTTTATATTTTCCTGACTAGTGAAGTTGAACATCTTTTGTATGTTTTGGGGCCATTTGGGTTTCTTTTTTTTGTGAACTGCTGGTTTATACTTTTTGACTGTTTTCTGTTTGTTTTGTCTGTTTTACTGAGTTTTAAGAATGCTGTACATACTCTAGATGCTGATCCTTGGTTACAAAAATACCTAATTTCGTCTTCTAGTGTGTGTCTTGTCTTTTTATCTTGAAATACATAATTTTGTTGTAAAAGATTTTAAATTAAAAGTTTTTCTTCTGTAGTTTGTATTATTTTATCTTGTTAAATCTTCACCCTGGTTTAAAAAAATGCTTATATGTTTTCTACTAAAAGATTTAAGGTTTTACATTGTACCCTTAGGTCTTTTGTCCATCTGGAATTTATTTTTACTTGTTGTATGAGATTGAGGTCTGTATTAGTCTGTTTTCACACTGCTATAAGGAACTGCTGGAGACTGGGTAATTTATAAAGGAAGGAGGTTTAATTGACACACAGTTCAACATGGCTGGGGAGGTCTCAGGAAACTTAAAATCATGGTGGAAGGCACCTCTTTACAGAGCAGCAGTAGGGAGAAGAGGTGAGCAGAGGAAATGCCAAATTCTTATAAAACCATCACGTCTCGGCTGGGTGCAGTGGCTCACACTTGTAATTCCAGCACTTTGGGAGGCCAAGATGGGCAGATCATGAGGTCAGAAGTTTGAGACCAGCCTGGCCAACATGATGAAACTCCGTCTCTACTAAAAATATAAAAATTAGCTGGGTATGGTGGCATGGGCCTGTAGTTTCAGCTACTTGGGAGGCTGAGGCGGGAGAATCACTTGAACCTGGGAGGTGGAGGTTGCAGTGAGCCAAGACCACACCATTGCACTCCAGCTTGGGTGACAGAATGAGACTGTGTCTCAAAAACAAAACAAAACAAAGAAAACAAAACAAACAAAACAAAACAAAACAAAACAAAACACCATCACATCTTGTGAGAACTCAGTATCATGAGAACAGCATAGGGCAAACCATCCCCATGATCCAGTTACCTCCACCTCATCCTGCCCTTGACACGGGGATTATGGGGATTCTAATTCAGGATGAGATTTTGGGTGCGGACTTGTAAACCATATATTAGATCTAATTTTATCTTTTCAAATATGAGGATTCACTTATTGAACATTTTTTCCTCTATTGATCTATAGTGTCACCTCTATCACATACCACATTCCTATGTCCTAAGCTCTCTGTTGTATTGATATGTCTCTTGTAATAGTACCATACTACTTTATTAGATCATTAAAATGTATTTTGATATGGTAGGATTTTTAATACTCTTCAAAAGGATTTTGTCCATTTTTGGTCCCTGTTTTCATTTGAATTTCAGGGTCAGCTTGCCAGGTTCTCTGGAAAACTTCTGTTAAGATGCTGACTGGCATCACATTAAATATGAGGAGGTTGCAGAAAGATACATATTCAAGTATATTCATACGTAACACTGAAATAGGGGAAAATGGAAACAATGAGATTAGTGAACTGTAGTTTAATTATACAATGGAATACTTTATAGTAGAATACATAAATTGCCATCAGTCTTAGTCTGTTTGTGCTGGTGTAACACCAGACTGAGTAATTTGGAAAGACCAGAAATTTATTTCTTCGAGTCTGGAGGCTGGGAAGTCCATGATTAAGGCTGTGTGTGTGTGTGTATGTGTGTGTGTGTCTGGTGAGGCCTACTTGTTGCATCCTTACATGGCAGAAACAGGGAAGAGGCAAAAAGGGCCTAAGCTAGTTCCCTCCAGCACTTGCTTAAAGCAGAGCCCTTTTGACTTAATCATATCACCAAAGGCTTCCGCCTCTTAGTACCACCACAATGGAGATTAAATTTCAGTGTGAATTTTGGAGAGGACACACATTCAGACTGTGGTGTTCTGCCTCTGCCCCTTGCCCTCACAAAGTTTATGTCTTTTCACATACAAATACATTCATTCCATTCCAGTAGCTCCAGAAGTCTTGTTCTAGCACCAGCTCAAAAGTCTAAAGTTTGGAGTCTCATCTAAATATCATCTCAATTAGATGTGGTGAGACTCAAAGATATGCTTCATCCTAGGGCAGATTTCTCTCTAGCTGTGAACCTGTGAAGTCAAATTACCTACTTTCAAAATACAATGTCTTACACCGTTGGTGAGAATGTAAATTATTCCTAGTACAGCCACTATGGAGAACAGCATGGAGGTTCCTCAGAAAACTAAAAATAGGTTACCATGTGATCCAGTAATTCCACTACTGGGTATATATGCAAAAAAAGGGAAATCAATATATGAAAAAGATCTCAAGTCCCATGTTTATTGCAGCACTATTCATAGTAGCCAAAATAGGGAATCAACCTAAATGCCCACTAATGGAAGGATGGATAAAGAAAATGTGATATATATGCACAATGGAATATTATATATTCATAAAAAGAATGAAATCTTGTAATTTGTAGCAACATGGGTGGGCATGGAGGCCATTATGTTAAGTGAAATAAGCCCAGAGCAGAAAGACAAATATCTCATGTTCTCACTCCTGAGGGAGTTAATAAAGTAGATTTCATGACGGTAGAGAGTAGATTGGTGATTACCAGAGGGAAGGGAGAAAGGAGGAGGGGGATAAAGAGAAGTTAATTAATGGGTACAAATACATGGTTTGATGGAAGAAATAAGACCTAATGTTAGATAGATCAGTAGGGTAACTAGTTTACAATAATCCATTGTAAATTACAAAATAGCTAGAAGAGAAGAATTTGAATGGCTGTAGCATAAAAAGACAAATATTTAAGGTGGTGGTATCCTAAGTACATTGGTTTGATCTTTGCAAATTATATGAATGTATTAAATTATTACATGTACCCAGAAACTATGTACATCTATTATGCATCCAACAAAGCACACATGCGCACACGCAAACACTGCAATGGTGAGAGAGTCAAGGACACATATTTCCATTATGTAGGGAGGAATAGGCAATAAAAGAGGAGTGGCATATCTCAAGTAAGTGCAAAACTCAGCAAGGCAAACAACTTTAAATCCTAAGGTTTGAGAATAATTGTCTTGCTTTCTGGACACACTGGGTTGGAGTTCGGGTCCCCAAGGTGTAAGAATTAGAAAAAGGAAAGTAACACGAAAGGTAGCTTACCAGTCAAGACAGATTTATTTTAAAGAAAACAAACCTGAGAGGACCATTCTGACCAAGTTAGGTCAGAGGCCCACTTTCTTTATAGACTAAGAGTTTTTAAGAATTCAGGGTGGGAGAGATTGTCAGAGACTTGGACTGCTTCTGTGTTTCATTGTTATGCTTATCTGGGAGGGAGAATTGTGTGTCTGTTCCCATATATCTTTCTGCAGCTGCAGGCATACCCACTCCTCCATCTTAGCATCCCTATCTTAGTCCACCTGAAGGGAAAGGAATGGGCTATTAAGGCCCACTGTTTTACTGGGGCCCATTTTATGAGTGTGAAGTTTGGCAGTTACCCAAGAGACTTCCCCCGACCTCCCTCTGAGCTGTCTTACCTGTGTTTCACTGTGTCCTCTTTCTGGCTGCTTGTAGTTAGCAGAGGAGTGATATCCTTGAAATGCATGAGGCTAGAAAGGGAGCTGGATCTTGAAGTGGTGGTGTTTGTCTGAGATGAGATGACAGTGCTCCTGCTCTGTCACAAGGCTTCTGGTGGCTTCACCACTGTAGCCTCTCTTGGGCTCAGTCCACACTGTACCTCTCACAGGTTGGAATCTGGTGCCTCTGGCTCTCCTAAGCTGGAGTTGCAGGTTGGTGACTATGTGATGGTGCTTCTGGGGTTTTGGGGGCAACCCTGCCCCCACAGCTCTACTGGGTGTTGCCCTTGTGGAGACTCTGTCTGGTGGACCTGTCCCCCACAGGCTCCACTAGGCATTACCCTTGTGGGGACTCTGCTGTTGCCCTGCTCTGTGACAGTTCTCTGCCTGGGCCTCAGGCTCTCTGGTACATACTTTGAAATTTAGGTGGAGGAAGCCATGCCTCCACAGCTTGCAGAGTTAGCAACATGTGGACACTGTGAAGGCTGCTTACTGCTTGTTCCTTTGGGAGTGGCAGCCTTAGCAGCATCCTGGCTGCGTGACCTGCAGGTAGGGTGCAAGGAGCACTGTATTGGAGTGCAGAGAGCAGAGACTTGAGATGGTGCTGTGCAGCAAGCCCTGAGGCTCCACAGGTACCCTGGGCCCTTCTGTTGAAACAGTTCTCTCAAGGCCCTGGCATTCTGGGCCTGCGGTGGATGTGGCTGTCTGAAAGATCTCAACAGCTTTTGGGGTCATTCTTCCATTGTCTTGATGAAACAGTCACACCTTGGCCACCTCCTTGTTTTTTTCCTCCTAAGCATGCTTTTTTATTCTTTACATGGCCTGGTTGAGAATTTTCCAAATCTTTACATTCTGCTTCTTTTTTGATTATAAATTTCATCTTCACCTCACTGTCTCTATTTGGATTTTAGTATAAGCAGCTAAGAGAAGCCATGCAGTATCTTGAACACTTTGCTTAGAGGTGTTTTTCTGCTAAATATCCTAGTTTATAGCTCTTATATTTTGCCTTTCACAAAGTAGTAGGATGTGGATACAATTCAGCCCCCCCAAATTTTTTTTTTGAGAGGGAGTCTTGCTCTGTTGCCAGGCTGGAGTGCAGTGGTGCGATCTCAGCTCACTGCAGCCCCCACCTCATAGGTTCAAGTGATTCTCCTGTCTCAGCTTCCCTAGTAGCTGGGACTACAGGTGTGTGACACCATGCCCAGCTAATTTTTGTATTTTTAATAGAGATATGGTTTCACCATATTGGCCAGGCTGGTCTCAAACTTCTGACCTTGTGATCCACCTGCCTTGGCCTCCCAAAGTGCTGGGATTATAAGCGTTAGCCACTGCGCCTGGCCAATTCAGCCAATTTCTTTGCTACTTTGTAAAAAGAATGGTCTTTCCTCCAGTTTGAGATATGATATTCCTCATTTCTGTTTAAGAGATGATCAGAATGGCCTTTACTCTCCATATTTCTACCAACATTCCATTTTTGCCTTTGAGTCCTCACCAGAACTATCCTTAATGCTCCTTTTGGCAATCTAAGCTTTTCTTAGCATTCAGTTCAAAACTGCTCCAGCCTTTACCTATTACCAAGTTCCAAAGCCACTTCCATGTTTTCAGGTAATAGTTATAGCAACAATATCACTTCTTTGTACCAATTTCTGGCTTAGTTCATTTGTGCTGCTATAACAAAATACCTGAGACTGAGTAATTTATAAAGAACAGAAATTATTTCTTATAGTTTGAAGGCTGGAAAGAAGTCCATGATCAAAGCACTTGTATTTGGGGTCTGGTGAGGGCCTTCTGCTGCATCCTCACATGGTGGAAGTGGTGAAAAGGGCAAAAGGGGCAGATCTTGTGTCCTCATATAGTGGAAGGGTGGGTAAGGAATAGGAGCTTGAGCTAGTTCCCTCCAGCCCTTTTATAAGGCACTAATCCATTTGAGAGGGCAGAGCCCTAATGACTTAATCACTTCCCCAAAGGCTATGCCTCTTAATACAACCACAGTGGGGATTCAGTTACAACATGAGTTTTGGAGAGGTCACATATTCAAACCATAACACCATCTATGTAGTATTAGACATGGAACAATTATTGAATATTGAACCAGTCTTGCATTCCTGGGATAATATCCACATTGTCATGATGTATTATCCTTTCTATGGATTGCTGGATTTAAGTTGCTTGTATTTTGACATGAGGATTTTTGTATCTGTATTCAAGAGATATATTGTACTGTGGTTTTATTCTTTTGCAATATCTCTGTCTGATTTTGGTATCAGGGTAAAGCTGGCTTCATGAATGAGTTGGGAAGGGCACCTTCTTCTTTATTTTGTAAGAGTTTGTGTAGAATATGACATTATTCCTCCTTTAAATATCTTGACAGTGTTCATGAAACAATCTAGGTTTGGAATATTTGTTGTTGGAAGATTTTTAACTCAACTGTAGTATTTGTTGAATAAGGTTGTTTTTTTTTTTTCGAGATGGAGTTTTGCTCTTGTTACCCAGGCTGGAAGCAATGGCGCGATCTCGGCTCACCGCAACCTCCTCCTCCTGGGTTCAGGCAATTCTCCTGCCTCAGCCTCCTGAGTAGCTGGGATTACAGGCAACGCGCCACCATGCCCAGCTAATTTTTTGTATTTTTAGTAGGGCGGGGTTTCACCGTGTTGATAAGGATGGTCTCGATTTCCTGATCTCGTGATCTACCCGCCTCTGCCTCCCAAAGTGCTGGGATTACAGGCGTGAGCCACTGCACCCGGCCTGAATAAGGTTTTAACAAAGTCAGTTTCTTTAGTGACCTATGTCATTTATTCAATACTTTTTTTCTTTGTGTGAGCTTTGACAGTTTGAATCTTTCATGAAGTTTGTCCATTTCATCAAGTTGTTGAATTTGTGGGCAAAATGTTGTTTCTAGTATTTGTCCTTATTTTCTCAATGTCTATAAGGTATGTAGTGATATCCTCTCCTCTTTCTTTTTTTTTTTTTTTAAAAAAAGCCAAGGTCTCACTCTGTTGCCCAGGATGGAGTGCAGCAGCGTGATCTCGGTTCACTGCAACTTCCACCTCCTGGGTTCAAGTGATTCTTCTTCCTCATCCTCCCCAGTAGCTGGGACTACAGGTGTGCACCACCATGCGTGGCTAATTTTTTTTGTGTTTTTTGGTAGAGATGGTATTTTACTATGTTGGCCAGGTTGGTCTCGAACACCTGACCTCAGGTTATCTGCCACCTTGGCCTCCCAATGTGCTGGGATTACAGGTGTGAGCCATTGCTCCTGGCAGTCTTTTTCATTTCTTTATCACTTTTGTTACTTTTTTAAGAAACCAGCTTTTGGTTTTTCTGATTTTTTTTTTTTTGTTCTCAATTTCATTGATATATGTTCTTTATTGTTTTCTTACTTTGTTTTGTTTGAATTTAATTTTCTAGTCTTATTCTGGTTTCTTAAGGTGGCAGCTTAGATTTATAGTCTTTCTTTTTTTCTGATAAGATACAATGCAATAAACTTTCCTCACAATAAATTTCCCTGTAGGCATAGTTTACAGGCATCCAACATTTTTGATATGTTTTCATTTTTATTCAGTTCAAAATATTTTCTGTTTTCTATGATCTCCTCTTTAACCATTGGGTCATTTAGAAGTTTTTTTTTGAGATTTTTAAGGCTGGGAGTGGTGGCTTATGCCTGTAATCCCAGCACTCTGGGAGGCTGAGGGTTGTGAATCACTTGAGCTCAGGAGTTTGAGACCATCCCGGGCAACATGGTAAGACCCCATCTTTATAAAAACTAGAAGAATTAGCCAGGCATGGTGGCACGTGCCTGTAGTCCCAGGTACTCAGAAAGCTGAGGTGGAAGCTTGCTTGAGTGTGGGAGGTAGAGGCTGTAGTAAGCTGGGATGGCGCCACTGCACTTTATTTTGGGTGATATAGTGAGACCTCATCTCAAAAAAAAAAGGAAATTTTGAGGATTTTTTTTTCTTTTCCTTAAGATTGTGACTATTAATAATTTCTTGCTGCTGCTGCTTCTCCTCCTCCTCCTCCTTTTTTTTTTTTTTTTTGAGACAGGAGTCTCTCTCTCTCTCTGTTGCCCACGCTGGAGTGCAGTAGTACGTGACCTCAGCTCACTGCAGCCTCTATCTCCCCGGTTCAAGTGATTCTTGTGCCTCAGCCTCCCAAATGGGTGGGACTACAGGCATGCCACTATGCCCAGCTAATTTTTGTATTTTTAGTGGAGACAGGGTTTTGTCATGTTGTCCAGGCTTGTCTTGAACTCCTGGACTCAAATGATCCACCTGCCTCAGCTTCCCAGAGTGCTGCGAGTACAGATATGAGCCACAGTGCCCAACCAGTAATTTCTAATTTAATTCCATTGTGGTGAGATAGCATACTTCTGTGACATCAGTTTATTTAAAATACTGAAGATTTCTTTCATGGCTCAGAATATGGTCTGTCTTGGCGAATATTCCATGTGCATTAGAAAAAAATGCTTATTATTCTGTTGTTGGGTGTAGTGTTTTATAAATGTCAGTTTGGTCAAGTTGGTTGATATTGTTGTTCAAGTCTTCTGTGTTCTTACTGATTTTCTGTCTGCTTGTTCTCTTGGTTACTGAGAATAGTGTTGAAGTCTCCAAATATAATCCTGGATTTGTCTCTTTCTCCTTGCAGTTGTCAATTTTTGCTGCTTGTGTTTTGGAGTTCTGTTGTTAGGTGTACACTTAGGATTGTTATGTCTTTGTGGTGAATTAACTTATTATCATTATAATGTCTTATTTATCCCTGGCAATATTCCTTATTCTTCAGTCTGTTTTGTCTGATATTAATGTCATCACTCACCCATATTTCTTTTGACTGTTGTCAACATGGCATGTATTTTTTAAAGTCTTTTTTAAAATTATTTTTTTTGAGACAGCATCTCACCCTGTCACTCAGGCTGGTGTGCAATTGCACAATCATGGCTCACTGCAGTCTTCACCTCTTGGGCTCAGGTGATCCGCCCACTTCAGCCTCTCAGGTGATCCTCCCACTTCAGCTTCCTGAGTAACTGAGACAGTAGGGGTGGGCCACCACACCCAGTGAACTTTCTGCAGTGTTTTATAGAGACGGGGTTTTGCCATGTTGCCCAGGCTGGTTTCAGACTTTGGGACTCATGCAGTCCACTGGCCTAGGCCTGTCAAAGTTCTGGGATTGCAGGTGTGAGTTACTGTGCCTGGCCAAAGTTTTTTTTTTTTCTTTTAAATTGTTGGTGTCTTTTCTTTAAACTTTTTTTCTTTTTTTGAGACAGAGTTTCACTCTTGTTACCCAGGCTGGAGTGCAATGGCACGATCACAGCTCACCGCAACCTCCGCCTCCTGGGTTCAGGCAATTCTCCTGCCTCAGCCTCCCAAGTAGCTGGGACTACAGGTGTGCGCCACCATGCCCAGCTAATTTTTGTATTTTTAGTAGAGACAGGGTTTCACCATGTTGACCAGGATGGTCTCGATCTCTTGACCTCATGATCCACCCGACTTGGCCTCCCAAAGTGCTGGGATTATAGGCGTGAGCCACCGCGCCTGGCCTGCCTTGCTTTTTTAAAATCCAGTCTTAAAATATCTGACAATGATACCTAGACCATTTACATTTAAAATAATTGTTGATATAGTTAAATTTAAGTCCATTGTCCTGTTTCCTGTTTATCCTCTCTCACTTCATTTGCTTTTTCCCTCTTTTATGCCTTCTTTCAGACTATTTTTTGTTTTCATTTGCTCTCCTTTGTTGGCTTATGAACTGTAACTCTTTTGTTATTTTACTGATTGCTTTACAGTTTATAGTATCGTTCACTATCACAGTCTACTTATACTACTTTATGTGTAGTACAGAACCTTATAATAGTTTGCTCCTTTTGAAATTTCCCTGTATGCCTTTACTCTATTGTTGTCATACATTTTAGTTTTATATATTTAATAAATCCCTGAATATGTTATTTTTATTTACATACTCAATAATTTTAAAGAGATTTAAATAATAAGTAAAAAATCTTACCCATCTACTTATTATTTCCAGTGCTCTTTGTTTCTTTATGTAAGTTTAAATATTTTACAGTGTGGGCTTGCTAGTTATGTATTCTTCCTTTTTTATGTATGTCTGAAAATGTCATTATTTTGCCCCTTTTTTGCCTTTATTTTTTAAAGATAATTTCTTCGGATATAGGACATTTTTTCTAGGTGGACATTTTTTCTTTTAGTACTTAAATTTAAAAATTTATTTACTATTTATTTTTTAAGAGACAGGGTTTTGCATTGTCTCCAAGGCTAGGGTCCAGTGGTACAGTCATAGCTCACTGTCACCTCACACGCCTGGCTCAAATGATTCTCCTGCTTCTGCCTTCCAAGTTTTTAATAATTAGGACTACAGGTATGTTCCACCATGCCTGGTTAATTTTTAAAAAATTTTTGTTTTTTTTGTAGAGATGGGGGTCTCACTGTATTGCCCAGGCTTCTCTTTGAGTAAAGATGCTCCAGGGTCTTCTTGCTTGCATTGTTTCCAAGGAGAAATCTAGTCTCATCTTTGTCTTTGCTCCTTTGTACTCACCATGCCTTTTTCTGTGGCTGCTTTTCAGATTTTTTATCAATGTTCTGAGCAATTTGGTTATAATATGCCTCAGTATAGTTTTTTTCATCTTTATTTTTAGGTTTGTGGAGCTGCTTAGACTTGTGAGTTTATAATTTTCACCAAATTTTAGCATGGTTTCTTTCTCTTTTTTTGTTATTTAGCATTTATTTCATAATCATAAGCTTAACTCTGCAGTCCAGCTAGGCATGGAAGGGCATAAGGAAAACATGGAATTCAACGGGAACTGCAGCGATAGCACAAAGCTTCTGGGATACTGAATCAGATGGGGTGGAGGTCTGCTCTCCTGAGCTGCAGAAGGAATGGTTTGGTGGTTAAGATAAAACACAAGTCAAATTGAGTGGTCCACAGTCAGCGATGATGACCTTCTTGCTGGTCTTGCCATTCCTCGACCCAAAATGCTCCATGGCCCCTACAATATTCATGCCTTCTTTTACCTTGCCAGAGACCACATGCTTGCCATCCAACCACTCAGTCTTGGCAGTGCACATGAAAAACTGGGAACCATTTGTGTTGGGTGTAACGTTTGCCATGGACAAGATGCCAGGACCTGTATGCTTCAAAATGAAGTTCTCGTCATCAAATTGCTCACCGTAGATTGACTTGCTGCCAATGCCATTATGGAGTGTGAAGTCACTACCCTGTCGCATAAACCCGGGATGATTCAGTGAAAGCAGGAACCCTTGTAACCAGATCCTTTCTCTCCAGTGCTCAAAGCACAAGTTTTCTGCTGTCTTTGGAACCTCATCTGTAAACAGCCCAAAGGAGATGGGGCCCAAGGGCAAGCCGTTTACAGCAATGTTGAATAACAAGGTGGGGTTGACCATGGCTGGTAGTACTGGGCTCCCAGCAGCACTGATGGCATCTGCAAAGAGCATAATTTCTTTATATATTTTTCTTCTTTTTTTATTTTTTGTTTTTTGAGACAGTGTCTAACACTGTTGCTGAGCTGGAGTGCGGTGGCATGATCTCGGCTCACTGCCACCTCCACCTCCCAGGTTCAAGTGATTCTCCTGCCTTACCCTCTTGAGTAGTTGGGAATACAGGCATGTGCCATCACGCCCGGCTAATTTTGTATTTTTTGTAGAGATGGGGTTTCTCTATGTTGGTCAGGCTGGTCTCAAACTCCCGATCTCGAGTGATTTGCCTTCCTTGGCCTCCCAAAGTGCTGGGATTACAAGTATAAGCCACCATGCCCAGCCTCTTTATATATTTTTCTATTTTACCACACTTTTGTGGACTCAAATTACATGTGTAGTACCCTGCTTAAAATATAGCTCACTGATGCCATTTTAATTTTTCGAGTCTTTATTTTTTCTCTTTTGGTTTTATTTTCGTTATATTGCCAAATCTTCAGGTCCTCTAATCTTTTTTCTGCCCTCTCTATTCTTCTGTTATTTCTATCCAGTATATTTTTAATCTCAGACATTGAAATTTGAATTCCTACAAGTTCAATTTGGGTTTATTTTTATATATGTTTTATTTCTACTTAACATTTTTTTTTTAAGACGGAGTTTTGCTTTATTGCCCAAGCTGGAGTGCAGTGACACCATCTTGGCTCACTGCAACCTCTGCTTCCCAGGTTCAAGTGATTCTCCTGCCTCAGCCTCCAAATAGCTGGGATTACAGGTACCTGCCACCATGCCCGGCTAATTTTGTGTGTGTGTGTGTGTGTGTGTGTGTGTGTGTGTGTGTCTTTAGTAGAGACGGGTTTCACTTCATTGGCCAGGGTGGTCTCAAGCTCCTGACCTCAAGTGATCCACCTGCCATGGCCTCCCAAAGTGCTGGGATTACAAATGTGAACCACAGTGCCTGGTCTTTACTTAACTTTTGAACTATGAATGCTGTTATAAAAACTTTTTAATGTTCTAATTCTAACATGTGTTAGTTCTGGATTAGTTTCTTTTTTTTTTTTTGAGACAGGGTCTCCCTCTGTTGCCCACGCTGGAGTGCAGTGGCACGTTGTTGGCTCACTGCAACCTCTGCCTCCCAGGTTCAAGCGATTCTCTGGCCTCAGCCTCCTGAGTAGCTGAGATTACAGGTGCGTGCCACCACAGCCCAGGTAATTTTTGTATTTTTAGTAGAGACGTGGTTTCACCATATTGGTCAGGCTGGTCTTGACCTCCTGCCCTCCTCTGCCTCCCCCCTTGAGGAGGGGGATTATAGGCATGAGCCACAGCACCCCGCCTGGGTTAGTTTCAGTTGATTGATTATTTATTACAGATGTTGTTTTCCTGCTTCATTGTGTTCCAGATATTGGATGCCTCTCATACTGTGAGTTTTACCTTGTTGGGTGCTTGAAATTTTGTCTTTTTATGAAAAACTTTGCTTTGGTGTATAGTTTTCTTGGAAACAGTTTGATCCTTTTAGGTCTTGCTTTTATAATTTGTTGAGTCTGAAGAAATGCTTAGTCTGGTGCTAATTATTCTTCACTACTAAGGAAGATATTCTCCTGTGTCATCTATCTAATAATGCCTCTTGAATTACAAGTTTTCTGTTAGTTTGGCTGTTGGGAATAGACACCATTCTCAACCTTATATGTGAGTACGTATTCATTCCCAATCCTTTCAAGTGTTTTTATCCCTGGCCTTGGGTAGTTTCCACACATATATGTTCTAATTAGTACTCTGGTAAATAGTCAAATACTCAGGAGAACTCTGTGTAGATTTCTGGGATTATTTCTCTGTGGAATTCTGTCCTGTAAACTATAGCAGCATTGAGTTTCCTAGACGCTTGGTTCTCTCTTCTCAACTTCATGGAGTTTGGCCCCATTTTGATTCTCCTTCCTTTACTGTGGCCTAGAAACTCTGTCAGGAAAGTAAGCTTTGACACATGTTGTCACGTCACTTGCTTTTCATCTATCAGAGATTATTGTGCTTCATTGGCTGATGTCCAATATCTTGAAAATCATTGGTTCATTTATTTTATCTGTTTTTTTGTTTGCTCTAGATGAAGGGGTTATTCCAATGACCTTGTTATTTAGATATAGATTTATCCCAACGACCTTGTTTTAGATACAGATTTAATTTAGTTTACTTATGTTAATAAGGAGTATTTTTGAAATAAATATAAGAGTATTATTATAGGGTTTTTTTTTGGTCTTTAGGGTTAAGTAGTACTTTGATTATAACAGATAGATGAAAAGTGGTATTGCCTGTCTTGCAGAGAACAAATTACTTTTAAATGAGATGCTTAACTTCTTTAATTATGCACATATTTACAGTACAATATTATGTTCTATGTTACAGTTATATTTACTTTTTTATATTTAAGTTCAATTAGGGCAGTTACTTAAGTGAACTTTCTTTTGTATATGTGTTCCCAGAAAGCCTATTGCTTTCTGGTCTATTTTTGGGAGAGGACTATCTCCTTTTGGGGAAGGATCCCATACTTGTTATATATATGAATAGTATATATGAGTAGATCTTGAAAGCATGTAATGTCAAGTTTTTAATTTTTCTCTTTTTTTTTTTTTTTTTTTAAGACAAGGAGTCTCATTCTCTCGCCCAGGCTGGAGTGCAGTGGTGTGACCTCGGCTCACAGCAGCCTCTGCCTCTCAAGTTCAAGCAGTTCTCCTGCCTCAGCCTCTGAGTAGCTGAGATTACAGGCGCCTGCTACCACACTGTTCTGTGGGGAAAACATGCAAGGGGAGAAGAAAAGACACATACACACAGTACCTTTAGGGGTAAACAACCTTTATCCTACGTAAATGGCAATGCAGATATGATAAGCAAATGGTATAATAAGCAAATAATATAATAAGCAAATTGCAGTGGGGAGGGGATAAGGGAAAAGATATATATATCTATTTACACTCACCAGACTAAGGAGGTTTCACCACCAGACTAGGAAGCAACAGCCTGGGCTCCAGAGTCAGCCATTTGTCCATGCACAGACAAGGAGTCATGAAGCTTTGGTGCAGTCTGGGACCCTAGCTCTTTTTGTAATGAGTTGTTTGGCATGAAGCCCAGTCATGAGGGCCCTTTGCGACTAGGCTCAAGGAACACAGAAAGGTCAATTTGTTTTTGTGATTATCTGTTGTTTTTCAATAACTAAAGTATAGGAATATATTGAAATAGAGATTTCTCCAAAGTGGTACTTGAGGAACACCTCAAGGGGCTCACAGAGCCCATTCTGGGACTTGGTGACCGTTGTTTGCATCCACATTCAGTTGAGTTCAAATTTAATATTTACCTTTTCCTCCACACACACCCAGCTAGTTTTAATATTTTTAGAAGAGATGGGGTTTCACCATGTTGGCCAGGCTGGTCTAGAACTCCTGAACTCAAATGATCCGCTCACCTCAACTTCCCAAAGTGTTGGGAATACAGGCATGAGCCACAGTACCCAGCCTGATTTTTAAATTAGAAATTTTTAGCTTTTTTTCTATATAGTTGGTCAGGTATTGTTAAGTCAGATAGAATTTACATGGTATATCCCTATCTCTAACCAAAATGCAGATTCAGTTGTTTGCTGCTTGCAGAATCCAGTTAGCAAGAACAAGGTCTGGTATAAAGTGACTTTATTCCAAAGGCATCTTAGGAGTAGAAGGCTTCCTGCTTTAAGGATGCTGCTTTGCTTTTGGGCAGAAAGTGAGCATTTTTAGAAGGGGGCCTAACATAAATGGCATGTAGGAGAGGAAGGAAGCAGGCAGGGGTCTGCATCCCAGCTTGGTGCCTTATCTACTGGGAGATCGAGTTGATGACTGTTTTGTGGGCAGGATTAGATTGTAAAAGTGACTGAAAATCCTCCAGATAGGTAAGAGTTTTGTAGTGGGCATACTTTGGGTTATAGCTGAACTGTTACCTCTTAAGGCAGCCTTCCAGTAGGAGAGAGTTTCATAGTGGACACACTTTGGGTTTTAAGTCAACTGTTTTCTCTTGAGGCAGTCTCCTGGTGGGTGAGAGTTCTGCACTGAAGCTTTTTCTTTTTTTTTGAGACAAGGTCTTGCTCTTTCATTCAGGCTGGAATGCAGTAGCATGGTATTCGCTTACTGCAACCTCCCCTTCCTGGCTTAAGCAATCCTCCCGTGCTTGGCTAATTAAAAATTTTTTTGGTAGAGATGAAGTCTCACTTTATTGCCCAGTCTGGTCTTGAACTCCTGGAGTCAAGGAATCATCCCTTCTCCTCCTCCCAAAGTGGTGGAATTACAGGTGTGAGCCACTGTGCCCAGCCTGCTCTGGATCTTCTAAGCACATAGTTAGATGAATTTGCCCTGTAAGGAGTGTTAGGTAAAAGGGAAGTAAAAAGTTACAATTGAATTTTAAAGGGCTAAGTGGGAAATGGTAACAGGGAGACATGGAGAAAAGAAGAGAAAAAAATTAATAAAAAATGTTTTCTTTTTCTTAGAAAAATGTGGATCCTTGGTTACATTTCTCTTCTACTCTTAACTTAAATTTGCATTTTACTCAGCCTCTCCTGAGTAGCTAGGACTGCAGGCGTGTGCCACCATGTCCGGCTAATTTTTTTTTTTTTGCATACTCGGGGTTTTACCATGTTGCTCAGGTTGGTCTCACACTTCTGAGCTCAATCAAGCGATGCTCTTGCCTCAGCCTCCCAAAGTGTTGGGATTACAGGAGTGAGTCACCACACCCAGTTGCTAATTTTCTATTTTGTGTTACTTTTTACACTCTTTCCTACCCAACAGTCTTTGAGGTAGATATTATTGTCCTCATTTTATGGTGGAGTTAAAGATAATAGAGAATCTTACTCAATGAGTAGAAAGTTAAGTGACAGAGCTGGGGCTCATGTCTTCTGAATTAGAGTGTGTGCTGGATAAATATTGGTTTGAAATGTGAACCACTCTCTTGCTTACTGCTGAACCATTTACATGAAGACATCTTTTGAGAGGTATTCATATTGCCTGTAACTTTGTCCTCCATGGTTATTTTTTCCTGGTAATTATTTATGATTAGAAGGCAATGTGGTTTAATCTTTCTGGGCATTTAGAGTGCCTATTTGTAGATGAGCACACAGAATTTTAATTCTAGAGCATAATTTGGAGGTCATTTACGAGCAACTCTTCATTTTATAGTTGAGATATACCTAAAGACCTTTGAAACAATGACTCAGATTTCTGTTTTAAACACTTTCTTTACAATCTAAGAGCACTGACCTCATTTGATTAATAAATGAATAGAATAATGGATTAATTTGATCAATGAGATTAGGTAGGCTTTTGTTTTTTCTTTTTTTATGGCTCTACATCCTTTTGGATCCTTTTGGAACACGGGGTTGGCAAACTATTGCCCAGGGGTTGGCAGCTTATTTTGGTAAGTAAAATTTTATTGGAACATACCACACTAATTTATTTGCTTATTGCCTGTGGTGGCTTTCACTCTATACAAACAGAATTGAGTAATTAGAGCAGACTGCATGGCCCTCAAAGTAGGAAATACTATCTGGCCCTTTAAGAACAAATCGAGGCCAGGTGTGGTGGCTCACACTTGTAATCAACACTTTCAGAGGCCAAGGTGGGTGGATTACTTGAGGTCAGGGGTTCAAGACCAGTCTGGCCAACATGGTGAAACCCCATCTCTACTGAAAAAAAAAAAAAAAAAAATTAGCTGGGCATGGTGGCAGGTGCCTGTAATCTCAGTTCCTCAGGAGACTGAGGCAGGAGGAACCTGAGGGGCAGAGGTTGCAGTGAACTTAGATTTTACTACTTCATTCCAGCCTGAATGAAGGAGTGAGACTCCATCTTAAACAAAACAAAACAAAACAAAACAAAACAGCCTATCAACAAAACAAACACATTGAGTCCTCTAAGACATCCATAAGTTTTTATGAATATAGAAATTTATGTTTTTTCTCAACCAAATAAGATTATTAACAAAGATGCGTATGAATAATGACTAAATTAAATAATTAACTTGAGATCTCATCCAAACCAAAACAATGAATCAATGTAAATTTTTTGATAGCTGTGTTTTGGCTTTACTTACCATATGATAGCCTAAATATAACCAACACATAACTATTTGAATTCCAGTTTGAAATCTGAGAGGGAATAGTTACTTATGAATGCTTGAGAAAATGGTGCTGTCTTTAGCTGCAATAAGAAACCCAGGATAGGAACAGGTGAATAGGGTTCATGGAGAAGAGCAGGGCAGGAGGCAGACAATTATTTAGAACTTTGAATTTTGTCTAGGCAAATGACTGGTTTATCTTTTACCAGTTTACGGTAAGCTATGAGCAGGGTCTTTTTGTCAGGCAATTACAAAGATGTATGGGTTCTTTCTTATAATGTAAATACAGTTTTTTCTTCTTCTTTTTTCTTTTTTTGAGGTGAAGTTGTACTTTGTTGCTCAGGCTAGAGTGCAGTGGTGTGATTTTGGCTCACTGTAACCTCTGCCTCCCAAGTTGAAGCAATTTTTTCTGCCTCAGCCTCCCAAGTCACTGGGACTGTAGGTGCCCACCACCACACCTGGCGAATTTTTGTATTTTTAGTAGAGATGGAGTTTCGCTATCTGGGCCAGGCTGGTCTCAAACTCCTAACCTCAGGTGATCCACCCACCTCGGCCTCCCAGAGTGCTGGGATAACAGGCATGAGCCACCATGCCTGGCCCATACTTTTTAAAATAAAGGAACTTAGTTTATTAAAAAACCTGCATGTATTTGTGTGTGTTGTTTATATGTGTATATGTGTGTGCAAGTGAATGAGGGAGAGAAGAAAGGAAAAGAGAAAGCTGTTTAAAAATGCTTGGGACTTCTTGGATAAACCAAACACCGCATGTTCTCACTCGTAAGTGGTAGTTGAACAATGAGAACACATGGACACAGGGAGGGAACATCACACACTGAGACCTTCAGGGGATGGGGGGCAAGGGTAGGGAGTGCATTAAGATAAATACCTAATGTGTTCGGGGCTTAAAACCTAGATGACACGTTGATGTACACCCATGGCATATGTATACCTGTGTAACAGACCTGCACATTCTGCCCATGTATCCCAGAACTTAAATTATATATAAAAAAGTTTACAAATGTTATCTATATGTTATAATTAATAATATAAAAAATTGTAGTCAAAAATATACATTAGCAAATAGTTTTTTAATGGCAATAGGAAAAAACCTGCTAAGGTAGATGTTCTTCTTTGTCTCTGAAATTGTTAATGTCTTACCATAGTTTTGGAAGTTATATTTCTCATCATGGACTCAGTTTCCCATCTTGTAATTAGGTACTTTAAAAGAGGTTTAGCTTTTTGTAAACTGGAACTTTTACACTGGTAATTAGAGTTAACTCTATTTTTGTCATTGATAAAGTGGGAAGTGACACCTTACTGGGTTTATTTAGAGTAATATTGATAGGAGTTTTAACTCAGATTAAGAGTTTCCATATTGATAAATCTTAGGTTTTTTTTTTTGTATTATAAACTTATATACACAGGAGAGAGTTTAGAAAATGTATGTGTACAGTTTAAAGAATTCATATACCACTATCTGCCTTATGAAACACAACAGAAAATATTGATAAGTATTTTGTATTACCTTATTTCTAATCTGAAATGAATTCAAGCTAATATAGTTATAAAATCTCAGGGTAAAGAAGTTTTCTGGGTATTTTTTAAGACTAAAAAAAGTAATAGAGAATATTTAAGGGATTATGTGTTGAGATTAGGAAAAGGTTAAAAAAGGTTCATCCTTAATGCTGGTATTAAAATACTATATATAACAGATTCTTAAACCCACATAGTTTCTTGCTTTCATGAAAACATTGTCATTTAATGTTTTAGGACCATGCAGCCTGGAATTTTTGAATCAGTCCTGATTTTGATATTTTAACTGTTTCTTAAAACCATTGAAAATTATGGGAATTACAGAATTTTTGCTATTTTGGCTAGACTATATCTTCCTCCAGGTTGACTCATCTGGAAATAATGTAAGATTCTTTCTTGGACTTTGAGAAAATGTCTTCATAGGTATGGTGAAAAGGATGAAAAATTAAGAGATTCTGTTCTACATCACCATTTAATTATTGGGTCAAATGGATGTACATTTATACTTTTGATGAATTTTTGCCAAATTGTTCTCATATATAGTGTGCTAATTTGTACTCCTTCTGTCAGTATGAAAGTACCCATTACTTTACTACCTGGCCAGCATAGTATGTCATCAAACTTTTGGTCTTTATTATAGGTAGAAAAAAGTGTTTCAGTCTGATTTTATTATTTCTTTTTTGGCCTGTGTGTTATTTAGTGGTATGTTATTTATTTAATTTCTAAATTTAGGGAATTTTTAAAGCTATCTTGTTAATGATTTCCAGTGTGAGTCCATCGTGTTGTTTTTTTGTTTTGTTTTGTTTTTGAGACAGTCTTTCCCTGTCACCCAGGCTGGAGTGCAGTGGCGCGATCAGAGGCTCACTGCAACCTCTGCCTTCCAGGTTCAAGCAATTCTCCTGCCTCAGCCTCCCCGATAGCTGGTATTATAGGCACATGCAACCATGACTGGCTAATTTTTTTGTATTTTTTTTTCAGTAGAGATGGGGTTTCACCATGTTGGCCGGGCTGGTCTAGAACTCGTGACCACAGTGTGATTTGCCTGCCTTGGCCTCTCAAAGTACTGGGATTACAGGGGTGAGCCACTGCACCTGGCTGTTTTTTTTTGTTTGTTTGTTTTTTGAAATGGAGTCTTTTTCTGTCACCCAGGCTAGAGTGCAGTGGTGTGGTCTCTGCTCACTGCAATCACTGCCTCCTGGGTTCAAGTGATTCTTGTGCCTCAGCCTCCTGAGTAACTGGGACTACAGGCACATGTCACCATACCCAGCTAATTTTTGTATTTTTAGTAGAGACAGGGCTTCACTATGTTGGCTAGACTGGTCTCAAACTGCTGACCCCTCAGATGATTCACTTGCTTCAGCCTTCCAAAGTGTTGGGATTACAGTTGTGAGCCATTGCACCCGGCCCCATTGTGTTCTGCAGTCTTACTTGGAGTAATGTCAGTTTTCTTAAATGTAATTTATTTTTTTCGAGATGGAGTTTCACTCCTGTTGCCCGGGCTGTAGTGAATTGGCACGATCTTAGCTCACTGCAACTTCTACCTCCCAGGTTCAAGCGGTTCTCCTGCCTCAACTTCCGGAGTAGCTGGGATTACAGGCACTTGCCACTTTGCCTGGCTAATTGTTGCTTTGTGTTTTTAGTAGAGATGGGGTTTCACTCTGTTGGCCAAGCTGATCTCAAACTCCTAACTTCAGATGATCCGCCTGCCTTAGCCTCCCGAGGTGCTGGGATTACAGGCATGAGCCACCGTGCTTGGCCAACTTTTTTTTTTTCTTTTGAGACAAGGTTTCACTGTTTCCCAGGCTTTAGTGCAGCACCACTGTGACGGCCCACTGCAGCCTCAACCCTCCCGTGCTAAAGTGATCCTCTGACTTCAGCCCCTGGAGTAGCTGGGACCACAGGTGTGTGCCACCATGCCTGCCTAATTTTTTAAGTTACATTTATTGAGACACATTTTATCAACAGTAGAATGAGTGTCCAGGTTTTGTAGGGTGTAGTGTTATATTATTGTCAGTTAGGTCTAGTTGGTTGATAGTGTTTTTAGGAGTTATCTATTGTGTAACAGATCACTCCAAAATTTAGCAGCTGGCAGGGTGTGGTGGCTCATGCCTGTAATCCCAGCACTTTGGGAGGCCAAGGCGGGTGGATCACGAGGTCAGGAGTTCGAGAACGGCCTGGCCAACATGGTGAAACCTCGTCTCTATGAGAAACACACAAAAAATTAGCCAGAGGTGGTGATGGGCACCTGTAATCCCAGCTACTTGGGAGGCTGAAGCAGGAGAATTGCTTGAAACTGGGAGTCGGAGGTTGCAGTGAGCCGAGATCTCATGGCTGCTCTCCAACCTGGGTGACAGAGTGAGTCTTTGTCTCAAAAACAAAACAAACCAAACAAAAACTTAGCGGCTTAAAACAACAGGCATTTGTTACCTTATAGTTTCTTTGGGCCAGGAATTTGAAAGTGGCTTAGCTGGGTGGTTCTGGCATAGCATCTCTCATGAGGTTGTAATAAAAATCTAATTTGGACTGTAATCTTCTGAAGGTTTGGTTGGGACTGGAGGATCCATTCTAAGATGGGTTATTCACATGGCTGTTGACAAGAGGGTCATTTTCTAACCATGTGGGCTTGTCATAGGGCTGCTTGAAAAAAACTTCCTTTAATATTTCTTGTCACCAGGTATGATGGCAATGAATGGTCCCAGATTTTGTTTGAAAAGCTTTTTTTTTTAAAAAGAGACTGGGTGGGACTGGGTACAGTGGCTCACATCTGTAATTCCAGCACTTCAGGAGGCTGAGGTGGACGGATCACAAGGTCAGGAGTTCTAGACCAGCCTGGCCTACATGGTGAAATCCCATCTCTACTAAAAATACAAAAAGTTAGCTGGGTGTGGTGGCACACGCCTGTAACCCCAGCAACTTGGGAGACTGAGGCAGGAGAATCCCTTGAACCCAAGAGGTAGAGGTTGCAATGAGCTGAGATGCCACCATTGCCCTCCAGCCTGGGTGACAGAGCAATACTCCATTTCGAGGAAAAAAAAAAAGGAGACTGGTTGCTCCTTTGTTTTCTAGGCTGTCTTGAAAAACAAAACCAACCCAGGTAGCTGGGACTGTAGGTATGTGCCACTATGCTGGCTTGAAGAGTTTATTTATCCTCAGTTTTGAAGGGTATTTTCTGTGTGTTGAGAATTTTAGATTATCAGTGTTATCTCTTTATTACTTTTTATTTAGTATTTTATTTATTTTAAACTTACTTATTTTTGAGACAGAGTCTCTGTCTGTTGCCTAGGCTAGACTGCAATGGTGTAATCTTGGCTCACTGCAACTTTCTCCTCACAGCATCAAGTGATTCTCCTGCCTCAACCTCCCGAGTAGCTTGAATTATAGATACCCTCCACCATGACCAGCTAATTTTTGTATTTTTAGTAGAGATGGAGTTTCACCATGTTGGCCAGGCTGGTCTCAAACTCCTGATCTCAAGTGATCCACCCGCCTTGGCCTTTTTTTGCTGGGATTACAGGTATGAGGCAATGTGCCCAGCCTCATTTAGTACTTTAAATGTCTCTCCATTTTGTTCTCGCTTGCATAATTTCTTGTAAAAAGTCTGCTGTTATTTGTGTCTGTTCTTTTGTATATAATGAATAAGTTTCTTCTGGTTACTTTGACGATTTTCTCCTAATCACTGTTTTCAGCCATTATGTGCCTCAGCATGGCTTTTAAAAAAAGTTACTCTGTTTGGGGTTTGAGAGTATTTTGGATCTGCAATTTTAGTTTTTAATGAATTTGGAATAATTTCAGCCACTAATTCTTTAGATATTTGTTTTGTCTCCCCTCTTTTCCCTTTTTTGGGATTCCAGTATAATTCAAGACCACCTTGTTATTATTCCACAGCTCACCGAGGTTCTATTCGCTTTTCTAGTCTCTGTGTTTTATTTTGGATCCTTTTTATTGCTCTGTCATTAAATTCATTGATCTGTTTTTTTCTAGTGTTATTCTACTGTTAATTCTACCTGGTGTATTCCTCACTGCTGATATTTTACTTGTTTTTTTTTTTTTTTGAGATGGAGTTTTTCTCTTGTTGCCCCGGCTGGAGTGCAGTGGCATGACTTTGGCTCACTGCAACCTCTGCCTCTCAGGTTTAAGTGATTCTCCTGCCTTCAGCCTCCCAAGTAGCTGGGACTAGAGGCACGTGCCACCACGCCTGGCTAATTTTTGTATTTTTTTTTTTTTTAGTAGAGATGGGATTTCACAATGTTGGTCAAGATATTCTTGATCTCCTGACCTTGTAATCTGTGTGCCTTGGCCTCCCAAAGTGCTAGGACTACAGGCATGAGCCACTGTAACCTGGCCTTACTTTTTAATTTCTATAAGTTTGATATAGTTCTACTTTATATCTTCTGTTTCCATCATTATGCTTTCATTTTTGTCCTCTCTCTTCTTGAACATAAGGAAAATGAATTTGTTAGTCTCATTATCTCCATCACTTTTAGGTCTATGTCTTTAGTTAATTTTTCTGCTGGTTATGGTCATATCTTTCTGTTTTTGTTTTTTGTTTTTGCATGTCTGGAAAACATTGACTGTATGCCAGAATGTCTGTACTTTATGTTGGTTAAGTTGCATTCCTTAGTGTTGGATTTTGTTCTGGAGTGCAGATAAGTTACTTGGACTCAGGGCTTATCTTTGAGCTATATTAGAGTGGGTTCAGAGCAACTTTTAGTCTTGAGTGAATTTATCTGCACTGGTAATACAGTGCCCTTCAGAAGATTCTACATGATTTCCATGTATTTTGAGGTTTTGCCGTTCTGGCTGTTGGGAACACAAACTGTTCCCAGCTCTGTGTCATTCTTGGTTATTCTTTTGCCCATTCCTTTGTTGCTGTTTTTTTCCCTAGACTTGGATGTTTCCACTTCGGAAAGCCAAAATTCCACTCAGTCAAAGACTTTGGGGGCCTATTTGCATGTCTCCAGAGCTCTCTTTCAGTCCTTCAAATTCTACCTTAACATCGCTAAGTTCTGTCTCTGTTTTCTCAACTCAGTGAGGCCACTGGGCTCTCTTTGGGTTTCCCCTCCCTTTGCTACAGTCTGGAAAGTGCCTCTAAGATGTAGGTATAGGTCTTGGGCTCACCTTTTTGTTTCCCTTCTCTTAAGGGTCATAGTCTATCACTGCCTGTTATCTAATGTCCATAAACCCTTGTTCCATACATTACTCTCCCACCCCCGCATCCTCCCCAATTTTCTAATTGTTTAAGATGAGGGAGTAAATTTGTTTCTTGTTACTCCATCTTGACAAGTTTTTCCTCAGTGTGAGGTTTTTGTTTGTTTGTTTGTTTTTCCCCTCAGCATAGTTTTTTTTTTAGTTTTCTTTTTTTTTTTTTTTTGGACCTATCTGTATTTGATTTCTTTTCTTTTCTTTTTTAAAGAAAGAAAGAGAAAGAGAAAAAGGGGAGAGAGAACAGGAGTCTTGCTCTATTGCCCAGGCTGGAATGCAATCTAGAAATAGGTTTTAAAAACCCCTTTTATGCTGATGATTGTGCTTAACAGCAGAGACAGGAAGGAATAAGGAAAGAAAATAACAAACATCCAACCAATATCTTGTTTAAATCTGTGAAATGCTGTGCAAGTGCTGAAGAGTGATTTGCTTCCATTTATGTGGTCACTTTCAAAATAGGTGTAATGTGATACTAAAAAAAAATGTATGTTCTGTGGACCTGGAGTGAAGAATTCTATAAATTCACTGAGTTTACTTGTTCCAGGTCTGAGTTCAAATCATAAATGTCTCTGTTAATTTTCTATCTCGTTGATCCATTGAATATTAACAATGTAGTGTCAAAGTCTCCTGCTATTAGTGTGGGAGTCCAAGTCTCTTTATAAGTCATTGAAAACTTGTCTTATATAACTGGGTGCCCCTATATTGAGTACATATATATTTATGATCATTGACTCCTATTGTTGCATTGATCTTTTTATCATTATGTAATGTCCTTCTTTGTTTCTTTTAGTCTTGGTTACTATTGTAGTCTATTTTGTCAGAGACAAAAGTTACAACTCCTGTTTCTTTTTTTTGTTTGTTTGTTTTGTTTTTCTTTCCTCTCCATTTGATTGGTGAGTCTTCCCCCAACCTTTTGTTTTGAGTCTTTGTGTGTCCTTGCTTATGAGATGGATCTGGATACAAAGTACCGATGTGTTTTGACTTTTTATTCAGTTTGCGTGTCTGTGTCTTTGATTGGGGCGTTTAATCCATTTAAATTCAGGATTAATATTGATATTTGTGAGTTTAATATTGTCATTTAATGCTGGCTGGCTATTTTGACCATTAGTTGATATAAATACTTCATTATGGAGATACTCTATCTTTTGGTAAGTTTTTGGGATGACTGATACTGGTTGTTCCTTTCTGTGTGTAATGCTGCTTTCAGAAGCTCTTGTAAAGCAGGTCTGTCTGGTGGTGATGAAATCTCTGAGTGCTTGCTTGTTCATGAAAAATTTTATTTTTCCTTCATTTATGAAGCTTAATTTGGCTGGATATGGGATTCTGGGTTGAAAATTATTTTCTTTGAGGATATTGATTATTAACCCCCACTCTCTTCTAGCTTGTAGGGTTTCTGCTGAGAGATCTGCTGTAAGTCTGATAGGCTTCCCTTTATGGGTAACCTGACCTTTCTCTCTAGCTGCCCTTAGAATTTTCTCCTTTATTTCAACCCTGGTGAATCTAATAATTAGGTGTCTTGGGGTTGCTCTACTTGAGGAATATCTTTGTGGTGTTCTCTGTATTACCTGGAGATGAGTATTGTCCCACCTTACTAGGTTAGGAAAGTTTGCCTGAATAATATCCTGAAGAATATTTTCCAGCTTAGATTTATTCTCTTCATGACATTCAGATACACCTATCAAACATAAATTAGGTCTTTTCACATAGTCCCATATTTCTTGGAGACTTTGCTCATTCCTTTTTACTCTTCCTAATCTTGTCTTCTCATTTCATTTCATTAAGTTGGTCTTTGACCTGTGATAGCCTTTCTTCTGCTTGATCAATTCGAGTGTTAAAATCTGTGCATAGGCCAGGTGCGGTGGCTCACACCTGTAATCCCAGCACTTTGGGAGGCTGAGGCGGGTGGATCATGAGGTCAAGAGATCGAGACCATCCTGGTCAACATGATGAAATCCCGTATCTGCTAAAAATACAAAAACTTAGCTGGGCATGGTGGCGCGTGCCTGTAATCCCAGCTACTTGGGAGGCTGAGGCAGGAGAATTGCCTGATCCCAGGAGGCGGAGGTTGCAGTGAGCCGAGATGGCGCCATTGCACTCCAGCCTGGGTAACAAGAGCAAAACTCCGTCTCAAAGGAAAAACAAACAAACAAACAAAACCTGTGCATACTTCTTGGAGTTCTTGTATAGTATTCTTCAGTTCCATTAATTCACTTATATTCCTCTCTAAATTGTCTATTCTCGTTAGGATTTCGTCAAATCTTTTTTCGAAGTTCTTTACATTGTGCTAGATCATGTTCTTTTAATTCACAGAAGTTTCTTATTATCCACCTTCTGAAGCCTGATTCTGTTAATGGAATGCACACGTTCTCCATCAGGCCTTGTTCCCCTGTTGATGAGGAACTGTGATCCTCTGTAGAGGGAGAGGCATTCTGATTTTGAGTATTCTCAGCCTTTTTATGCTGGTTTCTTCCCATCATTGTAAATTTATCAACCTGTCATCTCTTTGTAATTACCAACTTTCAAATTAGGTCTCTGGATGGACTTCCACCTTGTTAATTCCCAGGGCTGAAATCTGAGCAACCCACTGCTCTGGCTAAAACAGCGGCCTCAAGATTCTTGGTGCTTTTCTGTCCGGGAGTCTCCCCTCTGGCTTCCCTCCTGAATCCCTTCTTCAATCAGCTCCCAACGTTGGCCAAAAGGGGAACCAGTCCCGTTTACTCTGCACCAAGAACCGCTGCGCCAGGGCACCGGCAAAACCACAGCGCCAGCTGCAAGAGTCGCACTGCCGACCCGTGGGGCTCCTCCGCTAGGAATCTCCTGGTCCTTGAGCAACAAAAATTTGTCTGAAAGTGTGGCATCCTCTCGTTCTCTGTGCTTTCACTGGGAGCTATAAGTCTGAGCGCTAGTGGTCAGCCATCTTGGATCGCTCAGATCTTGGATCTCTTTTTTCAGTTTTCTTTTTTTCTGATAGAGTCTTGTTCTGTTGCCCAGGCTAGAGTGTAGTGGCGTGATCTCGGCTCACTGCAACCTCTGCCTCCTTGGTTCAAGTGATTGTCCTGTCTGAGCCTCCTGAGTAGCTGGGTTTACAGGCATGCGCCACCACGCCTGGCTAATTTTGTATTTTTAGTAGAGATTGGGTTTCTCCATGTTGGTCAAGCTGGTCTTGAACTCCTGACCTCAGGTGATCCACCCGCCTTGACCTCCCAGAGTGCTGGGATTATGGGCCTGAGCCACCGTGTCTGGCTATGAATAGTTTTTTCATGTACCATTACCATGTTGTTTTGTTTCTGCTTGAAGCTTTCAATGTATATTACTATTCTTCTTCTTCTTCTTTTTTTTTTTTTGAGACAGAGTCTTATGTTGCCAGGTGTCAGACTGGAGTACAGTGGCACGATCTCGGCTCACTGCAACCTCCGCCTCCTGGGTTCAAGCAATTCTCTGCCTCAGCTTCCCGAGTGGCTGAGACTACAGATGTGAGCCACCATGCCCAGCTACTTTTTATATTTTAGTAGAGATGGGGTTTCACTATGTTGGCCAGGATGGTCTCGATCTCTTGACCTCGTGATCTGCCCACTGACCTCCCAAAGTGCTGAGATTACAGGTGTGAGCCACCGCGCCCAGCGTCAATGTATATTTACTGTCTTAATACTTGAATAGATTTACAGTATCTCTTTTTACTTTCAAGTTTTGTCATCTTATGTGCACACTGTAATTTAAATATTTTGCTTTTGTTTTTCTGGTATTTGGGGCCCACTAAATAATATTTAAACCCGTGTAGATGGAATTTAAAGTTTTTTCTTTTAGTTCTTATCGTTTATCTAACAGTTTTAGACATGAGATGGAGCTGTACGTTAGTCCTACCTATTAGAGATGTAGAAATGTGTATCTAGAAAAATGGCTCAGGAATATGTGTAGGTGAATTTGGAAATGATTTCTGATCTCCCTTTCTCTGCTTTGTAGTTCACTTAATTGTGTTTATCATCATTGTCTATCTCTGTCCTATAGAATGTTGGCTTCCTAAAGACTAGAATCAATACTTCTGATGATTTCAACTTTAAAATAAGTTTTCATCTCTGATAAAGCTACTTCACTTTTATGACTTTTGTTTTTCAGAATTTTCTTAGCTATTCTTGCTTATTTTTCCATATGAACTTTAGAATCAGCTTGTTTCTTTCTTATTGTTATTTTCACTGGGTCATATTAAATATATAGATTAGTTTAGATATCATACATATTTATGGTATGCCTTTTATGTCATTTTGGCCTGTATCCTGAATATCTTTTGACAATTTTGTTAAAGTTTAGTTAGGTATGTCATTTAATGTTTCTGAGATTTCCCCATCTGTCAGATGAAGGGCATAGATTATATCATCAGGGCTTTTAACCTGGAGGAGTATGACTGTCCAGGAATCTCCGTGAATGATCTAGAATTATATGCAAAATAACGTGTATGTGTGTAATTTGTTGCAAAATAATGTGCGATGTGTGTAGTAAGTGGAGAATGGGATGTTCTTGCCAAAAACTTACTTGTAGGGGAGCTTATTATCTCAGATACTTTTCAAATTCTTGAAAAATGTGGTTTAGTTATTTGAGTTGACCTTTCCTTGCCCTCCTTCTCCCCACCAAGTATCAATAACTTGCAGATAGACCACCATAACCCCCCCACTTTTGATTTCTTTGTCCTCTCCATCTCCCACAGTCCAGGAAGTTTGCTTTTAGTCATTTAAATTTGATTTCAGAGGAATCATAAGGAGAATTTCTGGGGTAATGTTCTGTTTCTTGATCTTAAATTGGCATTTACATGAGTATGTTCATTTAGTGATATACTTCATTGAGTTGCATACTTAACCTTTTAGGTAATTTTTTATCAGTTGTGCTTTAATGAAAAATTTTAAAAAGATGATGTCAAACAAAATTTAGAGAGGTCATTTTGTTTACTATTTTTGTAGTTCTGTTTACCGTAACATCATTCCCCAGTAAGGACTGTTTAACCTTCTTTTTTTTTGAGACGGAGTTTCGCTCTTGTTACCCAGGCTGGAGTGCAATGGCGCAATCTCGGCTCACCGCAACCTCCGCCTCCTGGGATCAGGCAATTCTCCTGCCTCAGCCTCCCGAGTAGCTGGGATTACAGGCACGTGCCACCATGCCCAGCTGATTTTTTGTATTTTTAGTAGAGACGGGGTTTCACCATGTTGACCAGATTGGTCTCGATCTCTCGACCTCGTGATCCACCCGCCTCAGCCTCTGTTCAACCTTCTTAATCTTGCAAATCTGTTGGGTTCCTTGCAGAAGGTTGTCTGTGACCTCTGACCTGCTAATGTGAATGTATTACATCCTGCCTCATTTTTAATTGGGAGGTATACCAGTTGCTTAAAAAGCCCTCTCTTGTTCACTTGGGGAGAGATCGTTAATACATGTTTATATGCAGTTTCATTTGTCAGGTCTTTGACTGATTTTACTGGTGTCTTTTGGTTAGTTCACTTGACTTACTGGTTCTTCCTGTAGCCTTAGTCATTGATGATGAAGTGACATGAATTTCAGGATCAAATTAGGTGTTATAGGCTGGGCGTGGTGGCTCACGCCTGTAATCCCAGCACTTTGGGAGGCTGAGGCGGGTGGATCACGAGGTCAAGGGATCGAGACCATCCTGGTCAACAAGGTGAAACCCCATCTCTACTAAAAATACAAAAATTAGCTGGGCATGGTGGTGCGCGCCTGTAGTCCCAGCTACTCGGGAGGCTGAGGCAGGAGTATTGCTTGAACCCAGAAGGCGGAGGTTGCGGTGAGCCGAGATCGTGCCATTGCACTCCAGCCTGGGTAACAAGAGCAAAACTCCGTCTCAAAAAATAAAGAAAAAACAAAAAAAACAAATTAGGTGTTATAAATGGAGTAAATTTCTTGTTGCTTGAATCAGTGCAATCTAAATAAACAAAGTAAAAATAGCAAACTTTCCCCCTCAACTTCCCCAGAGCTTTGCATGCCCAGCCTAGCTCCTTCATGTCATTTTGGTCTGTTGCCTAAGTATCACCTCTTCAGAAAGGCCTCTCCTGATAAACCCAATCTAAAGGAGCCAAATGGATGCTGTTTATATATGGTGCTGTCAAATATTTTTTTTCTTTTTTTGAGACAGGATCCCACTATGTTATCCAGACTGAAGGGCAGTGGGATGATCTTGCTATATTGCCCACGCTGGTCATGAATTCCTGGGCTCAGGCACCATATCTGGCTAATTTTGTAGAGATTGGGTTTTACAGTGTTGCCCAGGCTAGAAATAATTTCATAGAGTTTATTACTGTCAGATATTTCCATATTTTGTTTCTTTCTTTCTCCCTCAGAAAGTCGGATCCCTGACAAGCCCTCTGTAGTCCCAGGGCCTACATGTGAGGCATGTCATAGCTCTTAAAAAAATTTTTTTTTGAACAACTGGGATTATTAAATAGTCCGGGATTATTATTTATTTGGTTGCCTTTAAAATAATTTTGTTGGCTGGGCCTGGTGGCTTTTGCCTGTAATCCCTGCACTTTGGGAGGCTGAGGCAGGTGGATCACTTGAGGTCAGGAGTTCAAGACCAGCCTGGCCAACATGGCAAAACCCCATCTCTAATAAAAATACAAAAAAAATTTAGCCAGGCGTTGTGGCACACACCTGTAATCCTAGCTACTACTACAGAGGCTGAGGCAGGAGAATTGCTTGAACCTGGGAGGTGGAGGTTGCAGTGAGCTGAGGTCATGCCACTGCACTCTAGCCTGGGTAAAGAGCAAGACTTCATCTAAAAAAAAATTCTGTTTAGTTAAGTCTTTGTTTCAGCAAGTCTTTTTCTAAGACTTGATGAAATAATATTAATTTAAAAAAAAGATTTTTTGAAGAGACAGGATCTTGCTATATTGCCCAGCTGGTCATGAATTCCTGGGCTCAGGAAATCTTCCTGCCTCAAACTGAGTATTATCAAGTCTGTATTGAGCATCTGCTATGTTAAATGATGAGTCCCCACAGTATGCTCAGCCTGAATTACAAAAACCACTTTTGTTCGACAATCTTACAGTATGTTACATCCATATTGGACAGGTCTGCTGTATTCAAACTAGTTCCCAGAGTCTTATTTTTTTACTTTTTTAATTATTAAGTTTTTAATCACCAGTCTTCTAATACACTTCTGTAACCTCAGTCTTGAAATTATTTAGACCATTCTTGCTGTTCCTTTGGCTTATTTCCCTGCTTGAATCTTCACTCCTTGAAGCTACTTGATACTCTGTTCAAATTGTTCTTTACTCCACCCAGTAGCTCTTTGGAATTGGTTTCTTTCCTGCACAAAATGTCCAAGAGAGCTTTCTAATCCTTACACTTTCTGCTTTCCAGCTATTGGCAATAAGAGCTTATAGTCAGTTGCAAAGAAAATGAGCACTCAAATAAAGGATTTCTCAGCAGGGCAAATTTACTTCTGCAGAAGGGTGTTGCTCGATCTTCTGGTCACTGTAAGAGCACACTGAATAAAGGAGGGAAGGGATTTTTATCCCTAACGCAGTCAGTCCCTGCTTCTCTGTCTGGTCCTCATTGGCTGGGGTCTGACTGCACAATCTAAGCTGATCCTGATTGGCTACTTCAAATGGAGCAGGGGTAGGGGTTACAGCTTTGGGAAGAGCAGTTTCAGAACTAAGGGTGCCAAATAAGGAACAGATGTAGTTTATAAAGTTTACAGATTGGGAATAGATGGAAGATTGTTAACTAGGGGCAAGGAGGCAAGGAAGTTAGGTTTTGAAAATAGAGGACAAATAGAACTTTTGAAGAGGAACTCACTGTTTCCAACACAGCTCTCAATTCTTTTATTGCATCCTTCAATTTAGTGTCTGTTTTTCTGTTCTTCTCTGCTGGCTGTCATTTCTTCCACTTTCTCTCCTTCACATTTATACTTACAGGCCTCTTAATTAAGTTATCTTAGATCACAGCTAGCTCTCTAATCTGTCACACAGGCCAGGTTCTCCTTTATACAAGCTTTTATGGGCTGGGCACAGGGGCTCATGCCTGTAATTTCAGCACTTTGGGAGGCCGAGGCCAGTGGATCACCTGAGGTCAGGAGTTCAAGACCAGCCTGGCCAACATGCTGCAACCCCATCTTAACTAAAAATACAAAAAATTAGATGGGTGTGGTGGTGTGTGCCTATAGTCCCAGCTACTTGGGAGGCTGAGGCAGGTGAATCACTTGAACCTGGGAGGTAGAGGTTGCAGTGAGCTCATACCACTGTACTCCTCCAGTCTGGGCAACCGAGTGAGACTGTGTCTCAAAAAAAAAAAAAAGCTTTTATGGAAATAATAGCTTTTAAAAGTGTACTTGATTTTATTTAGTTATTGACATATTGTGTGTCCCAGCTGGAAGAAGTTGTTTTTTTGTTTGTTTTTGGAGTTGGAGTCTTGCTCTGTCATTCTGGCTGGAGTGCAGTGGTGAGATCTCAGCTCTCTGCAACCTCTGCCTCCTGGGTTCAAGCAATTCTTTCACCTCAGCCTCCTGAATAGCTGGAATTTCAGGTGTATGCTTTTGTGTTTTTAGTAGAAACAAGGTTTTACTATGTTGGCCAGACTGGTCTTGAACTCCTGATCTCAAGTAACTTGCCCACTGTGGCCTCCCAGAGTGCTGGGATTACAGGTGTGAGTGACTGCATCTGGCTTGGAGAAGTTCTTAAATTAATTTTTTTCTTTTAAATCAAGGTTTGAACCTTAAGGTGTAATGCTTCCTAAATTTTATCATAGTAATGGAAGATGTGAAAAATGGTATTTGGATGGGATACAGAGGCAACTGAAAAGGTTGCTCAGGCTCTGCCTGTGTGTCTGCCTTGAGGACCAAGGAAAATCCATCTCTCTGCACTGTAATCTGCTGACCTAACAATTAAAAGCCCTACCTTAAGGGTAGATACACTTCAGCAGAGTGTGAACATGCTAACTTTTATTTTGTATTTGTGTATACTTTTTTTAAGAGTTGTAACTTTTGTTAGATTCTCAAAAGGGTCCTTGAGGCAAACAAAGGACACTAATGATGTTTTAAATTCTGGTACTAAACCAAATGTATGGTATAACTTATTTTTTGCTTTTGGTTTAAATTTTTCCTTTTGATTATAAAGTTATACATATGTTAGTTACATAAAATTCAAACATTATAGGTAAAATTAACATAGAAAGTAAAAGTATACCATATCACACTCTCAGTTAATTTCTACGAAGTTTGGGTATATATTTCTGAAAATATTTTTCTTTTTATATATATTAACATTTCTTTCCCCTTCTCCAATGTTATATTTATAGAAGTGATTAATTGTACTGCTCTGCAATTCATTTCTCACTTAATTTATTTTAGATATAATTATACTTTAGTGCTTTTTGGTCTACCTCATTTAAAAAAAATTATTTTGTATATCTGCCATTAGTTTGGTTTACTTTTCTTCTATGATTAAATGCATGCATTTTTAAACTTTTTAATATTATAAATGGTGGTATAATGAACATCTTTGTGAGTATATTTAGGGGTATTTCTGTATAATAAATTTGCGGAAATAGAAATGGTAAGCTAGTGTTACGAACATTCAGAATTTTGATAGTTATGGTCAAGTGCCACCAAAAACTCTACCTGTTACTCTTCCATGTGTGCAACAAAAATTTCTGAACATGCTTTCAGTGAATTAGCAAAGTTAATTTTTCCTGATCTGCAAGATGAAAAACTGTTTTTACATTATGAAAATTTCCAAACATATGCAAAGGTAAATACAACAGGACATTGAACCTTCCTATGCTAGTCACGCAGACTCAGCATTTTTAAAGATTTCAGCCACATTTGCTTCAACTGCTCTTTTTTCCCTTTTGCTGAAGTATTTTAAAGCCACTCCCCCAAATCATGTCATTTTACCCTGACATGATTCAGTTTTCTTCTTTAAAGATTAGGGTTTCTTTTTTCTTTTTAAGATTTTTAGGTTTTTATTATAAGAAATTTAAAACATATATAAAAGCAGTCAGCACAATGAACTTAACTAGTATGGTCTTTTGTTAGGAAAAAAAAATCCAAAAAAAAAAAAAAAAAAAAAATCCTTGGTATTATTTTTGACTGAAAGACAAATTTAACCTTCTTTTAAATGAATTCCTTAAACATCAGAAGCAAGTACTTTATTGACTTTAATATTGATACATATTCTGTTTAATGAATATAACATAATGAAACCATGTATCTCTTGGTTTGAACAAGTAGCAATTCAGAGCTGCTCTTGGTGTACTCCCATCTACTTTCCTTTATCTCACCAGATTATTTTGAAGTAGGTCCCATATATTAGAACATTTCATCTGCAAATCGCTGTCTCTGTCTAAAAGACAGGGAATTTACTTTTTTAAATTTTTATTTAAGACAAGTCTCACTCTGTTATCCATGCTGGAGTGCAGTGCCGCACTATCTCGGCTCACTACAATCTTCACTGCCTGAGTTCAAGTGATTCTCTTATCTCAGCCTCCTGAGTAACTGGGATTACAGGTTTACACCACCACGCTTGGCTAAGTTTTGTGTTTTTAGTAGAAACAGGGCTTTGCCATGTTGGCCAGGCTGGTCTTGAACTCCTGATTCAAGTGATCTGCTTGGCTTGGCCTCCCAAAGTACTGAGATTATAAGTGTGAGCCACTGCACCCGGCCAGTAATTCACTTTTTAGTGATAATCACAGTTTATTGTCACACCCACATAAAATAATTCTTATAACATCAAATAACCATGAACATTTTCTTATATAACCTCAACATCATTATCACACCAATAAAATCAACTGTGATGAACTAGTACCCAGTTTATAATCAGCTTTCCCCAGAAAGAAATTTCCTTTTTGAAAGGATAAAAAGTACATTTCAAAAATTCCTTTCAGAGTTGATTTATTAGAACTAGTTTACATACTGTATGTGCTTATTGGTTCTCTCAAACCTCTTTTAACCTAGAGTAGCCCTGGTACCCCTTTATTCCCCTCTGTCACTGACAGGTTACAGAAACTGGGTCAGTTGTCTTGTATAATCCCTCACATTCTATGTTTATTTATTTGCTTTTTAGTGGTGTCATTTAACATGTCTCTTTATCTCTCATGCTTCTTGTAAATGGAGGTTAGCTCTGGAGACATGGTGTCATTCAAGTTCAATTTGTTTGATAAAAACATTTCATAAGGTGTGTTGTGTGCTTCACTCACATCATAGTTTCTTTTTTTTTTTTTAAACTTCTAGTGATATTAAGATTAATAGGTTTTTTTTTTTTTTTTTTTTTTTTTTTGAGACAAGAGTCTCATTCTGTTACCTGGGCTGTAGTGCAGTAGCGTGATATCAGCTCACTGCAACCTCTGCCTTCTGGGTTTAAGCGATTCTCCTGCCTCAGCCTTCTGAGTAGCTAGGACTACAGGTGTATGCCACCATACCTGGTTAGTTTTTTGGATTTTTTTAGTAGAGATGAGGTTTCACTATGTTAGCCAGGCTGGTCTTGAACTCCTGATCTCAAGCAATCTGCCCACCTCAGCTTCTGAAGGTGCTGGGATTAAGGCCTGAGCCACTGCACCTGGCAGATTGATAAGGATATAATAGTCCTTATATAACTATAATATTATTATCACACCTAATAAAATTAACTGTAATGAACCAGAGAACTGTAAAGAACTGTAAGTAACTGTAATGAAAACCTAATGGCTCCATTGCATGTGTCAGTTATTTCACTGGATATAACATAATGGTTTCTCCAGTTATTCATTTTTTGTTTTAATAAAATCAATTGCTTTGATTATTAGAGAAAACTGGAGCATCTTTTCATTTGTTTATTGGCTATTTGGTACTTGTATTGTAAATTGTTCATGACCTTGCTTGATTTTTCTGCTGAATTGTTTCATTTTCCTTATCCATTTTTGAGAATTTATAATCATAGATATTAATCTTTTATCTCTTTTACATATTGTAAATATTTTTTCCAGTTTGTTATTGTTTTCTATGTAGAAGCTTTTGATTTGCATAGTCAGGTTTTTTTCTTACTTTTGTGGCTTTTTGGTTGTAAGTCTTAACTTAGGCTTTTTATGTTCTGAGATAATATAGGAAAATAGTTAATTTTCTTCCAGGCTCCACTTCTTACATTTGATTTTTAATGTATATGGAATATATTTTGTATATAGTATGAGATAGGAATCAAATTTGCTTCCTACACTTAAATAATAATAAATTTTGTCCTAAAGTAGTTTATTAAGTCTCTTCCCCACCATATCGAATTGAGATGTCACATGTATCACAAATTTATATATACTTTTTCTGGACTTTATTGTTGTTCATTTAAAATTATTTATTTAAATTTTTTTTGGTAGACTGTGTCTTGGTGTGTCGCCTTGTCTGGTTTTGAATTCCTGGCCTCAAGGGATCCTTCATCCTTGACCTCCCAATGTGCTGGGATTACAGGCATGAGCCACCATGCCCAGGCCATTGCGGTCCATTGATGTTAGCACATTATCAGATAATTTTAATTAAAATAGTTTTATACTGTGCTTTAAGGTCCAGTACATTATCATTAATCTTTTATTTTCAGGCTTTTTTAATAGTATTTTTCACATATTTGCTCTTCCTTTTGAATTTTAGAATTAGTTTGTGATTAATTCCATTGGGATGTAAATCTAATGGCATTAAGTTTGGGGAAAAATGTTTTTCATTATTAATATTTTTTCAAGACAGAGTCTCACTCTGTTACCCAGGCTGGAGTGCAGTGGTGTGATCTCGGTTCACTGCATCCTCCACCTTCCGAGTTCAAGTGATTCTCCTGCCTCAACCTCCCGAGTTGCTGGGACTACAGGCATATTCCACTATATCCGGCTAATTTTTGTATTTTTGGTAGAGATGGGGTTTTGCCACATTGGCCAGGCTGGTCTTGAACTCCTAACCTCAGATGATCCACCGGCCTCACCTTCACAAAGTGCTGGGATTACAGGCGTGAGCCACTGCACCTGGCGGAAACTGTCTTTTAAAAACATATAAAATTGATTTTTCCATTTAGGAATGTAGTTTTTCTCGATTTATTCGGCTCTTTTGTATTTTACAGCTTAAATAGATTCTCTTCCCTTCTACTTATTTCTAGGCATTTTACATGTTTAATGTGACAATTATGTGTTTGGTCACAGAATAACTTAATTGTGATTATCTGGATGTTGACTATAGAATAGTTTTCTTCAGGGTGGGGCACAGTGGCTCACGCCTGTAATCCCAGCACTTTGGGAGGTCAAGGCTGGAGGATCGCTTGAGGCCAGGAGTTCAACATCAGCCTTGGCAATGTAGCAAGACCCTGTCTCTACAAAACGTAAAAATAAAAAAGCCAGGTATAGTGGCACCTGCCTGAGGCTGAGGTGGGAGGATTGTTTGAGCCCAGGACTTTCAGGATGCATGTGGGTGAAAAGGCAAGACCCTGTCTCTAAGGAAAAAAAAAAGAATAACTTCATTTTTGCTCAAGCATGCCAGTCATACTTGAAAATGAATATAGGCTGGCCGCAGTGGCTTATGCCTGTAATCCCAGCACTTTGAGGGGCTGAGGCAGGTAGATCACCTGAGGTCAGGAGTTTGAGACCAGTCTGGCCAACCAATATTGTGAAACCCCGTCTCTACTAAAAATTAAAAAAATTAGCTGGCATAGTGGTGCACACCTATAGTCCCAGCTACTCGGGAGGCTGAGGGAGGGAGAACCGCTTGAACCTGGGAGGCAAAGGTTGCAGTGAACTGAGATCCTGCTACTGCCCTTCAGCCTGGGTGACAGACCAAGACTCCTTCTCAGAAAGAAAGAAAGAGAGAGAGAGAGAGAGAGAGGAAAGAAAGAGAGAGAGAGAGAAAGAGAAAGAAAGAAAGAAAGAAAGAAAGAAAGAAAGAAAGAAAGAAAGAAAGAAAGAGAAGGAAGGAAAAAGAGTGAATATAAACAAGATTAGAAGGAATTAATACACTTAAGTGTATACACTTTTAAAATAAACTTCAAGTTTTTATGTCACTTATCTATTCATTAATGCAATAAGTTAGAAATTGTGAGGAAAAATGTAAATTCTTTGGAAGTGATCAATAATGTTCTTAATGGTTTAAAAGAGTGGAAGTCATAAAGAGGTACCTGAAAGTAATAAATGTCAGTTAACAAATGTGCCCTCTAATGAGATTTTTCTTTTTGTATTCTATTTGGAATTTACTATTAATTTTATGGTCTTTTCTTGGGGAAAATCTACTTGAGTGCCTTTTTTAATATAAAGACTGATTAAAATTATATTCTTTTAACTTGGTAACTTAAAAATCACAAAGGAGGATTATATTGGCCTGTATTCTATTTATGAGTATTGTAAACAGAAATAATATGTTTTTGGATGATTATACATTACTGTTAATTTTTTTCTTTTTCATATTACAGGTTTTGCAAAAGGCATCAAATTAAATCAAGTTCAAATATTCCCTGTGTCCCTAAAGACTTACTGATGATGTCTGAATTTGTTCTTCCAAGATTTATTTTTTGTCTTATTCAGTACTTAAGAGAAGGCTATAATGAACCAGGTATGTTTTAATCTACTTCTTGTTAGTACTCTTTTTAAATTCTAAATTTACAAAGTTTTAGCATCAATAATGAGGTGAATTTTTTCAGATATCTTTTTTTGCTGAACATTTAAAAAGAGGTGACTATAAAATACAGACTGAATAGAAACACGCTAAAAATAAATTATATAACCTTATAGATATGTTATAGTAGATCTAGTTTGGTGCTTTCTGCTTCTGGGGTCATAAACGTTTTTGGTCAAATTTATTTGATTTTGCAGATGAGGAAGTAATCATTTTATGGAATTAAAGTGACTTTGCAATGTTAGGATAAAGCAGATTGAGAACTGGAAATGTTTGGATTTAACGTAGATTTTAGAAGATAAAATGCTTGATCAACTTTTTTTTAAGGGGTCTGTATTATATTTTTATTCTCCATATATATTATATAATAACTTATGATAGGGTCAGATTGCTCACTTTCAGATCACTGGTAGAATATATGTGTGTGTAATCATCATGTTAGTATTTAAAAGAGAATTAAATTACAGATGTTCTTATCTTTTAAGATTTAATCATAATCTAATATACTTCATTTAGTTAAATAATTGGATTTAGGTATCTGTTAAAGTTCTTGGTCTGACGTTGTGAATTACAGATATTCATTAGTAGTATGAATCAAATTTGTTAACTTTTTGTTATGTCTTTTACCTTTCTAATGATACCTGCATTTCTATTCTATAAGAGACTAAATTTTGCATTAATTTTAGAGGTTTAAAATTACTTATTACTATAAGTAACTTTATATTTATTTTGAAACTGTGGCACACATTTTCATCTTCTGTTGCTATCCTTAAATGTAGAGGAATGTTATATAATGTCCTCATTTCTTAAACTATCTTACCTTTATTGTGAGGAAACCATTATACTTTCTTATTTGTACATTTTAAGCAAAAACATACAATCCTTTGTTAAATACTTCTACTTAACAGAATATATATGTTAAAATATAGAAAAATAAGCTGGTCATAGTGGTTCATACCTGTAATCCCAGCACTTTTGAGGGGCTGTGGCAGGAGGATTGCTTGAAGCCAGGAGTTTAAGACCAGCTGGGCAGCATAGAGATCCTGTCTTTACAAACATTTTTATACTTGATCTTGGCCGAAAGGCCGAGAAGCGATTACAAACACTTTTAAAAGATAACTGGGTGTGGTCGTAGCATGTGTCTGTAGTCCTAGCTACTGGGGAGGCTGAGGTAGGAGGATTCCTTGAGCTCAGAAATTCAAGGCTGCCGTGAGCTATGATTACGTCACTGCACTCCAGTCTGGGTGACAGAATGAGACCTTGTGTCAAAAAAAAAAAGAGAATTTCTAGAGAAAAATATTATTTTGATTTGCTTCCAGATTACTGTCTCTTTGGAATTAAGGAACCAGTTACTAGCTGGGTTATTGAAATTGTCTTCTGTGTTATTTCTCACATACTAGTTAGCCGACCTTTTTGGGAATTTACGTTTTGTATTACAGGCATTCTGTTTTAGAAACAGAAATTATTTATTATGAGAACCTTAAAGCTTATCATTAGTTTAATCAAAGAATACTTCACACTAAAGTGTATATATACATATATATGTATATATGTATATGTATATTCGAGATGGAGTTTTGCTCTTGTTGCCCAGGCTGGAGTGCAGTGGTGCAATCTCAGCTCACTGCAACCTCCGCCTCCCGGGTTCAAGCAATTCTCCTGCCTCAGCCTCCTGAATAGTTGGAATTACAGGCATCCACCACCACTCCTGGCTAATATTTGCTATTTTTAGTAGAGAAGGGAGTTCACCATGTTGGCCAGGCTGGTCTCAAACTTCTGACCTCAGTTGATCTACCCACCTTGGCCTCCCAGAGTGCTGGGATTACAGACGCGAACCACCGTGCCTGGCCTGTATGTTTATGTTGTTATTGTGGTTAACATTACAGTTATAAAAGGTAGACAACATAAGTACATAGCTTTATAATTATGTTATGATCTGAAAACATGAAGGAAAGAATGGAAACAGTTTTTGTCTAAAGATGAACTGCATGAATGTAGGTTCATGAAAGTTTCTTCCTTTTATTATTACTTCTGTTCAGCGTAATTGCTGTCTGTCCAAAAAAAAAAAATTCTGCATTTTTGTATAGAGATTATTGTGTTTTTTTTTTTGAGACGGAGTTTCGCTCTTGTTACCCAGGCTGGAGTGCAATGGCACGATCTCGGCTCACCGCAACCTCTGCCCCCTGGGTTCAGGCAATTCTCCTGCCTCAGCCTCCTGAGTAGCTGGGATTACAGGCACGCGCCACCGTGCCCAGCTAATTTTTTGTAATTTTTAGTAGAGACGGGGTTTCACCATGTTGACCAGGATGGTCTCGATCTGTTGACCTCGTGATCCACCCGCCTCGGCCTCCCAAAGTGCTGGGATTACAGGCTTGAGCCACTGTGCCCGGCCGAGATTACTGTTTAAAATTAAAGGGCTTACAATAACCTAAACCAAGGCAATGAACGCTCTTAAGATCTTCTGGTTTCCCAGTCTCTTTCAGTTGTTTCTCATTCACCCTATAATCCTTAAATCTGTGTTAGAGCTTGTGTCAGAGCCCTCAAAAACCAAGAGCAAACATTAATTAAACATTTACTATGTTACTATGTAAGTCACTGAGGAGAATATAAAGTTGAATAACAAATAGCATTAGCTTTACACTGAGAAAGTAGGGTTTGAGATTCTGAATAAATGTTGAATGAAATGGTCATCCGCTTTCCTGGATGCACAGGTTCTCCATCACCTCTTTTATAGTTGTGGTTTTGTTCGTTTGCTTGTTTTTGTTTTAAAAGCAATTATGGTTAAGCTATAAATCTCTTTATTCATTTCCTTCCTTTTAGACCTTGGCTTCTGTAAAACATCTCTATTCTTTTCATCTTTAATGCTCTTTTTTAGTTGTCCAAGCTGCTTTTCTTTCTCTCTAGCTCTATTTGCCTGTTTTTTTAAAGTTTTTAGTTTTTAATAATATTATTCATGTTTATGAAAAGTTATCTTTTAGTTGCTTTGCCCTTCAGCTAACATGAATCTGTATTTTTGGAATATTATAGGGGATGGGTTATTTATTTTTATTTTTATTTATTTTTTGAGACGGAGTCTCACTCTGTCACCAGGCTGGAGTGCAGTGGGGCAATCTTGGCTCATTGCAACCTCTGCCTCCCGGGTTCAAGTGATTCTTCTGCCTCAGCCTCCCAAGTAGCTGGGATTACAGGCATGCACCACCATGCCTGGCTAATTTTTGTATTTTTGATAGAGATGAGGTTTCACCATGTTGACCAGGATGGTCTTGAACTTCTGACCTTGGGATCCACCTGCCTCGGCCTCCCAAAGTGCTGGGATTATCCACTGCGCCCAGCGGGTTATGTGTTATACAGGTTTAAATTTGACATAATTTTGTCCTAATATTCTTATACTACTCTGAATATATTTGAATTCTGTCTTGTTTTATTCCAGGATGTGATCTAAACTTTTTCTGAAATATTATCTTTTTCTGAAACGATCTTATGGTAACATTTATGTATGTGGAAGTATAGGGCCCACAGATCAAATGCTGCTTTTTGTTTGTTTGTTTGTTTTGTTTTGAGACAGGGTTTTACTCTGTCACCCAGACTGGGTACAGTGGCATAATCTCAGTTCACTGCAACCTTCACCTCTAGGCTTAAGCCATTCTCCCACCTGAGACTCCTGAGTAATTGGGACTACAGGTGCACACCACCACATCTGGCTAATTTTTTATGTTCAAATGCTTCTTATACAAATTAAGTGCTTCATATGTTAGGAGGTCATTTCTGTTTTTCCATCTTTTTTCCAAAGGACTGAATTCCTGAGCAAGTCTACCCTTACTTGGGTAGGTGGTGGGTAGATATCAGTTTTCTAAACAGAGTTCTTGTATTGACTTTTTTGATTATAAAATACTATAAGCCACTGTAATTTTGAAAGAATACATACTGTTATTTTTAGTAAGATATTTTAAAGAAAACCATCCTTATTTGATTTTTTTTCTTTTAGCAGCTGATGGACCATCAGAAAAGGACCTTAACAAAGTCCTTCAGCTTTTGGAACCTCAAATTTCCTTTTTAGAAGACCTAACTAAAATGGGAGGAGCAATGCGGTCTGTTCTTACTCAGGTTTTGACAAACCAGCAAAATTACAAAGATCTAACTTCTGGTAAGTAAAATGTTAGAAGAAGTTTATGGTTTACATATATTATTATAATGATAAGAAATTGAGTATTTCAGAACTTAAAAAAGGTAAATTGTAGATTCTTCATAGAATGCTAAAGCTGGAAGTTATTAAGAGAACTTCTTGTTTTATGGATGAGGAAACTGAGCCCTAGAAAAATGAAATGACCTATTTAAACCTCACAATTTTTGTTGGAGTTGGTACTAGAACCCAGGTCTCCTAACTTTTGATGTGACATAATTATGCTCTATCTCTCTTTAAACAGTCGATCTTAGCCAGAAGGTTGAGAAGTGATTCCCTTTCTTTAAACAGTAACAACTATCATGTCTGTGTTTTCACTTTTGATATTCTAGGTTTTTGGGTTATATGGCCTAAGATTCTCTAATAATACACAGTTTAAGTTATAAAACTTAGAATTGTTGAATGATATATTGTTATATAAAACATTCCTAAGCCTTTCCCAAGCACTGTGCTTTGGATAACTGCATGGTTGGTAACACGAGAACACAGACTGTCAAGCCAAATGGTGAATTCTGCTACATAATTATCATCTACCATATTAACTCTCTGCCTGTCTTTTGTGTAATTTTTAGGTTTCTTGAAAGCTAAGATCATGTCTTATTAATCTTTGTGTCCCACATTCCCTTGGATATTTTAGATGCTAACCTACTTTGTAGATTTCATTATTTGGCATAAACATGCTGTACATTCTGGTGATAAACATAAGCACCAAAATGTTATCTGAAGCTATCTTACATTATTCATTCTACGGTTCCCCCTTCATTAGAATATTTACCTATTTATAGACGTTAGTTAATGAAAATACCATACTGAGATTTTGAATGGAATGTTTTTTTCTGATTTGAAGTTTGTTTTAATTAGGTCTTGGGGAAAATGCTTGTGCAAAGAAAAGTCATGAAAAGTACCTTATAGCTTTGAAGAGCTCTGGACTTACATATCCTGAGGATAAGCTTGTATATGGTGTGCAGGAACCATCTGCTGGTACTAGTTCTCTGGCAGTTCAAGGTTTGTCTAAATATTAAATTTGAAAGTAGTAACTTTTCTGTATTGAAACCAAAAATACCTCTCAAACTTTACTCATTATTGGAAAAATTTATTTTGAGCTAAAACAGTATTATTCTTCGCAAGAAAAGTAGTAATCGTAAAAAATTTTGAGCCAAAAAAGAATAGATTGGCCAAAGAAGAGATGCATTTTTCTTAAATGGAATTTGATTAGCTTATTAAGGCTTTGTTTCTAGCTCATGAAAAGTGTACAGTTGTTATTCAAGAGTAGCCCATAACTTTACTACCTCAGTGTTTTAGTAAACTGTGGTTTAAAACTAAAAAGAAAGAGATCCTTCTGAAACACCATTTGTAATTACTATATTAAATCTGGGTTTTCACTGAAGATTTCCTGTTGAAGTATCAACCTATTAGGTCCAAACTTATTTAAGATAAATGTTGGAGGCTGGGCCCAGCGGTTACGCCTGTAATCCCAGCAATTTGGGAGGCCGAGGTAGACGGACCACCTGAGACTGAAAGTTTGAGGCCAGCCTGGCCCACATGGTGAAGCCCCTTCTTTACTAAAATACAAAAATTAGCTGGGCATGGTGGCAGGCACCTGTAAGCCCAACTACTTGGGAGGCTGAGGCAGGAGAATCACTTGAACTCCAGAGGTGGAGGTTGCAGTGAGCTGAGATTGTGCACTGCACTGCAGCCTTGGTGACAGAGCAAGATTCCGTCTCAAAAAAAAAAAAAAAAAAAAAGATATGTGTTGGACTTCGCCAAGAAGATAACCGTTAGAATGAGGTGTCCTAAGGTAACGAAATTTAGCTTTTTGATATTTGTATTTCTCAGAATAATCTGAAAGTAAAGCAATATGTAGCAACTATGAAGAACAACTATTTTTCTTTTCTTCCAAAGGTTTTGTAGGTGCAACAGGAACTTTGGGACAAGTAGATTCTTCAGATGAGGTGAGACTTAAAGTTCAAAATGTTTTAAAAAAAATATAATTTTATGAGTTTTAGAACTATATAGATTTGTAGGTATTATGTAGTTAAAGTTCTTCATTCTGTAGACAAGGACACTGAAACCCAGAATGGCTTCTGGGAAGCCTAGATCACACAATTACTTAGTGACAGAACAAGGTCTATATTTTTTAAAATTCTGCTAAATTAAGAATAATTTATTAAAATACTATAAAATGTAACTATTTTTCTAATCTCATAATAAAGTTACAGTTTACATGTCAAGGATTTTTTTTTTAAATATATGTACTGGGAAAAAGACCACTAATTTGATATTTCAATTTTTGTAGTGTTTATGAATAATAAATCTTATATTTCTAATTTTATTAGTGCATAATTTATAAGAGAAAAATTCCTGTTATATTTGCTTATAATCTTTTTGCTTATAAAATTAAAATTTTATATTTCTAATACATTTAATTATTAAAATAAAAAATATAAAATTACATTTAACATATATGTCTTTTTTTTTTTTTTTTTTGAGACGGACTTTTGCTGTTGTTACCCAGACTGGAGTGCAATGGCATGATCTCAGCTCACTACAACCTCCGCCTTCTGGGTTCAAGCAGTTCTCCTGCCTCAGCCTCCCGAGTAGCTGGGACTACAGGCACGCACCACCATGCCCAGCTAATTTTTTGTATTTTTTAGTAGAGATGGGGTTTCACCTTGTTGACCAGGATGGTCTTAATCTCTTGACCTCGTGATCTGACCACCTCGGCCTCCCACAGTGCTGGGATTATAGGCGTGAGCCACCGCGCCCAGCCCGTCTTTTTTCTTTTGGAAATTTATTTTGAATTGATAATGTAATGTGAACTAAGCCAAATATACTTTTTCTGTTATGGAAGTCTTGTAATTGATTTGTCACCTTAAAATCTAAATTTTATAGTAGTTCTTCCCCTCCAAAAAGGCTTTCACAAAATGTTACATTTTGTGGAGTCTCATTTTGGACAATTTTCAAGAATTTTCATCAGTTTGGAGAGGCAGTTTATTATGCTGTTTAGGAGTTTGACTCTGGAATTAGACTGCCTGCGTTTGAATTCTGGCTCCTTTACCTATTAGTAGAGTGACCTAGGGCAAGTGTCTTAACTTCTTCATATCTAAATTTCCTTATCTGTGAAATGGAAATAATAGTGCTTATTTCATGAGAATATTCTGAGGGTTGAATGAGTTGATACATGTAAGCATTTAGAGCCCTGGTGCCCGGCATATTGTAGACACTATTATGTGTGTTAAAGAAATAAAATAGAGTTATTAAATGATTACCTTACAAATTTTGCTTTTGTTTTGCAACAAAATAGTAACTTCTGAGCATCATATTGCTATAATGACAAATGGGAAAAGCCTGCTGATATTTAAAATAGACTTTCAAAACCATATAAATATGATTTATTATTTTAACAACTGTAATAATTCCATTTTGAAGATGGGGAGGAGAATGGTGGGAGTAAGAATGCTAATTCTTCGTATACCATAGAAGGAAGTAATTGATAATACGCATGTAGTTTTAAACTGTTTATTCTGCTTTAAGGGCATTTTGTAGGGAGGTGGAATGGCCTGTCAAAAGGCAAGTTCTCAGAAGATTAGGAGTTGAACATGAATGGGTGAATGAATGGGTACTTCTTTAGCAAAAGCCACCTGGGTAGGAGTCTTATGTCTGTAGCCAGTAGAAACCTTAGACAACTATAACATAATGAAATTGTTTGGTCATTGTTCAAAGCAGTTTATTAAAATAATTTAGGCTGGGAGTGTTGGCTCACGCCTGTAATCCAGCACTTTGGGAGGCCAAGGCAGGCAGATCACGAGGTCAGACCAGCTTGGCCAACATGGTGAAACCCTGTCTCTACTGAAAATACAAAAATTAGGGCGCCATAGCTCACGCCTGTAATCCCATCACTTTGGGAGGCCGAGGTGGGTGGATCACGAGGTCAGGAGTTCAAGACCAGACTGGCCAGCATGGTTAAACCCCATCTCTACTAAAAAAAATACACAAAAATTAGCTGGGCTTGGTGGCTTGTGCCTGTAATCCCAGCTACTTGGGCAACTGAGACAGAAGAGTTGCTTGAACTGGGACCTGGGAGGCAGAGGTTGCAGTGAGCAAGATCGTGCCACTGTACTCGAGCCTGAGCTGCAGAGTGAGACTCCATTTCAAAAAAAGAAAAAAAAAAAAATGCAAAAATTAGCTGGGTATGGTGGCACATGCATGTAATTTCAGCTACTCGGAAGGCTGAGGCAAGAGATTCGCTTGAACCTGGGAGGTGGAGTTTGCAGAGCTGAGATTGCATCATTGCACTTCAGCCTGGGTGACAGAGTGAGACTCCATCTCAAAAAAAAAAAAAGAAATAGAAAAGTCATGTGATACAACAAAAACGAAATGAAAATTAGTGTCAGGCAATTCAAATGTTATAAAAATTATGAATACTTGCGCCTAAAAGGACCATATAATTCACTTTGTCTTTCTTATTTGTGAATGAAAAATCTGACTTCCAGAGAATTAACTGATTCGCTAAGGCTGGTAAATGCCCTTTAGTTAGTGGTGGAGTTAAAACTGCTTACTTGTTGTTCTGTCTGCTAGTCTAAGTGTTCTTTCTATAAAGTGGATAAACCGTGATTGTCATTACTATTGCTATGCAGCAAATTTGTCCAAAGCTTTATGTCTTAAAATTACCATTTCATTTTGCTCACAATTTTATGACTTAGGAACGTGGGAAAGGCATCCAGACAGTTCTCACTTTGGGTTAATATGTGGTTGCAGTTCGTTGTTGGCTGCAGCTGTCATCAGAGGGCTTTAAACTGAGATGGAGATCCAAGACGGCTCACTCATAGGGCTGATAGTCACTGCTGGCTGTCCACTAGGAACTCAGCTGGCTGTTGATCAGTATGACCACATGTGGTTTCTCCAGCATGCTGGTCTCAAGTTGGACGTCTTACATAGTGACTCACTTCTCCCAGGCCAACAGCCCAAGAGTAGAACCTGTAGAGCCTTTTCTGAGCTAGCCTTGGAAGTTACATCGTGTCACTTCACTTCATCCTTTTTAGTTGTAAATGAGTTGCTAAAATATGCCCAGATTCAGTGGGAGGTGATATAGATCCCACCTCTTGATGGGAAGAATGTCAAAGAATTTGTAAACATGTTTTAAAACTTCCACAACCAGGATATGACATTAGCCATTCTTTTCCCTGGATTCAGTTGATATCTAATAATAGTGGGTAGTGATAATAGCTAAATAATGTACCAATAATTTATTAAAAACTTTCTATTTTAGTGGCACTACCTTTTGAGAAAAACTACAACTGATAATGTAATGCCTCTTTAGCCAGTAATGGCTGTTACAGAGTTTTAATGAAAATCAAAGCTTTCTTTAATAGTTACTATTGTACATCAAGAGACTAAAAGCTGATATTTAGATTGTAAGATATTTTATTGTCTTTATTTATTTTGAGACAGTCTTACTTTGTTGCCCAGGCTGGAGTGCAGTGGGGCGATCTCGGCTCACTGAACCCCCGCCTCCTGGGTTCAAGTAATTCTCTTATCTCAGCCTCCCAAGTAGCTGAGATTACAGGTGTACACCACCACACCCAGCTAATTTTTGTATTTTTAGTAGCATTGGGGTTCTGCCATATTGGCAAGGCTGGTGTTGAACTCCTGATCTCAGGTGATTCACCCACTTTGGCCTCCCAAATTGCTGAGATTACAGTTGTGAGCCACCGCACCTGGCCTGTAAGATATTTTAGAGAGTTGACTTTTATCTTTGTGAAGAAAAAGAAAATATACTAAAATTTTACTTCTATTCATTGTAGGTTAAAGAACAAAATATATATTTGAATTTAATTAATAACGAGGCCATAAAACTACTGTGACTCTTCTGTTAGTCTCTTGTTGGGGTTGTATATCCTGTTTTAATCTGGTTTATTTCTTATTTATTAATGGAAAACATTATTTTATTAGGTCTAATGGCCTACATGGAATAAAATTTCTATTGGGGCTAGGCATCATAAGCAAGAGTTTGTGTGATTTATTTGGAGAGAAATATAAGAATTTCCATCAACTCTTTTAAAAATAAATGTGATTATTAAAGTTTGCTTTTACTTTTGTTCTTCTCAAAGTATTTTTTAACATATATTAAAATTGTCAAAATGTAAGAATATAGAATAGGTTAAGGTGAAAATAGATGAAGGGATAGGATAGATGGGAAGAGGATGATATAGTAAGAGTACTCAGATACGAATGTTCTTGAACAAATAAATATTTTATGCCATTTAAATATTTCATTAAGGATTTTAATGCTGTGTTGCATTTTATTTGCAACTGTAGGCACAAATGACATACTTGTTTTAGTATTTATATTTGAAATTTAGTGAAGAGCTAGATATGGTTTCAGGATTAGAGTTTCTACACCATTACCTTATAGGCCCATGGGATTGATTATTAAGCAAACCCTTTACATAATTATATTCTTGTAAGGTAAGATATATGTAAAGGAAGATAAGATGAGAACAAGAGGACAATAACATTTTAATTACTACTATAGTGTAGGAATTGTAACAGTTAAAAGATGTTTGAAGTTAGAAGTTAGAATTGGAAGAGACTCTAGATGTAATCTGATTCAACCACTTCCTTTTAAAAAATGGACCAGGCGTGGTGGCTCTCGCCTGTAATACCAGCACTTTGGGAGACCGAGGCGGGTGGATCACCTGAGGTCGGGAGTTTGAGAACAGCCTGACCAACATGGAGAAACCCTGTCTCTACTAAAAATACAAAAGTAGCTGGGTATGGTGGCGCATGCCTGTAATCCCAGCTGCTCAGTAGGCTGAGGCAGGAGAATTGCTTGAACCTGGGAGGCGGAGGGTCCCGTGAGCCGAGATTACGCCATTGCATTCCAGCCTGGGCAAAAAGAGCGAAACTCAGTCTCAAAACAAAAAAATGAAACAGATTTGAAACTGTAACAACAACACGAGTTCTATTTGCAGAAAGTTTTATTTGAATGATATATGTATTATGTCTTTTTAATTTTATTCATGCAAGTTGTATCGATATTTGTCCCTGCTGTCCCTAGAGTAACAGAACATTATGTACTCAGCAGTGCTATTTATACACTTGACATTCTTCATACTGCTTCAACTTACTCTTTTTTTGTGTGTAGCTCATATGAAGTAAGAGTGGAAAACGTTGTTTGTGTTGTATGGAATCCCCCCAAAATTAAGAGCACACTTTATGAAATATTTTAACATTTAAGTTCATGTTTATTCTTTTTTGTTTAAATTTATAACCATCAGATAATTCAATTCAAACGAAAATTATCTCTAATACTACAAGTAAATGGGTCTAGTTAGAGAGTTTCCCAAGGAATAGTATCTTTTAGATAAAAATAACTTTTCAAGGAAAGATTATATTCACTGTGGCTGTAATCATAAGCAGTGCTCATTTATCTGTATGCAGTGGCCAGATTTTTAATCTCTGTGACTTTGAAATACCCACCTGTTAATATAAAATGAAATCATTTAAGACATTTTTCTCCTATGAAGCTATGAAAATATGAATGTTCACTGTGGGAAAATTGAAAAGTAGAAGAAGGTATAAAAAAGAAAACATAAGCCGGGTGCAGTGGCTCACACCTGTAATCCCAGCACTTTGGGAGGCTGAGGGGGGTGGATCACATGAGGTTGGGAGGCTGAGACCAGTCTGGCCAGCATGGTGAAACCCTGTCTCTACTCAAAATACAAAAATTAGCTGGGCATGATGACAGTTGCCTGTAATCCCAGCTATTCAAGAGGCTGAGGTGGGAGAATCACTTGAACCCGGGAGGCAGAGATTGCAGTGAGCCGACATTGGGCCACTGGGTTCCAGCCTGGGTGACAGAAGGATAGTCTGTCTCAAAACAGACAGACAAAACAAAAAGAAAACATTTACATTGAACCCTACCATCCAAAGATTATCACTGTTTATAAATTTTGCTTGTTTACTTTTGTCTTTTTTTCTGTATACTCTTACATAATTGAGAAGTAATCACTTTTCAAAATAAAATAAGTTACTGTATAGATATGCTTTGAATATTCTTTTCTTTATTCAAGACACAATCCAAGTGAATCATTTGGATTATTATTTCCAAAAATAATATCAAAAGTAGGACAATTGAAATAAAAAAATTAGAGATACTTTTCATAAATGAATAGGGAAAAGAAAAAATGGTAATTTTACTTTTGGAGGCATAAGGTTTAATTTTAATTTGGCATCATAAAATACATTAATAGTGAGGGTGGAGTGGGGAATCACATAAACTGTTGGTGGGCAAGGTTTTAGAAATATTTCATGTATTTCTTTTCCAGTGCAGGAATTGATTTTACAACATTCCTGACAGTTGGTGAGCCTCTCCATAAATACTTCCAATTGTAGGGAGCTTACCTAGTTTATGAGGCAACTTATTCCTTCGATGGCTCTAATTTTTAAATTCTTCTCAGTCTTGTGTTAAATATTGTAATGTTCACATATTTCTTGTTTTGCCCTCTAGAAAGATTTTTATTTCCACATGACACTGTTTTAAATATTTACCTTTAAATATCAGTATTCTCTGTTGTGCATAATTCTTTGTTTTCATCTGTCCAGTAAACTCATTCCCTTTTAAAATCTATGTTCTGATTCAGTGCACAGTGATGGGACATCTTTTGATAAACATGCTGTGTCTTCATTAAAGCCCAAAGCTTTTTGTTATTGTTTTTAAGCAGCTACTTAAATTGTTGGCAGGAGTCACAGAGGTAAAATAAATGCCCAGCATTTTCCTCTGGGCCCCACCTTACAGCTGACAAGTTAGAGTTCCCTTCTAGTGTTGTACTTGTGAAGTTGACTTAAAGCAAACAGTCTGATTATAGGGGCTTACATAAATCTTTTAAATTTCATCTTATCATGCTAGTCTTTTAAGATCTTTGGATTTTATTTTTATAAGGTGACATATTAAATATTCCTTCTGGCCCTGTATGTTCTGTATTAATATTCTTTGCCTACTGTTGTAATCAGCTGTGAATTTACCTGACTTCTTTTTATGAAGCTCACGTTGTTTTCATCTCTCTAGAAAATCCATCAAAAAAAGAAAGGTTAATTTGGGTTGGGAAACAGTCTGTAGATTTTGTAGATTGGGAGTTTGAATCTCTTTTTCTTGGATTTTGTTGTCTCATGTCTTCGTGTTTCTTTTCCAAAATGATTTGGACCTATGTCCATATTTTGTGCCTGAAACACATGCAGCAGTGGTGCCTACCCTGCTCAGGGACTATTTAAGGCCTGAAAAGTATTCCGGAGGGCTGTGTAAATGCTGTCTGGGTTGGGATTGTATTTGATTTATTTCCTCTTGTCAGTTGGACTGTCATCTTCTCTTAGGGTATTATACTGCTTCCTCAGGGACAAATGAACCTCAGCTCCACGTTATGAATTTGGAGGGATGGGAAATTGTGGTTATGAGAGCTGTTTGTTTTCATTTTCCTTAATGCCTGAATTCCCCAATCTTGAGAGTAATTCCTGTTTGTTAACAGTATTATACTTTCTAAAAATAAAAATATAGGACATATGACTGATAATATAGTTATTCTTGGAGCAAGTAGTATTGGAAATCAGACTTGTATTTTAAAAAGATGTTTATTAACTTAAAACTACAATCCATATTTATTGTTGAAGAAATAGAAAATAAATAATAAGAAAAAGATAATATTACCTAAATCTCTGTCACTTAGTGGTGACTCACTGTAAACCCCTGGCATTCTTTATTTTAAAAATTATTTTCTTATTTTTTCATCTGTGTTATGACTTTAAAACATCTGACATTCTAACAGATTTTATGTATGATAGGTTTTAATGGTTTCATGCTGTAATACTCATATATAACTTGTCATTTTTTTAATGACAGTTTTGAACATCTATAAAAAGGAATATACTAACAGATTTTATGTGTGAATATTACCAATGCTTAAATGATTTCATACTGCATATGCTGTCTTAAATAGCATGCTTTTCTAATTTATAATAATAGTTTTTGAACATCCGTGTGGTCACAATGAATATAGAGCTCCAGCATTGTTTTTCTTTATATGGTATGGGTGTGATATTATTTATTTACCTAATCATCTTTTATTGGAAACCAAAGACTTTTTTTTTTTTACTATTTTAAATATCATTGTGATGAATAGGTATGCATATAGTCTCAATTGACTTTTCTGATTAATTCTTTGTGTTAAATTCCTAGATCTGGAATTCTGTTCTAAAGATTGCCATATTGCCATTCAGGGAAATTGTACTACTGTATATTCTCACCATTGGTATATAAGAGTGCCCATTTTCCCAGCAGCTCAGATGCAGATAATCTCCCTTTCTAGCTGTGTTTGTTATCTACCATGATGTGAAGGCCAACTCAGTGGTCCGCATTTTCAGACTTCTGTCTTTTGCCTTTGCTTATGCTATATTCTCTTCTTGGCATGACTTTCCCCTCCTTTGCTTGCAAATTCTACCTGTACTTAAAGTGTATAAAGCCAGGACATTTATAAAACTTTATACTGCTGTGAACATCTTTAATCAAGGATATTCTTTTCATAGGAAGTTTATAGTTGAAATTATGAAATAATCCTAACCTGAGACATAACATGTTTTTCCAAGTTAGCCTTTTCTCTCAGGTGTTGGAGAGCCAGCTTCATAAATGGCTATTAGCTGAAATCTCCAATTTCTGAAACCTCTGGGCCCTGTATGCTTATATTCCTGAGTCTGTTTTCTGTCTTTTAAGGCTTCATATTTAATTCTGGTGAATTTCTCCAGCAGCGAGCTGAGAGTGGCAGAAGAGGAGGAGATTGTAGTTTGACTGTCAGTTCTATTGCCAGGTGGATGGCCAGAAAGGCCTGGCAAAGGTGGAGATTAACAGAGAGGATATATTGAAGTGCCCAGTAAATGCTGAATGACTGAGCTAAGTGATAGCTCTGGAAAACCCCAGAGAATGGCCCTGAGGATTGATGCTGAACTTAAAGGAAACCTGAAGTTAAAACTATTAGATTTAGGCCAAGGAAGCTGCACCAGTAAATAGAGCTACAGCATAAAACCGAGGCTACTTTTCTGCTTTAGAGATTGGATGGCTGCTAATTGATAAAAGTATCTTGGAATATGCAGATATTAAATACTGTAATTTAGTATCTTTGTACTACAGTTCTAACCTGCCACCAGCACCATTGTTAGCACAGCTGACTATATGCCAAATACTATCACACCTGTTTATAAATATTAGTTGGCTCATATGTGTTTGGAAAATAGGGAAAATACGTCAGTATAATGTGGCAGTTGTTGATTCACATGTAACATTCCCGGGTTTAGGAGAGCTGGTATAGTGAGGTAGAATTATAACCTTTAGCTGAAGAGGAAAAAACTGAACTCTCCTACAAAAACAGCAGGATCCTTTTTAGCACTATACTGAAAAAATCCGAAATGAGCCTCTACACCTAGGGCTTCCTCCCCAAGAGGTGCACCACTACTTTTACCTTGGTTTTGCAAGAGGCAGGTTCCTTTCTTTGCTCCTCTTCCCTGTGCATTGTCGTAGCTGGCTGGCTTTCTTACTGTTATACAGTGTTAACATGCTCTGATACCTTAAACCATGCCTTAAACCACCACAAGATGTTTGCCTGGGCATGCAAATGATCTCCCTGGGTACCAATTATTGATGTTGTTACTTCTCTGGTTATAAACTTGAAAAGGTTGTGAGTGTCCACCCCTTGCCCCCTCCCCACCCTGACATTAAGCATTATTTTTAGTGCAAGGTTTTTCTAGAATGTATATATTACAAGGAGCAGAAATGTCTGTATTTTCTTTTTGGATTTTTTTTCTAAGGATATTTTAATTTGTTTTCATTATTTTTAAGTGTCAACTCCAACTTCTAATATGTTGTGCTTATTTTTCAAAATATGATTTCCTCAACTCATTTTGTCTTAGACACCTCAAAGCCTTTCCTCTATTCATTGTTTTAGTCTTCTCCTCTTCTCTCCTACCTTCCTATAATAATCTCTCCCATTCTACCCTATAGCTTCTTTGTGCATTTGATGTTAATTTATAACGTTAGGAAAATTTTTGTCTCGGCATTTTGGGGTGTTTAAGAATCTTCCATTAGGAGCAGAAATTATATTTACGAGCTCTTGTATTTTAATATGAGCGATATTTCCCTATATTTTTAAGTCAAAGTTAACAGCACTGAAATATATTTTATAGCAAATACATAGATGTTGATTAGTAGTATGTGAGTATGCATATATTGTGTGTTTAATGTAATTTGTAAACACATTTATAAAATATATAAATTTATGAATGTGACTGTGTATAATGCTAATTTTATTTTCCTTCAGGATGATCAGGATGGTAGTCAAGGTCTGGGCAAGAGAAAGAGGGTAAAACTAAGCAGTGGTACCAAAGGTATTTTTATTGTTTTTTTTTTTCCCCCTTGAATAAAATGCTTCTAAAAAATGCTTCTAAAAAAATGCCTGACCACTAAGAATACTTGATGGGCTACCAGTATTGACATCAAAGCTCTTTGAAGGGAGACTTAGGTTATTGGATTTATCTAATAAGTCTTGGAGAAAGTATTGTTAAGGGATGACTGTTGGATTTTGTTCACTATTTTTATCATAAAATATGCATTATCATATTTGAGTCCCCTCCCATAAGGAATTGTTTTTCACTGACTGATTGATTTGGCTTCAATTCATGTGAATTTGTAGTTTGGCCTAGTACCTTTTATAATCTGGAGTATGCAATTTCTAGAGTGAAAAAGACAAGGGAGACATGGTGAGAGACAGGCAGATGCACGCGCGCACACGCGCGCACACACACACAATGGGAATGAACAAATGGTACTTAACACATAATAAAGGCTCAGTAGGGACTCACATGTTTACTCAAAGGAGAAAGTAGTACAGATATGGTCTATATTGAGGGACTAGATTAGTAATAATAATGAATAAAATTATTGAACCTAGATTAGTAATAATAATGAATAATATTTATTGAACCTTTTATATGTGTCAGATGTAGTACTAAACACTTCACATGCATTATTTCATTTAATTCTCAAAGTAACCATATAAAGCAGGTTTTATTGTTATTACCATTATATGAATGAGGAAATGGTGACATGTTAGAGATTATGGCTGATGACAGGTAGATCCTTAATTCATATCCCAGAGCCTAAGCTTTTAACCACAGTGTTTACTTGGCTGTCACTAAAAGCTTTTCTAGAATACTTGTGATTAGTTGACAAGTCTGTGCTTTGGATTTTTGCCAGGGATTTCCATATATTAACATGTGGTCTGTTTAGAAAATCTCCAGAGGCTAAAATGTTATTTTGATGAAAAGAAATTTCTTACTTCTGCTATTAAGTATATCTTGCAAAATATCTAGGATTGCCTAGAAAGGTGGAACATGCAGGTACTTTGAGTTGCAGGTTTCTTTTCTAAGTCTCAGTTATTATGCTGCTGCATTTAACTGGGGGGTTGCTAGGAAGGAATATGGAATTTGATCTGCAGTCCAGGGTGCACACATGCGCACATTTTTCTGGCTTGGCAGAGAACTTGTACCTCTGAAGGAAATTAGGACCCAAATGACCATCTGTCTCCTTAACTTACCAAGTCTCAAACTGAGTCCTTGTGATACATCTGAGTTGGAAATTGTTAGGCACATAATTGAGTTTAAGCTTTAGGGATGCCCAGAAAATACCTGCTGTGGTATAAGAGGTCATTGTTTTCCTTCAGCCTGGTCACATTCTGACTGAAGATACTTTTTGTATGGACTTAAGTTGAAGTGTTTTTTTGTTCATTTGCTTTTAAATACCTGAACTTTTTTCACACATGGTTTTGGATTGAGTGCCTTCTCTTCCTTCCTTTAGTGGTAAGAAATAGTACAGACTTCATCAGTTATCGTTTTCAGTTTAAGCATGTACATGGAAGGAATGGCTTTATGAATTAGCACCCGAGGGGTTTTCAAAAACTGACCTTATTTTGAAGATATCTGAAGCTTAGGGAATCGTTCAATTTTTGTAATAATTTTGTTCAACAGTGCACTGAAAAGAAAATATGTAATGGCAAGGAATAGGCCAGACACTGTGCTAACCTCATCGCTGCCTGTTCTCTAAACTTACATTTTAAGGGTGAAGAAACTGAGTCCTTGAGGGCTTTAACTGCATGTCCAAGACTCCAAGATTATTGAGCTAGTGAGTTGCAGAACTTGAACTCTGCTGTGTGTGTGTGTTTTTTTTTTTTTTTTTTAAGACAGAGTCTTGCTCTGTTGCCCAGGCTGGAGTGCAGTGGTGCGATCTTGGCGTACTGCAACCTCCGCCTTCTGGGTTCAAGTGGTTCTCTGCCTCAGTCTCCCAAGTAGCTGGGGTTATAGGTGCCTGCTACCATACCTGGCTAATTTCTGTATTTTAGTAGAGATGGGGTTTCACCATCTTGGCCAGGCTGGTCTTGAACTCCTGACCTCGTGATCCACCCTCCTCGGCCTCCCAAAGTGCTGGGATTACAGGTGGGAGCCACCATGCCTGGCCAAACTCTCCTCTCTTAATTAAAACCTTTGCTTTAGTCATGCATTTACACTGCATCGTGATTCTTCAGAAATCTCTTTATAGTTTGACTTAAGGTAGTTTACACATTGTTAAAAGTCATGTCAAGATTTAAAGCTATATAGTCAAATATAACTAATAGAAGCATTTCTAATTACATTTCCATAATATTACACATAAAGTGTACAACATATGCTTTAAAATCTTGGGAGACTGACATCACCTATTTTAAGAACAACAATAAAGACACTGCTGGAGTTTTTTTTTTTTTTTTTGTCTGCAGATTAAAAAATTGAATTCTGCGTAACTGCAGCTGTTCTCATTTTAGCAGAAGCCACAGCTTTCCTGGTATATTCAGGTTGTTTTATTGATTTAAAGCATCGTTAATGTATATTTTATTTTAAGTGCTTGACTAATAATAATTATGATGGCTTCAGGCTTTTCATTTGGCTAGTGCAAGCTTGCAGAGTCATAACTATGAATTCTATGATTAATAGTACTAGTTTTGTTCAGCTTTGTGAGTAATTAAGAAGCACTTACCAATGAGAGTTTTTATTTTGGTAGTCTGTGAAATTATCAGTCATGTTGTGTTAAGTGAATTGTGAGAATTAAAATAGGTACAGCAGTGTGCTGTGGATTGTAACTTATTTATTTTTTTCAGGACAGGGTCTCACCATGTTACTCAGGCTGGGATGCAGTGGCATGATCTTGGCTCACTGCAATCTCTGCCTCCTGGGTTCACATGATTCTCCTGCCTCAGCCTCCTGAGTAGTTGGGACTACAGGTGCATGCCACCACACCTGGCTAATTTTCATATTTTTTTAAGAGATGGAATTTTACCATGTTGCCTAGGCTGGTCTCAAACTCTTGAGCTCAAGCCATCTGCCCACCTCAGCTTTCCAAAGTGCTGGGATTACAGGCGTGAGCCACTGTATCAAGCCTACATTACAATTTTTAGTTATAAATCTTAAATTCTTGCTACCTGATTCTCTTGGGCCCTGTTTTTATTATTTTTTGTCTTTGAATCTGTCAGTGAGTCTTTTGACAGTATTTTACCTCATTTCTTGCAATCTTTGTTTCTTTCTGTTTTAAAATCATTGCCATGCCTTGGAGGTGATCTGTTTCAGGAGGAATAGACTTCTGTTTTATAAGTAGAAAATTCTGAATTTTGAAAATAATAACTTAATTTCTAATAATAAAGAAATGTAGTCTGGGCAACATAGCAAGATCTTGTCTTTACAAAAAATAAAAAATAAATTAGCAGGGTGTGGTCTTGCACACCCTGCTAATTTATTTTTTAGCTATTCAAGAGGGTAAGGTGGGAGGATCACTTGAGCCAAGGAGTTTGAGGCTGCAGTGAGCTATGATTGTGCCACTGCACTCTGGCCTCAGAGTGCGTCCCTGACTCTAAAAAAAAGATGTATAGTATACTTGTCTTTGTATGTTAACCACTACTATATATCACTTATGTCATCACTGAAATGGAATTAGGGAGTTGTAGTTGGAAACAATAGAGTTTGCCTCTCTTTAGTTATAATATCTTCAGAATATAGGATATTTTGATGTCATTTTTTCTTTAGTTATTGGGCTGGGTGCAGTGGCTCACGCCTGTAATCCCACCACTTTGGGAGGCTGAGGCGGGAGTATCATGATGTCAAGAGATTGAGACCATCCTGGCCAACATGGTGAAACCCCATCTCTACTAAAAGTACAAAAATTACCTGGGCATGGTGGCGCATACCTGTAGTCCCAGCTACTCTGGAGGTTGAGGCAGGAGAATCTCTTGAAGCCAGGAGGTGGAGGTTGCAGTGAGCTGAGATTGCGCTACTGCACTCCAGCATGGCAACAGAGGGAGACTCCATCTCAAAAAAAATAAAATAAGGACTGATTCAAGCCTTAGTAAACTTAGTGTTTTATAAAATCAGGAAAGTGGTGACATGTTGAGCTTATTGTTACTCATTTAGACCCACTACCCGGGGAGATGTGGGATGAACACATTATTCAATACTAGAGGAAGTATACAGCTGTGGTAGTGTTAATTGAAAAAAAACTCTACCAGGTTATCCTGCAAGATACCTCAAACAGTGATATAGTTAGCGCTGTACCTGAGGATTTTGATGTATGTGAGATACTTTTTTTTCCGGTCTCTCATCTAAGTTCAGTCCCTGCTTAAGCAGTGTCACTGGAGCCAGCACATTCATAGTTGACACTTCTTGTATCCTCTTGATGTCTTTGTGGTAGAGCCGATGATCCGGAACAGTAACTTAAGATCATTTCCTCTGACAAAGATTAATAGAATTGTCTAATTCATTTGCAGGGGAAGAAATTAGTGAGAGAAAGAGACAGTGAAAGTATTCAAATTACTAGTTCATCATATTCCTCTTGAGACCTTCTGTAGACTAAGTTGGCAAGAATGCAGAGCTTTGCAAGAGACTGACTGGCCCTCAAGAAGTGACACTTGGTCTTCGACTTTCCAGTAGATAATGCTATCTTCCATTGAATACTTTTATTTTTAAAGGGCATCCATTCCACCCTTCATTTTTCCACTTACTGCTCTATATTAAAAGATAAGCATTAAATTTTTTCTTGTATACTGTGTACATTGTAGAAATCTAGCTTGTCAATATTATTGCATCATTGAAGGCATAGTTTTAATTTTTAGATACACTTACATTATATGGTTTATGTGTTATTAGTTATATAAGTTTTAAATGAGATGAGCAACTTCAATCATTAACTGACAAATTTCATTTTTCTTGTGCAGATCAATCCATAATGGATGTTTTGAAACATAAAAGCTTCCTAGAAGAACTATTGTTTTGGACTATAAAATATGAATTCCCCCAAAAGATGGTAACTTTCTTACTCAACATGCTTCCAGATCAAGAGTATAAGGTATCTATATATTTTCCTGCTTTGCTGAACTTTGCTTTTCTTTCTTTGCCTTTTCATTACTAAATCTTTTTTTGATATATTTCTCAGGTGAGGGTTAATATTATACTATAAACAAGCATTAGCTTCTTCCCTTGCTAACACAGGTTCTGCACAAAAGGCACAGTGTCTGAGCTTTGTGGCAAAGCAGCATTACTGAGCAGGATTCCCAAGGATTGCTTTTCTGCATGGAACTTTGTCTGGAGGGAATGCTGGGGAACAAACGTTGAAACACCATTTTTTTTTTTTAACAGAAATAAATATGTAGTTATAAATTGTTCTAAATCCTTTGAAGAAGACTACAAGGTGCTATGAGAGTGTTTAATGGGAACAATAGAATTTAGATTGTGAGATTAGGCTGGGAAAAGCATGGGTTGAATAGTTTTTGGTCACCACTGCTAAAGAGAGAACAGTTATTGACTCATATACAAATGTTGGTAAGTGAAGTTTCTAGTTCCAGGGAGTCAGAACCCACATGTTACCATCATGTGGTTATGGCAAAGTGACAAAGCTCAGCGTATTAAAAAAAAGAAAATAAACCATGCTGTAATTTTTATGGTATAGGTTAGGAGAGACACTTTACTCGTGTCATTGTTTTGTGTATCTTTATATCTACTAAAAAAAAAAAAAACCCAGAAAATGTACATGTTACACAGAAAGGAAATAAGAGTGAAAATAAGTATGGCCAGGTGTGGTGGCTCACTCCTACAATCCCAGCACTTTGGGAGGCCAAGGTGGGCGGATCATCAGGGGTTGGGAGTTTGAGATCAGCCTGGCTAACATAGTGAAACCCTGTCTCTACTAAATATACAAAATTAGCTGGGTGTGGTGGTGCATGCCTGTAATCCCAGCTACTTGGGAGGCTGAGGCAGGAGAATTGCTTGAACCTGGGAGGCAGAGGTTGCATTGAGCTGTGAGCTGGGATCGTGCCACTGCACTCCAACCTGGGCAACAGAGTGAGACTTGGTCTCCTAAAACATAAATAAATAAAAAAGTAAGAATAAATAATCCTGCAGATCATTTAGTCAGATTAGTGGTCAGCTTTCAGATCAAAAAGGAGAAGGTACTTGTTTTGAAATAATCACATTGATTCACTTATTTGGTTATATTAAATCCTCTGTAATAGTTTGTAGCTGAGACTTTATTAGATTTTGTTGTTAAAGTAGGTAGCACAGAACAGAGTTACATACTTTGACCTCAGTAAATTGATACATTTGTGAGTAAAGTATATCTTGTGTTTTAAACCACAGCATTTATTCTTACTTTGCAACTTTAATAATTTAAAATGTCTTAAAAATTTTTTTAACTGGACTGGGCATGGTGGTTTACACTTGTAATCCCAGCACTTTGGGAGGCCAAGGCAGGCACATCACAAGGTCAAGAGTTCGAGACCAGCCTGACCAACAGGCTGAAGCATTGTATCTACTAAGAATACAAAAATTAGCCAGGCATGGTTGCCCTAAGCTGTAATCTCAGCTATTCAGGAGGCTGAGGCAGGAGACTTGCTTGAAACCCGGGGGGTAGAGGTTGGCAGAGGTTGTAGTGAGCCGAGATTGCACCACTGCACTCCAGCCTGGGTGACAGAGCAAGACTCCATCTCAGAAAAAAAAAAAATTGTTTTTCTTTAGCCATCAGAATATTTTGCAAATGTTCCATAAAAGCAAAAGACTACCCTCACTATTGAGATTTTTTTTTGTTACCTTGGGCATTATTATAAATTAGGAATAACTGTAAAATGTTAATATGATATATTGAAAATGGTTTTAAATTAAAAATTAAAACTAATATGTTTTTTCTATTAAAATGTTTACAGGTTGCTTTTACAAAAACTTTTGTTCAGCATTATGCTTTCATTATGAAAACACTGAAGAAAAGTCATGAATCAGACACAATGTCTAACAGAATTGTGCATATTAGTGTTCAGTTGTTCAGCAATGAGGAGCTAGCCAGACAGGTAACAGAAGAATGTCAGCTGCTGGATATTATGGTCACTGTGCTATTATACATGATGGAAAGTTGCCTTATTAAAAGTGAGCTACAAGGTAACTCAGAATTATATTCACTAGTTCTATTAGTATAATTATTCTATTATTGTTAGTGTGCTTAATATATTTATTAGTAATATTACTAATTACTAATAAAACTTAGTATTGTTAATCTAGTATTATTAGTGAACTTTGTGTAACTGGTCTTGAAAACATGTTTAAAAAAATTATAAAATAATACAGATTTGTTGCAAACATTTTTGAAAATTTTCAGTGAAGTTTAAAGAAAAAGTTAAAAGCACTTATAGTTTTGTTGTTCACAAATACCTGTTAGCACTTTGCTGTATTTCTTTTCTTTTTGTGTGATGACTATATAGATACAATAAATACTTTGAAAAAAGTTGCCGTCATGTACATGTCAAAAACATGCATTTTAATACTTTTTAAAGTGCAGGTATTAATATCATGGCTATACCATAATTTGGTCATTTCCTTATTAGACATGTTTCTGTTTTTAATCATAGATTTGTTGCTATCAGTCTTAGATAATTTTACACCCTTATTCTTTTATAACTTAAAAATTGGGATAAATCTTGCCTTTTCTCTACTCCCTTAGTGAGAACTTGTATTCTTCTTTTGTGCCCACTATGTGGTTGATAGTCTTCAATCTGCCAAAATGTTACTATACCTCTTCCTGTTCTCATTTCTCTATGGTCATTCATGTTAACTTCAACTCCCTTAAATTATATATGTACACACACACACACACACACACACACACACACACACACACACACAATTATTTTTTGAGACAGAGTCTTGCTCTGTCCCCCAGCCTGGAGTGCAGTGGTGCAATCCTGGCTCGCTGCAACCTTCGCCTCCTGCGTTTAGTTCAAGCAGTTCTTTTGCCTCGGCCTCCTGAGTAGCTCTGATTAAAGGCATGCGTCACCACATCTGGATAATTTTTGTATTTTTAGTAGTAATTTTCTTGCCATGATTCTCAGGCTAGTCTTGAACTCCTGACCTCAGGTGATCTGCCTGCCTCAGCCTCCCAAAGTGCTGGGATTACAGGTATGAGAAAGGAGGGGGAGGAGGACCAGAACAGAGACTTAGGAAAGAGAGTACTCTCTTTTGACCTTAATCTTTTCTTTTTTCTTGCTGCTCAGAATGTGGACATGGGGGCTGAAACTTCATTAATTATTCAGGGCCATGAGGCAAACTTCAGAACAGATGCCATGTATATACAAAGAATAACAGAGTAGGCCGGGCATGGTGTCTCATACCTGTAATCCCAGCACTGTGGGAGGCCGAGATGGTGTTTTAAATTTATAATTGAGAAAACATAATTTAGAAGTACCTATTCTTTTAAAAGAACCTGGAGTCTGTTTTGTTCACTAGGCGATTTAGCTGTGCTTATTACATATGGTTCATATTTAATGTTTGTGAAAAAGATGTGTCTAAGTCTGCCTCCCACTTTTTTAAAAATAGCTAGCTTTCCTGAGTTTTTATACTTGTATCCTTACCTACAAGTCACTCATTAACCTACCTCATTCTAGTGTTCACTCCCATTGTTCTATAGAAATTGTTCTCTACAAAATTGTTTATGACTCACATAGCTGTATGTCTTAGTTTTCCCAGAACAGCCTTAAGTTATGCCTATTAGTCTGACATAGTTATTAATACAATTCCTTTTACACTCAAAAGTGTCCCAGTTTATACCATAAATTTTATGGTTACCCTTTTTGTAAACTACATGTTGAGGAAGCCTGTGGTCATACTTTAGAGTTTATTGTGCTTGATTTTCAGTAGCATTTCACACTGTCGATTCTCTTTCTGTGGCCCAACACACTTCTCTACTTGTCCTGTCAATGTTGGTATTTCTTAGCACTTTGTCCTAGCGTCTCTGCTTTTTACACTTTTCCCATTTTTTCTGAAATCATATTATATGGTATCAGTTGCTTTTTACATATGCTTCTAATGCAGTTAGTCTTTTCTGGAAATTCTTATACCAGTTGAATTTTCAACAAGCTGAAATAAAGATTGTTAAGATCTTTAAATATATGTGTATCTTTTTTAGCAGTAAATTATTTCCAGCCAAGGTCTGAAACTATCTTTAGAAGTCTTCAAACTTTGCCATACTATGTTTTTCCTCTTTCAGTACTAGCATAAAACATTTTATACATATAAATGCTGCTTTTCTAAAAGTATGATAAGCTTTTCCCATTTTTACACTGAGTATTAGGGCAGGCTTTAACTGTATTGAACTAACCATAACTAGCCACAGATATTACAACAGGATCTCTGTACTTTCTTTTTATTTTTTAGCAGCTTCTGTCTAGCCTTGGCTTGAATTGTTGTTAGATGGTATTTTAAAATTTAATTTATACTTTTAATAAATACAGGAGTTGATACAATGAGAATTTCCTTTTTTACATTCAATTTTATACTTTTTTATATTCAATTTTATACCATATGCTTTGTGGTTCCAAACATAGCTCATAATTTTTCGTGTTCCAGAAATGTTAGAATTTGTCTTTTGAAACAGTCTGTGTAAAAGGGAATCTAAACCATGTATTGCACAACATAGGAATATCTGTAGATGCTCATAATCCTAGATTGCCTTTCCGCCCTGCATATCAAACTACTTTTTTTTTTGAGACGGAGTTTTGCTCTTGTTACCAGGCTGGAGTGCAATGGCGCGATCTTGGCTCACCGCAACCTCCGCCTCCTGGGTTCAGGCAATTCTCCTGCCTCAGCCTCCTGAGTAGCTGGGATTACAGGCATGCACCACCACGCCCAGCTAATTTTTTGTATTTTGAGTAGAGACGGGATTTCACCATGTTGACCAGATGATCTCCATCTCTTGACCTCGTGATCCACCCGCCTCGGCCTCCCAAAGTGCTGGGATTACAGGTGTGAGCCACCGCGCCCGGCCTCAAACTACTTATTGAACCATATTGTTTGGATATCTGTAAATACCTCAGACATACATTGTCCACAGCAAAGACTCATTATTGCTCGGTAATCTGGCTTCTTTTACATTATCCTGTGTGTATGTGTGTGTACATGAGCACATGAGTGTGTGTTTTGCTTCCACTGTCTAACCATCTAAACAGTTATGCAGCCCCAAAACCTAGGAGTCATCTTTGACTTCTTTTTACTCCTTGCAGATATAGCAGATGTTACCAACTCTGTCCTTCAAATCTTCTGAATATATTTACATAGCCTCTTCATCACTGCATTTTTATGCCACCACCATAGTTCAAGTCATGGCTGTCTCTAGGCCTCTTATCTCTGGTTGTTGCTGCTCTCCTTCAGTCGCTTTGCACATTACACTTCTATAATGTTCTCTCTCTTAAAACCCCCTACTGGCTTGCCGTCTTTTCACGTGGATTCTAAACTCCTGACACTGGTTTATAACACCCTGTAGCCTCATTTGTACCATGCATCCTCTGCATTCTTTCTCCAAGTGATTATTTTTCTTATGTCCTGCTCCCTTTACCTGTAACACCATCTGTTCCACCCTTATTAGTTTATCTGGTTAATCCAAATTCCTGCTTTGTTTTATAGGCCTCAATTTAAACTTCACTTCCTCAGGAGAGTCTTTTTTCTTGTTTTCTTTGAGATGAAGTCTTGCTGTGTCACCTAGGCTAGAGTGTAGTGGCACAATCTTGGCTCACTGCAACCTCCACTTTCTGGGTTCAAGTGATTCTCCTGCCTCAGCCTCCTGAGTAGCCTGGCTAATTTTTTTGTGTTTTTAGTAGAGATCGGGTTTTGCCATGTTGGCCAGTCTGGTCTCGAACTCCTGACCTCAGGTGATCTGCCCACCTTAGCTTCCCAAAGGGCTGGGATTACAGGTGTGAGCCACTGCGCTTGGCCAAGTCTTTTTTTGAATTGTAGTCTAGTTTTATTTGTTCTTATGACTTCCTGTACTTTTCCTGTTATAGCCCTTATCACACTCTGGCTTCTTAGATGCCCATGAAGACAGAGATCATCTAAATCTTGATTTATTTACCACTTTATTCTCAGAGATTAGTTGAAAACCTGACCCTTAGTAGGTGCTCTATAAATATTTGTTGATGACTGAATTTAACACTGAATCATTGCTCTTTAAATCTCTAATGAGGAAAGTACCAGTTTGAGTAAAAATAGAAGTCCTAATCATTTTATTTCATTAATGATTCCAAGACATTTTTCACAAGAACAGTAGTATTTAAGCAGTGTCAGGAAAATAGCAAGTTTTATTAATTATATTCTGCTTATTCATTCTCTGGTTTCAATTAATTAGAACAGTGATTTTCAATTTTTAACTGAAAAATTCCCAGCATCCCTTAGCACTGTCACATCAATATCAATGGCTCACTAGCTCAGTAGTTGTCAGTCATGGGGGGTGCTTTTCAGAATCTCCAGGGTTGGTATTAATAATTTGTAAAAAGTCCCTAATCTTACTTCTTCCTTGAGTTGGACCCTCTCTCATCCATTGAGAAGTACTGAAAGAGAGTATACTTAACTTCAGTGGGTCCTGTTCTTAGCTATTGTTAAACTTGTTTAATATTTGGTAAAATAATTCTATGGACTGAAACCGAAGTCTGGAAATTAAAAGTGCCCTAGAGGTACTCCTGACTGATGAGTATGATAGTAGGTAGGTAGATGAATAAGTTGGTTAAAGTGAGGTATCATTTAAAAAATATGAGCCGTGTGGTGGTACACACCTGTAATCCCAGCTACTGAGGAGGCTGAAGTGGGAGGATTGCTTAAGCCCAGGAGTTTGAGTCCATCTTGGGCAACATAGGGAGACCTCCATCGTTGAAAAAAAAAAAAAAAGATATATACCTTAAACATTGTATTTTAACTTAAAACAGAATTATGTGTTGATTCTCCAATCTTTTAACTTTGGGCAAAGCATTTTCAGGATATGGTTTTCTTGACTGGAGTTCTCGATCATCTTTTTTATAAATAGCACATCTATAAAGCATCATCTGTGGATTCTAATTTTAGTCTCTTTAAAATAGAGTTAGAATATAAATCTGAGTGTAAAATACTTGGAGGCTTTTATGATTTTTCTGTCTCAAGGTTTTTTAGCTTTTTTTCCTGGCACTTGTTTTTATTCTCTCTCAAAAGCATGTGATTTAGTTTTTGTAATACCTCTCTGTGCTTTCATATGTCATTAGTTCATATATTTTTGATTTAAATTGTATAATTATGATAAAAAGAACAATTAGCATGAATAGAAACAAAAATTGATGCTAGGTAGCCATATGCCTCAGCTTGTGTACAGGGAATGAGCTGTTGGCCTTGAATATTCCATATATTATGGGCATTAATATGTTTTACAATGGGAATAGAAACTCCTTAGTACAGTGAGTCAGTGAAGTTGAAATAGGTTAAAGAGAGCTAATGTATACGTACTAACAATTTTTAATGATAAAGATTTTGTACAAGCCTATCCCCCTACCACCCCAATGATGTATTTAAATTTTGAGGATTTAAAAAAAAAATCTGTGGTCTTTTTTTTTTTAACGTGTTTTTTTCTTTTATCTTTGAAATATTTTTTGCTAAAAATCGTATTGATGTATTTTTTGAATAGAAGAAAGCAACTAAATGTACATCTCTTGAAATCGTACAGATTTGATTGATAAGATGAAATGAGGTTAATCTAGGGGTAAAGTTGATTGGAACAGAAAATATTGCATTATATCATTAGAATCAAGAAAATAAGCTACCTTAGTATCATGTCATATATTGGACATGTGATAATAATTATAATGATGTATTAAGTGCTTTTTATTAATGCTTCTTTTTATTCATGTAATTCTTTTAAGATGGGCATTTTTATTTTCCACTTTATAGATGAGGAAATTGATTCAGAGAGTGTAAATATTGTGCCTAAAGCTGTATAGATATTAAATGGAAGGCTGGGGTTTGAATTTAGGTATATCTGATTCTAAAGTGTATATATTCTGTATCATTGGCTAAGCTTTTTAAAAAAACCTTATGTAATTTTTGGGATGTGTCTTTTTTAGATGAAGAAAATAGTTTACATGTGGTAGTGAACTGTGGAGAAGCATTACTGAAGAATAACACTTACTGGCCTCTTGTTAGTGATTTTATTAATATTCTTTCTCATCAAAGTGTGGCAAAGAGATTTTTGGAGGATCATGGTTTGTTAGTTACATGGATGAACTTTGTATCTTTCTTTCAAGGTATGAATTTTACCCCTTCGTTAATTTTTTGGTTTACAAAATTCCTAATGCTAAATTATTAAATATTGATTAAAATATAATAGCACATCATTCAGGCTACACAAGAAATGTCTCATTATTTTGTTTTATTTTTTTAACAGAAAAAATAAGATCTACAAAAGTAAAATGTAGACAAGGATTATATGCTTAAAAAACTGAGCTAGAAATACAAAGAGAAGATAGGTCAGAATTGAGTTAGAGGAAGATTTTATAGGCACAAGAGCAATTAAGCAAGACATAAAAGAACAATAAATCTGACTATATAAAATTAACTTCTGCAATATTGAAAACAAAAATTTCTTTTTGATATTGTCAATCTTTTTATTTTTTAATTAATTAATATTTTGGATAAAGAAAATGTGGCACATATACACCATGGAATACTATGTAGCCATAAAAATGATGAGTTCATGTCCTTTGCAAGGACATGGATGAAGCTGGAAACCATCATTCTCAGCAAACTGACAAAAGAACAGAAAACCAGACATTGCATGTTCTCACTCATAAGTGGGTGTTGAACAATGAGAACACGTGGACATAGGGAGGGGAACATCACATACCAGGGCCTATTGAGGGGTGAGGGAGATTGGGGAGGGATAGCAGGGGGTGGGGGAATTGAGGAGGCATAACATTAGGAGAAATACCTAGTGTAGATGATGGGGGCATGGATGCAGCAAACCACCATGGCATGTGTATACCTATGTAACAATCCTGGACGATCTGTGCATGCATCCCAAAACTTAAGGTACAAAATATATACATGGTAAAAAAAATAACAGATGCTGACCAGGTTATGGAATAAAGGGAATGCCTATACAAAAATAAAAAATAAAAAAAGAAATGTTTCATCATTTTAATTGGTATTTGTAAGTACTTTAATAAATTGTTTATAAAACATACCAAGGAGTTAGGAAAAATGTCAAATGATTGGAAAAGAAACAGGAGTACAGTTAACTGGATTTTTAAATTTTTAATAGAGACAGAGTCTCACTGTGTTGCCCAGGCTGATCTAGAACTCCTGGGCTCAACCAATCCATTTGCCTCGGGGTCCCAAAGTACTGGGATTACATGCATTAGCCACTGTGCTTGGCTTTGAAGCATTTGTAACCCTTAATATAGAAATGTGAATTCTATTTTCTGAGAAAGATGCATAACACACGAAACTTTCAACTAATAAATTAAAATTGTTTTGACTTTCTTATTAAAAGGTGTTGAATTAGTTATATGAGACAATTCATAAAATATTTCATAAAATTCATAAAAGAAAACAGATTGTAAAAAATTCTGAAAGGACTAGTTTGTTTTGTTTTTAGTAATTATTTTTATATATGTACTGTGTCAGTAATGCCATTTGTATGCATAAAATGTGTTTGGGACTGCTAAATGTATTTGGTATTTAATCTGAATGTGTGCTTCCATTTGACAAGGTTTAACTCTGCTTTAATTTTTGCAAGGTATGAACTTAAACAAGCGAGAACTAAATGAACATGTGGAATTTGAGTCTCAGACCTACTATGCTGCCTTTGCTGCTGAACTTGAGGCCTGTGCACAGCCAATGTGGGGACTCTTATCACATTGTAAAGTTAGGGTATGTTGGAAATATTTTTGTTAATATCTGTGTTTACTTTAATTATTTTAGAAAAAGACTTGTGAAAATATTGATTTGTTCACTTGTATATAATGGGCAGTGTTTAATTTTGTTTCAAATTGAATTCAACTTTATCAAAGCTGACCTGAGGCAGTAATTTTTATTCTTAGGCAGTTTGGAATTTATTATTATCAGATCTTTCCAGCCTGTTGTCATTGTGAACAGTCTTTGGAACTTCATTAGTCTCCACATTCATCTTTATTGTTTCATTTATTATCAGTCGCCTAATGCTTCTATCTTTCAAGGACTAGGATAGTCTTCAATGAAGTTTACACTTTTAAGATTCCAAGGACAAAACAAGTATAAATTTCCTAAAGCATCTAGTTGTTGTTATGTATATCATAATATAAAATATTACAAGTATTGGTTTGATGGGTCTCCAGAAACCTTGGGCAGTCTAGACAAATGGAATCCCCTGACCCAATTAAAGACTTGACTAAAATTTTGATATATGGACACCATGAAGGTTCCAGCCAGTTATTTTATACCAGTAATCATGTTGGACAAGATTTTGTAGTGGAAATATTTTGAAGCCCTGGGTTCTAATCTTGGTTCTGCCTCTTTTTTACTTGGGTGATTTGGTCATCTCATTTAAAAATAGTTGAATTTCTCAGTCTGTTTACGGACCTTTTAAAAACAAAGTGAAAGAGAAATGGGATAGTAAAGCCTGCTCTTTATTATTATGAAGCTCTCTTCCATCTACCATTTAAATGTATGTGTTTCTTTAAGTAGATTTATAATTTCTTTTGTTAGTTCAGCCATTCTCTAAATGCAGATGAGTTTGTTAGTCTTACTAGGTTGAAATTCATTCCCTCCTTCCCTCCCTCTGTGTCCTTTCTCTCCCACTCTCCCTCCCTCCCTACCTCCCTACCTCCCTACCTCCCACCCTCCCTTCCTTCCCTCCTTCCTTCTTTCCTTCCTTCTTCCTTCCTTCCTCCCTCCTTCCTTCCTTCTTTCCTCCCTCCTTCCTTCCTCCCCCCGCTTCCTTCCTCCTTCCCTCCTTCCTTCCCCGCTTCCTCCCTCTCTCTCTGTTGCCCAGGCTGGAGTGCAGTGGTGCCATCTTGGCTTACTGCAACCTCCACTTCCCAGTTTCAAGCAATTCTTCTGCCTCAGCCTCCTGAGTAGCTGGGATTACAGGTGTGTGCAACCACACTCGGCTAAGTTTTATATTTTTAGTAGAGAAGGGGTTTCACTATGTTGCCAGGTTCAAACTTCTAACAGGTCTGATTATTCATGTAGATCCCCTTGTAGGTACATGAATTTTCACAGGTCCTAAATTAACTTTTAAAAATTATCTGTCCATACTATATTTCCTTTTGTTACCTTGTTGTCATTTAGTGGTATTTTAAATTACGTAATTTTCCATTCTGGAAACTTTCTCCCCTTGCTATACTAGCTGTGTTCAGCCTGTAATCAGATACTGTGAATCTTTCTTTCATTCCTGAAATGTTCCTCTTCTGCTTCTTTCCTTTATTTCTCTGTATTTAAAAAATATGGATTATTAAGGTAATTTGTTTTTTTAATATATATATATTTTTATTGCACTTTAGATTCTGGGGTACATGTACAGAACATGCAGGACTGTTGGCATAGGTACATACATGGCAATGTGGTTTGCTGCATCCATTCCTGTCACCTATATCTGGCATTTCTCCCCATGGTTATCCCTCCCCAACTCCCTACCCCCTGCTGTCCCTCCCCTAGTTCCCCCCTACAGACCCCAGTGTGTGATGCTCCCCTCCCTGTGTCCATGTGTTCTCATTGTTCAACACCTGCTTGTGAGTGAGAACATGCGGTGTTTGATGTTCTTTTCTTGTGTCAGTTTGCTGAGAATGATGGTTTCCAGATTCATCTATGTCCCTACAAAGGACATGAACTCATTGTTTTTTATGGCTGCATAGTATTCTGTGGTGTATATGTGTCACATTTTCCCTGTCCATTCTATCATCAATGGGCCTTCTCTGCATCTATTGAGATAATCATGTGGTTTTTGTCTTTGGTTCTGTTTATGTGGTGGATACATTCGTAGGCTTGTGTATGTTGAACCAGCCTTGCATCCTGGGATGAAGCCTACTTGACCGTGATGGATAAGCTTTTTGATGTACTGTTGCCATCGGTTTACCAGTATTTTATTAAAGATCTTTGCATCTATGTTCAGGATATTGGCCTGAAGTTTTCTTTTCTTGTTGAGTCTTGGCTGGGTTTTGGTATCAGGATGTTGTTGGTCTCATAAAATGATTTGGGAAGGATTCCCTCTTTTTGGATTGTTTGGAATAGTTTTGGAAGGAGTGGTACCGGCTCCTCTTTGTATGTCTGGTAAACTTCAGCTGTGAACCCATCTGTACCTGGGCTTTTTTTGGTTGGTAGGCTGTTAATGCTACTTCAACTTCAGCCTTTGTTATTGGTCTATTCAGGGTTCGACTTCTTCCTGGTTTAGACTTGGCATGGTGCAAGTGTTCAGGAATTTATCCATTTCTTCCAAGTTTACTGGTTTATGTGCATAGAGTTGTTTGTAGTAATCTCTGATGGTAGTTTGTATTTCTGTGGAATCAGTAGTGATATCTCCTTTATCGTTTTTTATTGCATCTATTTGATTCTTCTGTCTTTTATTTTTATTAATCTGGCTAGTAGTCTATTTTGTTAATCTTTTCAAAAAACCAGCTCCTGGATTTATTCATTTTTTGAAGGGTTTTTTGTGTATCTGTCTCCTTCAGTTCTGCTCTGATCCTAGTTATTTCTTATCTTCTGTTAGGTTTTGAGGTTTTTTTTTTTATCTTGCTCCTCTGTCTCTCTCAATTTTGACGATAGGGTGTCGATTTTAGATCTTTCCTTGCTTCTCATGTGCGCCTTTATTGCTATAATTTTTCCTCCAGACACTGCTTTAAATGTGTCCCAGAGATTTTTGTATGTTGTGTCCTTGTTCTTGTTGGTTTTGAAGAACATCTTTATTTCTGCCTTCATTTCATTGTTTATCCAGTCAACAATGAAATGAAGGCAGAAATAACTGGGTTTATTCAAGACCCAGTTATTCAGTTTCCATGAAGTTGTGCAAGTTAGTTTGTTAATCCTGAGTTCTAATTTGATTGCACTGTGATCTGAGGGACTGTTTATTCTGGTTTCCATTCTTTTGCATTTGCTGAGGAGTGATTTACTTCCAATTATGTGGTCAACTTTAGAGTAGGTGTGATGTGGTGCTGAGAAGAATGTCTATTCTGTGGATTTGGGGTGGAGAGTTCTGTAGATGTCTATTAGGTTTGCCTCATCCAGATCTGAGTTCAAGTCCTGGATATCCTTGTTAATTTTCTGTCTGGTTGATCTGTCTAATATTGACAGTAGAGTGTTAAAGTCTCCCACTATTATTGTGTGGGAGTCTAAGTCTCTTTGTAGGTCGTTAAGAACTTGCTTTCTGTATCTGGGTGCTCCTGTATTGGGTGCGTATATATTTAGGATCATTAGCTCTTCTTGTTGCATTGACCCTTTTACTATTATGTAATGCCCTTCTTTGTCTCTTTTGATCTTTGTTTGGTTTAAAGTCTATTTTATCAGAGACTAGGATTGCAACTCCTGCTCTTTTTTGGTCTCCATTTGCTTGGTAAATCTTCCTCCATCCCTTTATTTTGAGCCTATGTGTATCCCTGCACGTGAGATGGGTTTCCCGGATACCGGACACCAATGGGTTTTGGCTTTTTATCCAATTTGCCAGTCTGTGTCTTTTGATTGGGGCATTTGGCCCATTTACATTTAAGGTTAATATTGTTATGTGTGAATTTGATCCTGCCATTTTGTTGCTAGATGGTTCTTCTTTTTTTTTTTTTAAATTGCATTTTAGGTTTTGGGGTACATGTGCAGAACATTCAAGATAGTTGCATAGGTACACATGTGGCAGTGTGATTTGCTGCCTTCCTCCCCTTCACCTATATCTGGCATTTCTCCCCCTTCTATCTCTCCCCAACTTCCCACCCCTTGCTGTCCCTTCCCTATTCCCCCCAATAGACCCCGGTGTGTAGTGCTCCCTTCCCTGTGTCCATGTGTTCTCATTGTTCAGCACCTGCCTATTAGTGAGAACATGTGGTTTTTCATTTTCTGTTCTTGTGTCAGTTTGCTGAGATTGATGGTCTCCAGGTTCATCCATGTCCCTACAAAGGACACTAACTCATCGTTTTTGATTGCTGCAGCCAGCTGGTTCTTTTACCTATTGGTTGATGCAGTTTCTTCATCGTGTCAATGCTTTTTACCATTTGGTACGTTTTTGGATTGGCTGGTACTCTTTGTTCCTTTCTATGCTTAGTGCTTCTTTTAGGAGCTCTTATAAGGCAGGCCTGGTGGTGACGAAATCTCTGAGCAGTTGCTTGTTCATAAAGGATTTTATGTCTCCTTCGCTTATGAAGCTTAGTTTGGTTGGATATGAAATTCTAGGTTGAAAGTTCTTTTCTTTAAGGATGTCGAATATTGGTCCCTACTCTCTTCTGGCTTGTAGGGTTTCTGCTGAGAGATCTGCTTTAGTCAGATGGGCTTCCCTTCGTGGGTAAACTGATCTTTCTCTCTGGCTGCCCTTAGCATTTTTTCTTTGATTTCAACCCTGGTGAATCTGACGATTAGATGCCTTGGGGTTGCTCTTCTTGAGGAATATCTTTGTGGTGTTTTCTGTATTTCCTGGACTTGAATATTGGCTTGCCTTGCTAGGTTGGAGAAGTTCTCCTGGATAATATCCTGAAGAGTGTTTGCCAGCTTGGATTCATTCTCTCCATCACATTCAGGTACACCTATCAAACATAGATTGGGTCTTTTCACATAATCCCATTGTTCTTGGAGGCTTTGTTCATTTCTTTTCACTCTTTTTTCTCTAATCTTGTCTTCTTGTTTTATTTCATTGAGATGATCATCAATCTCTGATATCCTTTCTTCTGCTTGGTCAGTTCATCTGTTAAAGCTTGTGTATGCTTAGCAAAGTTCTTGTGTTGTGTTTTTCAGCTCCATCAATTCATTTATATTCTTCTCTAAGCTGTTTATTCTCATTAGCATTTCGTCAAACCTTTTTTCAAGGTTCTTAGTTTCTTTGCATTGGGTTAGAACATGTTCTTTTAGCTCAGAGAAGTTTGTTATTACCCACCTTCTGAAGCCTGCTTCTGTCAATTCATCAGATTCATTCTCCATCCAGCCTTGTTCTCTTGCTGGTGAGGTGGTTTGATCCCTTGGAAGAGGAGAGGCATTCTGGTTCTGGGTGTTTTCATCCTTTTTGTGCTGGTTTCTTCCTATCTTTGTGGATTTATCTACCCGTGGTCTCTGTAGTTTGTGACTTTCGGATGGGATCTCTGAGTGGACATCCTTTTTGTTGATGGTGAAGTTATTTCTTTCTGTTTTTTAGTTTTCCTTCTAACAGTCAGGCGTCTCTGCTGTAGGACATCTGGAGATCCACTCCAGACCCTGCTTGCCTGGGGATCACCTGTGGCGGCTGCAGAACAGTAAGGGTTGCTGCCAGTTTCTTCTTCTGTTATGTTTGTCCCAGAAGGATACCCACCAGATGTCAGCCTGAGCTCTCCTTTATGAGGTGTCTCTTTGGATATACAGGGGTCGGGGAGCTGCTTAAGGAGACAGTCTGTCCCTTATAGGAGCTCATGTGCTGAGCTGTGAGCTCCATTGTTTTGTTCAGAGATGCTGGGCAGGTATGTTTAAGTCTGCTGCAGTGGAACTCATAACCACCTCTTTTCCCAGGTGCTCTCTCCTGGAAGGTGGGGCTTTATTTATAAGTTCCTGATGTACTGCTGCCTTTTTTCAGAGATGCCCTGCCCAGCAAGGAGGTAGCCTAGTCACAGTCTGCTGGCAGAGGCGTTGGTGAGCTGCTGTGGGCTCTGCCCAGCTGCTTTGTGAACTTCCTTGTGGTTTTGTTTTACAGAGGTATAGTTAGAAATGCCTCAGTAATGGTGGACTACTTCAGTAATGGCGGACTGCCTTTGTACTGGTGGACTGCCTCGGTAATGGCGGACTGCTTCGGTAGTGGTGGACTGCCTTGGTAATGGCAGATGCCCTTCCCCCACTACAGAGCTGGACTGTCCCAGGTCCAGCTGTGCTTGCTGTGAAACTCTCAGTCCAGAGCGTTTCAGATTGCTGGTGTTTGTGGGGGTGGGACCCACAGAGCCAGATCACCTGGCTCCCTGTTTTAGCCCCCTTTTTTCCAGTGGAATGGGTCACTCTGTCTCCCAGATGTTCCAGGTGCCAGTTGAAACAGCTGGCCAGATTTGTGTGAGTTTTTGTGCAGAGACTCACTGTGCTGGCTGAAATAGCCATGCTGAAACTGATGGCGCTTTTCTGCCTGGGAATCACCCAGTCTGTGGACAGTAAAAACTCGTTTGGAAATGTGGTGATCACTTACCCTCTGTGTTCTTGCTGGGAACTGCACTCTAGAGCTGTTTCTATTTGGCCATCTTGGATGCCTCCCCTATTAGGGTAATTTCTTAACTGGTTTTCCTGTTTCTAGACTCTTTCTGCTGTACTCTATCTCAAAACCAAAGTTACTTTTCTAAGCTCTACATGTCTCCCTTTCCTTTCCTTAAAACTCATTTAGGTTTTCATCAGTCTACAGGATTACATCTAGTTTTTCTATAGAGACATTTAAAATTCTCCACAAGTTGCTCTCAACTTGTCTCTCATAATTCATTATCTTTTTTTCTTTTTTAAGACAGAGTCTCACCCACTGTGCTGCCCAGGCTGGAGTGCAGTGGTGTGATCTCAGCTCACTGCAGCCTCTGCCTCCTGGATTCAAGTGATTCTTCTGCCTCAGCCTTCCAAGTAGTTGGGATTACAGGTGTGCACCACCATGCCTGGCTAATTTTTTATTTTTAGTAGAGATAGGGTTTCACCATGTTGGCCAGACGGTCTCAAACTCCTGACCTCAGGCGATCAGCCCACCTCAGTCTATAATTCATGTTCCTATACCCCCTCTCCCTCCATGCCTTTATTGGATTAATTAATATTCCTCAACATATGGTGTTCTTTCTGGATTCCTGTGCTTTTGTTCAAGCTAGGCTTTTTCTTTGGCATATGCTCTTTCATTCTATTTTCTTGGCTTAGTGCTTTTCTTGCGTGAGAGTTATCTTGGAAGCTTAAAAAGTACCTATGCATAAGCCCCAGTGTGAGAAGTTTTGATTTGTTTGATATGCAGTGGGACCTGCGTAGTGATTCTAAACAATATGAACAACTAATATTAACTCCTCAAAATTTTAAAGTTTTCTTCAAAAATTCTCAAGACTCAGATATGTAATCTCCTTTATTCCTCCAGTCAGATTTGTATTCATAGTGTACTTTAATTTTCACTGTAGCATTTATCAAGAAACTGTCCTGTGATATGAGGTTTAATTGTTCATTCATTCAGAAAATATGTGCCAGACACTATCTAGATAGATTCTTAAGTCTTTGGATTTGAGTATCAGAGAATGCTTTTATGAAGAAAGAATATGAAGGAGCCAGCTCTGTGAAGATTAAACTAGGGTTAGTGGTGGTGGTGGGAGAGGTAGGATGGAATAGCCTACCTTCAGTAGGAAAGTGATTGGTCCTTTTAAGGAATTTGTGGCTGGAACCACAGAGTAAAACAAGGTGGAGTTGGAGAGATAGGCAGAGATCAAATTATTATTGCAGGTATTTGCAGATCATGTTAAGGACTCTTGGATTCCATTTTAAGAAGAAGCCACTGAAGATTTTTAAGCACAGGTTTGATGTGATCAGATTTACACTTGAAAGATCATTCTGTTCCTGGAGAAGACTGGATTTGAGTGGGAGTATGGTGGGTGGGAAGCAGCAAGACCAGGAGTAAATAGACCAATTAAGATACTGTGATAAATTGATCTCATTTATGTAGGATCTAAAAAAGTTGAAGTTAGAGAAGTAGAGAATAGAATGGTGGTTTCCAGAAGCTGGGCCTGAGGGAGTGGGAAATGGGGAGATTTTGACCAGAATTCAAAGTTTTAGCTAGAGAAGAGGAATAACTTTTTGAAATGTATTGCACAGCATGGTGACCATAGTTAATAATAATGCATTTTACATTTCAGAATTGCTAAAGGAGTAGATTTTTAATGGTCTCACTACAAAAGATAAGTGTCTGAGATGATGGATGTGTTAATTAGCTTGATATACTCATCCCACAATTGTGTGTGTGTGTGCGCGTGTGTGTGTGTGTGTGTGTGTATCACATTGTACCCCATAAATACATGCAGTTATTATTTGTCAGTTAAATATTGTCAGTTAAATAAAAAGATGCTATTGTCTAAGCATGAATTTCAGGTAGCATATATTTGAGATATAGTCAAGGTATATTTGGGATATTCAAGATATATTTTGGAGGTAGAATCTATAGGCTTGTACGTTATTGATGAGGAAGAGAGACTTTTGACAAATTGTGTATGGAAGTGCTATTTATAAAGGTAGTAAAGATGATAGAAAATTGAGTTTAGAGATATCAGAGTTAGCTTTAAATAGGTTAAGTTTGAGATGCCCTTGAAATGTCCAAGTAGAAATAGTGAATAGGAAGTTCGCTATATGAGTCTCATACTCGAAAAGTAATGAGTATGAGGTTATATATACATTCTAGACCCTTTGGCATATAGAAGATATTTATCGCCAAGGGATGGAATGAGATTAAATAGGGAGAAAAGAGATGTGAACCTTGAAGAAAGGACTGACATTTAGATATTAGGGATAAGGTGAAGAGAAAAATCAGAAGAATGCCATGTCATGTATGTAAGCCAACGGAAGACAGATTCCATAAAGTGGGTTGATTTGATACTGATATAAAAAGAGCAATATTTTAAGAAGATTATTCTGACTACTGTGTTTAGGGTGAATTTGAATTATGAGGTGCTGGGGTTATGCTTGTCTCTTTGATAATGAAAAATCATTGTTTCCAGGCAGTGGTTCATATTTCATCTTTGAAGGCTAGGATTACAATGCAGTATGGTTCTCCTAATCTTTGAAGTAAAGAGAACAGAGAGAAAACAGGCTCCTGTTGTCCTGGCATCTGAGAGAGTAACTTCTTGGTTATAGGAGCATCTGGTTCCTAGATAAGACATTCTTTTGGTGAGCACTTACACTATGTGAGACATTGTTCTAGGCACTTTTAATATATTCTTATCTAACCTTCATTGTATCTCCTATAAAGTACATGGCATCATTCTGTTCTTTCAGAGGTTAAATAACTTGTTACGTAGCTATAAGTAGAAGCTGAATTTGGAAGCAAATTCATCTAATTTAAAAACCAGTGCTCTTTATCACTTTGCTATAATTGTTTTTAAAGCAAGAATGTCCAAAGCTTTTTAGTTGCAGTGCTGTCAGGGTTTAGAAGTATAAACTGGAAGAAACACTATTATTTATAGAAAAAATTATATTTCTCTTTAAATTTTTTACTGTAAAATATAAAACTTAAAGTTTAAGTAATTAAAAGGAAATTTCACTTGATAAATTATCTTCTTTGTTTGATTACACTGAATGCTTTTTTTTTTTTTTTTTGGGACACAGAGTCTCTCTCTGTTGCCCAGGCTGGAGTGCAATGGTGCTGTCTTGGCTCACTGCAACTTCACTGCAACTTCTGCCTCCAGGGTTCAAGAGATTCTCCTGCCTCAGCCTCCCGAGGAGCTGGGATTACAGGCGCCCACTACCACGCCTGGCTAACTTTTGCTTTTTTTTTTTTTTTTTTTTTGAGACGGAGTTTCGCTCTTGTTACCCAGGCTGGAGTGCAATGGCGCAGTCTCAGCTCACCGTGACCTCCACCTCCCGGGTTCAGGCAATTCTCCTGCCTCAGCCTCCCGAGTAGCTGGGACCACAGGCACGCGTCACCATGCCCAGCTAATTTTTTGTATTTTTAGTGGAGACGGGGTTTCACCATGTTGACCAAGTCAGTCTTGAACTCCTGACCTTGTGATCTGCCCTCCACGGCCTTTCAAAGTGCTGGGATTACAGGTATGAGCCACTGTGCCCCGCCAAATGCTGTTTGATTCTTGAAAACATTAAGGGCTAGTTAAAAAAGTAATACTAGCACTTTGGGATTTGGAGACCATCTTGGCTAACACAGTGAAATCCTGTCTCTACTAAAAATACAAAAATTAACTGGACATTCTGGCACGTGCCTGTAATCCCAGCTACTCAAGAGGATGAAGCAGGAGAATCACTTGAACCTGGGAGGCGGAGGGTGCAGTGAGCCAAGATTGCACCACTGTACTCCAGCAGGGCAACAGAGTGAGATCCTGTCTCAAAGAAGAAACAGAAGTAAGACTACCCAGATAGCTCACTCAGTAGAGCATCATACTTTTAGTGCTAGATTAACTAATGGCTTGAAGATTGGATAAAGGGATGACATATTTCTAGAATTTTGCTGATGTTTGTTTTCTGAGGAGAAAAGCTGCAAACTTTTCATCCAGTGGCAACTATAGGTTACTGCAGACTTGATAGAAGATGAATGTAGTCTTGACTCTTTGAAGCACTTAACTACTTGTGAGACATAGTGTTAACCTATGATACAGAGCATTGTATGTACATCAGTTCACTTGCCTCTTTAGAACAGTACTGGGAAGTAGATCATATTATGTCCATTTTTTACATATAGAGAAACTGAGACTCATAAAATGTAAGTACTTTGCTCAAGGTCATAAAACGAGTAAGTCAGCAGGCATACTGACTTTTGAGGATGGAGGTGGTAGTGGTAGGAAGATAGGAGAGAGCCAGTCAGAACATGATTATCAAATATGCTGTATTTAGGACTGGAATTAACTGGTCACTTTTTAAAAGATTGTTAATACCTACTTGTCAAATTGTTCTCCAAAAGAGTGGTGTACCAGTTTACACTTGTGCTAAGTTCCTGTAATGGTATCCCATTGCCCAAATGCTTGACAAAATAGGAGAACATTGGTTTTAAAAGTTTATTGGCCGGACGCGGTGGCTCAAGCCTGTAATCCCAGCACTTTGGGAGGCTGAGGCAGGTAGATCACGAGGTCAAGAGATCAAGACCATCCTGGTCAACATGGTAAAACCCTGTCTCTACTAAAAATATAAAAAATTAGCTGGGCATGGTGGTGCATGCCTGTAATCCCAGCTACTCAGGAGGCTGAGGCAGGAGAATTGCTTGAACCCAGGAGGCGGAGGTTGCGGTGAGCCGAGATTGCGCCATTGCACTCCAGCCTGGGTAACAAGAGCGAAACTCCGCCTCAAAAAAAAAAAAAGTTCATCTATCTGTTAATTACCTGCTACTTTAGTTTGGTTATGACAGATTATTTATGATAACTTATAAGTGCCATTAATTTTTTTTCAGTGAGAGGTGTGGAATAGAATATATAAAATAGTATTTTATAGAGATAAATCACAGATAGCATAGATATCTGTGTTAGAGGGTGTTAGAAAGGTGACTAGGTAAGTGATTTTGGTATGGATTGTGGCAATGGACATAGGCATGAAGCTATATCATAATGTCAAGCAGGAATTGACAACATGGAGATGAATAAGGTGAAGGAGAAGTCAAGAATGAATGTGAGAGACTTTCAGCTTTTTAAAAAGGCATATTTATGTAATTTACACAGGTGGCTGATGAGTTTAACACATGTGGCTTTGACGTTTTCTGCACTTACAGATATATTGATGCCTCAAAGTATCTTTTTTTTAAACTTTTAAAACAATGGAGATAAAATTCACCATTTTAACCATTTTCAAGTGTGTACTATTTATTTGTTTCTAGTATAGTCCCAAAGTTTACAACTACTACCACTATCTAATTCCAGAGTATTTCCATCGTCCCCAAAAGAAATTGCATTCCTCCCAGCTCCAACCTCCCCTCATCTCTTGGAAACTACTAATCTACTTTTCAGTCTTTATAAGTCTACCTAATCTGGGCCAGGCACGGTGGCTCAAGCCTGTAATCCCAGCACTTTGGGAGGCCGAGGCGGGTGGATCACGAGGTCAAGAGATCGAGACCATTCTGGTCAACATGGTGAAACCCCGTCTCTCCTAAAAATACAAAACATTAGCTGGGCACGGTGGCGCGTGCCTGTAATCCCAGCTACTCAGGAGGCTGAGGCAGGAGAATTGCCTGAACCCAGGAGGCGGAGATTGCGGTGAGCCGAGATTGCACCATTGCACTCCAGCCTGGGTAACAAGAGCGAAACTTCGTCTCAAAATAAATAGATAGATAGATAGATAGATAGATAGATAGATAGATAGATAGATAGATAGATAGATAAACAAATAAACAAACCAACCAACCTACCTACCTACCTACCTACCTACCTACCTACCTACCTACCTAATCTGGACATTAATGGAATCCTGTAATATGTGGCCTTCTGTGTCTGGCTTCTTTCACTTAATGTAATGTTTTCAAGGTTCAGCTGTGTTGCAGCATGTATCAGTACTTCATTCCTTTTTTCTGGTTAATATTTTATTATGTGGATGGATATACAGCAGTTCATTTATCCTTTTATCAGTTGATAGATACTTGGGTTGATTCCACTTTTTGGCTGCTATGGGTAATGCTTCTTTGAGTGTTTATGTACATCTTTTCATCTTAACATATATTTTTAGTTCTCTGGAAATATACATAGGAGTGGAATTGCTTGGTCATATGATAACTCTATGTTTAACTTACCAAATAACTGCCAAACTTTCTTTTTCTTTTTCTTTTTGAGATAGGGTCTCGTTGCTCAAGCTGGAGTGCAGTAGCATTATTGTGGTTCATTACCTCCTTGAACTCCTAGGCTCAAGTAGGAGCCTTCCAACTCAGCCTCCCTCCCAAGTAGCTAGGGCTATAAATGCACGCCATCACTCTTGATTAATTTTAAAATTTTTTTTGCAGAGACAGAGTCTTTCTGTGTCCCCAGCTAGTCTTGAACTCCTGGCCTCAAGTGATCCTTCTGCCTTGGCCTACCAAAGTGTTGGCATTACAGGTGTGAGCCATCGTGCCCAGCTGTAAACAGTTCTTCAAAGTAGCTGTACCATTTTACAGTCTTATCAGCAATATATGAGGATTCCAATTTCTCTACATCCTTGTTAACACTTTGTTTTACATTGTAAAAATTATGGCCTCCCTAGTTGTTGTGAAGTGATATCTCATTGTGGCTTTGATTTGCATTTTCCCATGATTGAACATCTTTACATTTGCTTATTAGGCATCTGTATGTTTTCTTGGGAGAAATGTCTTTTTAAATCCTTTGCCTCTTTTTTTTTTCTTTCTAAGCAAGGCTATCATTATTTCTATTTCTATTTAATTTAGAACTCATTCTGATGGGTCTGTTTTACCACAAGACATCATAGTTGTCTTTTGCAGTACTCTTATTTCAAGTGACACACACATCATTTCTTCTTCCAAATTCTATTGTAAGTCAGGATATTCACAAGTTACTTACAGTCCACATATGTTTTTAATTGTGTAAAATATACATAACATTTACCACTATTTTTAGCTATAAAATTTAGTGACTTGAAGTACATTTACCATGTTGTACAACTGTCGCTATTATCCATGTCCAGAACTTTTTCATCAGCCTCAAAGAAACTCTGTACCTATTAAACATAACATTAGGGAATTTATAAGAAATTGGCGGCGGGGGAGGGTTCTCTTGAAATGGAGTCTGATTTAAATCTATTTAAACTCTGTTACAGCTTTCATTCATTTTTAGAAGCATATTATGAAAAAGAAAGCATATTGACTCGTTTAATTTTCATATTTGTTACTGGTTGTTATTTTATGAAGGGACAATTTCTTGATATGGCAAATATAATCTCAAAAATATATACATTTTACCATTTTATGTATACACAGTGTATATACTATATATTACATGTAATTTAATGTTGAAAATATGTTTATCTATTATAAATTTATTATATATAACTTACTATTTTAGGAAACTCAAGAATATACCCGAAATGTTGTTAGATATTGCCTTGAAGCTCTTCAAGATTGGTTTGATGCTATTAACTTCGTAGATGAGGTATGTATATTTTTTGATATATGTAAAGACACTTAAGAAAAGTGTTAGATTTCATTTAATGTTGAAAATAATGCATACCTTTTCATAGGAGAGGGAAGGAAGTCAGAATGAACATATTATTAGGCTTTGAAAAAGAGAAGTCTAAAGAGGAGGCTAGTTCTCTAGTTCTTTGACATTTAGGAATTTCTAGAGTACACTAACATGTCTGCTTATTTCCTAGAGAAGATTGGCATGATTTCTTTTTCCATTATTAAGTATATATGTCTCATTATTTCTCAGGAGTGAAAATTAGTTTCAGTTGAATATGTAAAAGTACAATACAAATGTGAGTAAGATAGGGGAGATTAATGAAAAGGGTATCACAACTATATTAATTGGACAGTGTTCTGCTTGTCAGAGTAGGAAGAGATGGGTTGAACAAAGGTGATTATTGTTAATAATGAGAAGAGCTGGCACAGACATGGTATGTATAAATTGAACAAGTAATTGCTTTTAATAGCTTCGTCAGAAGCTCTTTCTTTTCCTCTTATGAGGTAGGGTCAGAATAAGTCATATGCAAATGAAAGATCTTGTTTCAGACAGCTCACCCCCACTTCATCTGATTTCTGAATGCTGGGCGCACAGAACTGTTGCTGTGTGTTTGTATGTATATGTGGAGGGCAGGCAAATTTTATCTCTTGTGTGTTTTTCTTTCTTTCTGTTTTAAAAAATGATGATGCAATCACAAATTTATAGAAAAGTTGAGTGGACAAAGAACTTTCTGTTCTTGAACCATTTGAGAGTTCATTTGTTGACTTGATGCCTCACTACCCCCATGCATTTCATTGTTTCCTTCAAAGAAGGATATTGTCTTATATAGCCAGAATGCCACTATAAAAATCATTAATATATTATTAGTATTTAATTCTTAGAACTCATTTGTATTTTACCAGTTGTCCATGATATCTTTTATAGAAAAAGGATCTGGTTCAGAATTGCATTTTGTTATCATGTCTCTAGTCTCCGTCTAAAACGTTTTCCCCGTCTGTCTTTGCACTTTAGGACAGTGACTTTTTTTTCCTTCTTCTTTTTTTTTTTTTTTTGGAACAGAGTCTTGCTCTGTTGCCCAAGTTGGAGTGCAATGGTGTGATCTCGGCTCACTGCAACCTCCGCCTCCCATGTTCAAGTGATTATCTTGTCTCAGCCTCCCAAGTAGCTGGGATTACAGGTGTGTGCCACCGCATCTGGCTGATTTTTTGGATTTTTAGTAGAGATAGGGTTTCATAATGTTGGCCAGGCTGGTCTGGAACTCCTGACCTCAGGTGATCCACCTGCCTCGGCTTTCCAAATTGCTGGGATTAATGGCATGAGCCATTGTGTCTGGCCAGGATAGTGACATTTTGAAGACTGTCTCTCAGTGTGGGTTTGTTTCATGATTAGATTCAGATCATGTATCTTTTTCAGGAATATTACAGAAGTGATGTTGTAGTCTTTTCATGGCATCCTATCTGGTAGTTTGTGATTTGTGTTCCACTAATGATGTTCTCTTTGATCACTTGATTAGGGTGGTACCTGCTAGACTCCTTCATCATAAAATTATCTTTTTTTCTCATGTAATTAATAAAGTGTTTTGTGATCTAATCTTCAATTCATTTATTTTTGTCTCTAGAGATTCATGATTTCTATTTTATTTAATGGGTTATAAGCTATTACTGTTTTTATTTGATGTTCCAGTTGTTTCAGATTTGGCCAGTGAGAGCCCCTTAAGCTAGTTTCTGCTTGTCCCATCATTTTTTGAGTACCTCCATGTTTTCTGGCCCACCAGGATGTTTTGGAGTCATAGTTTTCCCATCCATTCCTGGAATCAATCATTTCTTTATGGATCCCTGGTTACTTTTAGTGTAGGACAGTATTTAGAAAAATTTAGGTGCTACATGGGCTCATTGCTATTGGGGTGTCACTGCTCCCAAGTCCTCACAGTGAACAGAGATTAGGAGTATATATACGTAAGTCTGTATACATATTTGCATCTGTATTTATTTTTCTGTCCATAGAGAAAGCTATGAGTTCAAACGGGTATTTTTAATTCCAGTTTAACACTGTAGGATTTATTCTAGTTTTCTTCAACAGTGAGAAACCTGGTTTCTGTTATCTTTAATATATTATTTATAAATTTATATTTATGTATGACCAATCTCATGTATAAATATGAGAAGCAATTCTCATCTCAGTAACCTCTCTTTCCTCTGCAATGGATGTCTTCTTTTCCCTGCTTTGACTTTGAGTCTGCATCCTATTCCACCTTCTCCCACACATGGACACCCTCCTAATCCTGCCTGGGCTCTGACTCCCCACCTTGGACTGCCTTTCTGTAGAGAAGTCTTGTTTACCCTCTTTGTGCTTGGAACTCCCACACTGGGCTTTTCCTCTTTTTGGATGCCCTCTTCATCCTGTCTTGGCTCTGATGCCTCCTGCTGGGCTCTTTGCACATGTGGATGATCTGCTCACCCAGCTTGGATTTTGATTCCCTATTCCAGGCTGGCCTCCTGTATTGTTGTCCTTACCTCAGTCAGGCTCTGATTCCCCATGCCAGGTCAGTCCCCACATGGAGGCCCTCCTCACTCAGATTGGCTCTGATGCTCTACACTGGGCTGCCCTGCTCTGTGGGTGCCCTTTGACTCTGCCCACATCTGATGTCCTATGCTAGGCCACAGCCCCTGTGCCCAAGCAACCTCTGACATCTCAACCCCTCGGCTACCCCCAATAGTTGTCCTCCTCAGTCTGAGCTCTGACTTCCTGCTCAGTTTCCTACCTTTAGACGCTTATTTTACCCTGCCTACTCTCTTTATCTCCTAGTGGCTTTAGGAATGGTTTCAGAAGGGAAGAACCCTTTGTTATCTTTAGCTGTAATCCCTTCTGCCCCAAATTAACTTTTCTTCACCTCTCATCACCCCTCCCCAGCTCTTAGCCTTCAACCTGGATTTTGTCCATTTGGATTCTGATTCTGCCCCAGCCAACTCACCTTGATTCTTTGCCTTGTCTAATTGTTGGTCTCTAGGCTTAAATTTTGTTTATTTAAATGGTAATGAGTCAGTCTTCAGAGAGAGCATTCTCCATCCTTCACAGAGCTCCATCCCATTTCCAGCCTGCTTCCCTTCTTCACCCTGTCCAGGATCAGTTCCTCAGCCGGAGCTTTAACTGAATCTTTTCTCAACCCAGTTTTCTTTGGTATTTGAAACTTCAGGAATTATTGTTGAAATATTAGCATCACTAAGGCAACAGTAAGATTGAACTGGGGGAAAATTATACAGAAGAAAATGATATTTACATTAATCATGCTTAGAATCAGGAGTGGAATGAAGGACAGTTAGAATCGTGTATGACATACAGAGCAGCTGAACTCTAGAAAATATATTTTTCACATTGAAATATTTTTAGGAAGATATTGAATGTTCTCAAAATTTTAAATAGATTCTTAAAAGAAGAGAAATTAAGTATAGAACTTAAGGAATCAAATAATATGTTTTTATATGGTATTTAAAAGGTTTTATTATTCCTCCTTTTTTGTCATTGAGAAGTGGAGATGAAGAGATATTAAGTGACTTGCCTTTAGTTATGTAGCAAGTTATGGTACTTCTGGGTCCAGAGTCCACATTTCAAAACTCTTGTTTGGTAGTTTTTTTTTTTTTTTGGTCTGGTATTTTAACTGTATTGATTGTTGGCAGTAGAAGGAGCTTTAAAGACAGGGAGATTTGAGTGTAAATTGCGGCTCTGCCATAATTCGACTAGCTGTGTGGCCTTGGACAGATTTTTCTAAGTTTAATTTTTAATATATTTTTATTTTATTTTTCTTTTAACACTGCTGAGCCCATTTCCTCATCAATTGGAGGTGATAATATTAACGAGTGAGGACTAAGAGGCACATATTACATGTGTGATAAACATTAGTTCTTCTTTCATCCTTGTGGGTGGATGTTAGCAGTTATTATGTTAATCTAGCACCAATCAAGCAAATAATATGTTTGTTTGTTTTGCTGTTGTTGTTTTATTTTTTGAGACAGGGTCTCACCATCTTGCTCAGGCTGATCTTGAACACTTGGGCTGAGGTGATCCTCCTGTCTTGGCTTCCCAAAGTGTTGAGATTACAGGTGTGAGCCATTGTGCCTGGCCAGTAACATGTTTTCAACTGAAATAAGCCAAATCAAATAATTGTATAGAAAGAGGGGATAGAATAAATTTTCCTATAAGACAGGCCATTTAAGAATTCTTAAAAACATGAATATCATGTAGGGCAACAATTGTGAGTTTTTAATAGAGTGGGTTTGGCTAGAGTCTTCTGGTAAGAGGAAGGTAGAACATGCATTCATCCAGCAAATATTTATTGAATGTTTACTATGTTGCAGATGTTGGGAATACAGTGATAAAACAGTTCCTAACTTAAGGAAGTGGAAGACAAGTATATGGTTAATTTGATTCCTGTGCTTCTGTAAAGTTGTGACCAGGTGCGATGTGGGAGGATAAAAGGGAGCACCAGATTTAGCCTGAAGAACTCCAGAAAAGCTTCTTAGTAGAAGTGTCAACTGAGCAGTCTTAAATGTTAATCCAGTGGGAGAAGGGATATATAGCATTTGGGGCAGAGAGAATAGCATACACAAAGGCACAGAAGCTTAGTAAGTTAGGGGCACTACCTATGGTGCATGAATTTGTGTGACAGAAGGTGAGGCTGGAGAGGTAAGCTCTTTTCAGGAGTTGGAAGGTTATCAGGAGGCTAAAACCATAGGGAGTCATTAAAAGACTGAGTGGAAGAAGTTCAAGATTAAATTAATGTTTGAGTAAGACCACCTTCTGGCAGCATATAGAGGGTAATAGAAGATAGGTTAGTCTAGGTTCTTTTTATGCAAGGGGAAGAATAATTTAAAGCAGCTTGAGTTAAACAGTATTTTATTATAAATACATAGGGATATCTAAGGGTTAGGGCACCTGGATCTCAGGGGTGGACTGGAAATCTGAATAGGAACTGCTGTTGCTTGCCTTTGCCCTATTTGTATGTGCCTCATTTTTTCCTTCCCTTTCTGTGCTTTTCCCATGTGTTGAAATGCTGCCTTCTTAGAGTTGCCTAATGTTACCACTTAAGGCATACTCCCAGCTTGCCTGTGAATGTCTCTGAATCCCAGTTCCAATTTTTTAAGGGAGAAAGTCGTTGCTCAAGTTGGGTTGGTGTCCCCTGCTCTGCCTCCAGTCAAGTATGACTACTATAAAGTTGACTGTCAGGCCTCTATGTATGTGGGGTTGAGGTGGCAGAGAGTGGGAGGAGGAGACACAGTCTGAGAAGATGGGAGGGTTATGAGCTAGGCAGACACCACAAAAGGTGTCTTACGGAGGGTAGTAATAGGAGCAGGGGTTATCACTAAAATCTAGGCACTAGGTGTTGAGGACCTGAGCTTAGGTTAGTTAGGTGCAGTGTAGACAGAAAGAAAGTGGATTTAAGGGATACTTAGAAAATAATTAAACACAGTTTGGTACCTCATCAAATACAGGAGACTAGTGAGAAGGAGGAAGTCTACATTTCATATTTAAATTACTGGGAATCTGGAGAAGAAATAGTGAGGTGGATTGAGTTTTACGGCAAAGATACTGAGTTTGGTTTGGGCACACTGTATTTGTGGGTCCCGTGGAATATTAAGTATCGATGTTCAGTACATATCTGAATGTAAGATTTGGAGTTCAGGAGTGAGATTTTCACTGAGATTTGGGAATTATCTGGGTAGAGTTAGCAGCTGAAGCTGTGAGTCTGGATAAATTCACATATAATGAGAAGACTACAGAGTGAAGAATGGAATCCAAAGACTGTCAGTGTATATAGGAATAGAAGAAGAGCTTATCACATAGCTAGTCTGTAACATTAGACAAGGAAGGAATATGAACTTTAACATTACAAAGAATGTGAATTTAGGGTATGCTAAAACCCTGAAAGATTATTAGAGTTGATAGCTTAGTAGTTAATAGCAGTGTGTATTGGGTACTGTGTTGTTTTACTTATTTCTCATAGCTACCCTGCTCTTTTTTATCCCTGTTTTAAGCATCAGACAACTGAGGCACAGAGAGGTAACTTGCCCACAGTTTTACACCATAGGTGGTAGAGCCAGGATTTGAACTCATGTGGTCTAGATGTTAAGAGTTTACACTTAGGGGCCAGACACCATGGCTTATGCCTGTGGTCCCAGCACTTTGGGAAGCTGAGGTGGGTGGATCACTTGAGGTCAAGAGTTCGAGACCAGCCTGGGCAACATGGTGAAACCCTGTCTCTACTAAAAATACAAAAAATTAGCTGGGTGTGGTGGTACACGCCTATAGTCTGAGCTACTCAGGAGGCTAAGGCAGGAGAATCACTTCAACCTGGGAGGCAGAGGTCGCAGTGAGCTGAGATTGTGCTACTGTACTCCAGCCTGGGGGACAGTGTGAGACTCAAAAAAAGAGTGCACTTAGGCTGAGCATGGTGGTTCATGTCTCTAATTCCAACAGTTTGGGAGGCTGAGGCGGGCAGATTGCTTGAGTCCAGGAGTTTGAGAGCAGTCTGGGCAACATGGTGAAAATCCTGTCTCTATCAAAAAATTCAGAAATTCGCCAGGCATGGTGGTGTGCATCTGAAGTTCCAGCTGCTCAGGAGGCTAAGGTGGGAGGATTCCTTGAGCCTGGGAGGTGGAGGTTGCAGTGAGCTATGATCATGCCACCATATTCCAGCCTGAGTGACAAAGTAAGACCCTGTCTATTAAAAAAAAAAAGAGTCTGTGCTTATCCACTGTGCTTAATGCCTTCAAAGGAAATTGAGAGAGATTCTGACTTAGCTAGTTAGTGTAGAATATGTTATTAAATGATTATGGTAATGGACAGCAAACTTTTTAGAATTTTATTTTTAATTGTGGCAAAATACACGTAAAACATAAAATTCACTATCTTAATCATTTTTATGTGTATAGTTCAGTACTGTTCAATATACTTGTATTGTTGTGCAGCCAGTCTCCATAACTTTTTTATCTCAGAAAACTGAAACTATACCCATTAAATAGCTACTTCCTGTTTTCTCTTCCCCTCAGCTTCTTACAACCACCATTCTCCTTTGTAGCTCTGTGAATTTGGTTGCTCTAGGAACCTCATATAAGTGGAGTCATACAGTTATTGCTCTTTGTGACTGGTTTATTTTACTTAGCATAATGTCCCCAAGGTTTATTCACGTTAGAGAACATTGTTAGAATTTCCTTTCTTTTTATAGAGGACAAATTTTTATTTATTAGAACAAATTTTTATAGCCTTTACATAATGAAGAAGATGTTATTATCTTACTGGTTTTGAAAAAAGTAATTATTTAAGGGATCGTGGCATATTTAGATTCCTTATAACTTCTACAATGATACCACATTAGCATAATGATCTGAATGTCCTGGATAAAAATTTTTAGCAAGAGAATATTTACTAAGAACTTATAAAAGCATTAAAAACAAACAATCCCTTTTTAGTTTTTAACTCATTTGTTTAAGAACAGCCATGGTATATTTTTGTCCTGTAGGACAAACATTTTGTGATTCATGGGATTCACAGATTTAAAATACAGTTTTTGTAATATTTACAGGAATGCCTAAGGTCATTGACATACTTTTTATGAAGTTTTGTTACAGAGGCTGGTTGTGTTTGGTACTGATTGGAAGCATCTTATCAGCTGGTGAAGGAATCTAACAATGCCCTGTATTTATAACTCTGTTTAGGGATGTGGTCAGAGTCTTCTCATGGTTTTGAATATGACATTGGAATCCAGATTAGCTCCTCAGTTCTTTTGCTGCTTGTAGAATGAGAATATTAATAGTTCCTACCCCATAGTGTTCTTCTGAGGATTAAATGTGGTAATGTGAATAAAGTGCTTAGCATGGTGATGGGCACATAGTAAGTACTCAATGAATGTTACATGTGACTATTAGTACTGTCGTGATCTTTTGTATACATGCATTTGAAGAGTCCCAAATGATCTACTGTAGAGGTAAATCCATTCCATCCCTTGTTTTTATAATGATTATTTGCTTTAGCTGAGTTGAATTTAGGAAATATTAATCTGAAGCTGGATGCTTCAGAGGATTCAAAGTTGAGTGCAATACAGTTTCTGCCTTCAAAAAACTTAAGTGTTTAAAATGGAATAATTTTATCTATAGTGATATTAGAATCTGCATCTTCTAAAATGTTAAGTTTTGAACCAAAATTATAGGAATAAATCCAGGTGAGAGTATGGTTTAAACATTTTACAACCATCTTAAAATTTCTCTAAAATAGTCTTTGACTTGTGGGTTTTGTTTGTTTATTCCAGCCAGCACCTAACCAAGTCACTTTTCATCTGCCACTACATCGTTACTATGCTATGTTTTTGAGTAAGGTAAGACTTTCATTAAACAATTTTCTTCTTTTTTGATTTTCAAAAATAAGAATTGAATTAGTAACTTTCTTATTGTAATTTTTAGGCTGTGAAATGTCAAGAACTAGATTTGGATTCTGTTTTACCAGATCAGGAAATGTTAATGAAACTAATGATTCACCCACTCCAAATTCAGGTATGTATTTAGGCATTTAAAAAGTTTCGAAGTGGATTCTCTAAGTGATTCTTCCTTTATTTGTGTCTTTCGTTGTTATTATAGCCGAGATATTTGAAAACTCTTTTAAAATGAAGTTGTTACTGTATTTTTACCAGATTATATTTAGGTATTTTTCATTTTTTGAGATTTACTTTTAGTTTTACTTTTTCCAGAAATTCTTTTCATGGTATTTACTTATGGGGTGACATTTAACACACTATAGCACTGTTTGGGAGTCAGGAGATCCGAAAGGTTCTAGTCTTGGTGTTACCACTGTTTTATTTTTCACAAGGTTTAGGATAATTGACCTCCTTGATTCTCAGTTTCTCTGTTTGTACAGTGAGAGGAGAAAGAAGAGAGAAGAATTAGTTTATAGAAGCACCATGATTTTATTTAGTACCAACACTAAAATTTTGCAGGCCAGCATTTTATATACATTACAGGGACTTGCACTTCAGTATGTTTTTCCTGGCAATTTTAGATTTGTTACTTATGATATTATTGAATTTGAACTCTGGGTGTTAGGAAACAAGAGATAAAATCATGACTCGTAGTTTTAGTTGTCACTGGACATAAATACATGAATAATTAAATACTGATATAGTGAGAACATTTATTCTGACCTCCAATATTTGGAAAATCAGTAGTATAGATTTAAGATTGAGTAAGAGTGAATTAAAGATGTAGAATGTATTCATTGACTTTGAACAATTGGTTTTATTTTATGTTTATTCCAGTGTGTATTTTTTTAAACATTATGTATATTAGGATTGTTGTTGTTGTTGTGTTGTTACTTAGGGTTTTCTTGAGGGAGAAATAGAGTGAAACATAAGCATTGATTTCTTATGAAAGATGCCAGTGAAAGTCAGATAAATGTATACAGAGGCCAACATGGAAAACCAACTCGTGTTTAAACTCTTAAAAAGTGGCTATGTGAAAACATAATTATTGTTAAAAAAAAATGTAAAAGTGTATATTTCAACTGATTATCTTTAACATTGGACAGACTATCAGGCTCATACTATGATTACATCATTAAATATTTTGAGATGGTTATTTATAATATTTTATAAAGATCGAGTTTAGATAATTTATTCTTTGTCCAATTTACTTTTATTAGGCAAGTCTTGCTGAAATCCACAGCAATATGTGGGTAAGAAATGGTCTGCAAATCAAAGGACAAGCCATGACCTATGTCCAGTCTCATTTCTGTAATTCCATGATTGATCCTGACATTTACCTGTTACAGGTAAGCCAACAGATAATGTAGTTATGCTTTATACTTACAGATAATACAGATATACTTTAGAAGTGTCTCATTTGTACCCAAGTGAGTATATTTGTACCCAAATGAGACACTTCTAAAGTATATCAGTATTATCTGTAAGTATAATTTTAATTATAGAGATGACTGAGTGATGACATGGAGAGGCCAATGCCATTGAAAGAATAATTTATTACTTACATTTCTCGAGAGAAAAGGTATACCACCCAGCACAGGGCTACGTCAAGAGTCAGAAAGAAGTGAGCGGGGAGGGCCTAGGCCAAAGCCTTTATTGGGGTTTCTGCAGGAAAGGCAAGTCAGGATTGGCTAGTGTGAGTAATTCCAGCAGGCATTGAGGCCTAGAGGCTGTACCTGGCTCTGTGGTACTTGGCCCTGGGTTGATTTAGGGCAGGGTAAATACTAGGTTGATGTGAGAGTTAGATAAAGATGATGGTTGGCTTGCATGATGGGCATGTTCCCAAGTAAGTTGTTTATTATGTTTAGGAATTAGCTGGCTCTGGGAGGGACTGTCTGTCTTCAGGTCTGTAAAGCCCCTCAAGATGTCAAATCATAACATACAGAAAATAAAAATTATGGCTAGGCATGGTGGCTCACAGCTGTAGTCCCAGCCCTTTGGGAGGCTGAGGTGGGTGGATTACTTGAGGCCAGGAGTTTGAGACCAGCCTGGCCAACACATTGAAACCCCATCTCTGCTAAAAATACAAAAATTAGCCAGGTATGGTGGTGCATGCCTGTAATCCGAGCTATTCTGGAGGCTGAGGCATGAGAATTGCTTGAGCCTGGGAGGCGGAGGCAGAGGCGGAGGCTGCAGTGAGCTCAGATTGCACCAGCTTGGGCAACTGAGTGAGACTCTGTCTAAAAAAAAAAAAAGAAAAAAAGAAAAAATAAGAAAAGAAAAGAAAGACATGATTAATAGAAGAAGGAAAACTGAATATTGAGAAATAAAGCATTTTGTTTTCTTTTAAAGGTTTGTGCTTCTAGACTTGACCCAGATTATTTTATTTCATCCGTCTTTGAAAGGTAGGCATAATTTTATTCAGACATGTATTAGGAAATATCCAGTTAATTTTGTTTTAATTTATAAAAATATGTTTTAAATATTTCTTCTTGTAGATTTAAGGTAGTGGATTTGTTGACAATGGCATCACAACATCAAAATACAGTACTTGATGCAGAGCATGAGAGATCGATGTTAGAAGGCGCTCTTACATTTCTTGTGATTCTTTTGAGTCTTCGTTTACATTTAGGTAAAACTCACTGATACTAATACTTAGGTATTAACTGTTTTCTTCCCTTCCTCCCCCTCTCTGTGGTAGTAACTGGCTTAGGGAAAAAAGGAAAGGATGTTGATAAATTTAAACAATGTTTCAAACTCTTGGTATGTTGTACTATAGTTGTATCTTTTAGAATATCTTTAAAATATCCTTTGCTTAAGGGAACTGCAAAGAGCAGTTAAACTGCAGTTATATTTGGGGAATTGCTTCTTTACTGTTTAACTTGAAGCATCCTATGTTTGGTAAAACAGCTTAATAAAATGTGTGGTAAGTTATTTTCTTTATAATTTATGTATACTCAGATTTGTTAATTCTGTTTTTATTAATTTTAGGAATGTCTGATGATGAAATTCTCAGGGCAGAGATGGTAGCCCAGCTGTGTATGAATGACAGGACACACAGTTCTTTGCTGGACCTCATATCCTTCAAGTTTCTGTTAGTTGCAGGATCTAAAATAAGTAATTGTTATGATTAAAGGTTTATAAAATTTTTCATTTTTTTTTCAAAGTTGAAAAATAAAAGAGAAAAAGAACACCAGTTGTTTGCTCAAGTAAAGTATGTATTCAGGGCTAGTGAATTTTTTCTTTTAAACTCCTGTTATTACCTCTTAGGGAACTCTTAGACTTTAGGGTAATTTCAAGACTGATTGTTGAGTTTGGCCACCCTAGGATTTAACCTTCTAGGACAGCATTAGTGCAAAGAAACTGAACATCTTGTAAAAGGCAGCTACGTCTATTTTGTCTGTGTAGCCAGGCTGCAATTCGTGGTTAACAATTCAAGGTATACCTTAAGATTATTACTAGGATTTTAAACATTTTGAGGATTTTTCTGTAGAATTCGGTCTTAAAGGATTTTTGAGTTTGTAGATTATTGTATACAAACAGGGAACTTGTGGTTCTTTGTATAGGACTGAACATACAATGGGTATTTGATTATTTTTTAAGTTAATGTTAATATAATTTTAGGCAAAGATTATCAAGTAATTTTTTGATAAAAATTCTGGCTAAATTTAATATTTATATAGCTTATGACTATGTTAGGAAGAATTGGCTAAAATTTTTGTTTTGTGAAATAAGTCCTGTTAGAATGCCTATTTGACAGCCTTGATTTTTGTAAGCAGTGTCAATTTGATATCATCTGATGATTTCCTTCAGTCATTATGAACTATGTGTCAGAGCTAGTATAGAGTAAAAACGGTCTCTGTATCTTTGAATTTTAAAGAGTTATATATATATATTTTTTAATGTGAAGTGAATGGGAGAGAATCTTTCTGGTTTGCCTCTGTTTAAATGCTTAGCATTTTTTTCTTTGGGGATGAAAGTTTGTGTTTTTGGAAAAACAATCTTTGCTTATAAAAATCTTGGCTAATTTTTTTGCAAGTTCTTTCTGTTTTTTAAGGAAAAGTTATTTACAAAATGATGAAATGATACATTTAAAAAAGTTTTTCAATCGTTTTTTGAAATCTGATAAATTTATTTTTGGGAAAATAGACCTGGGAACTACCACAGCATATAATTTATTAGTGGGCTCCTAGATTAAACATATCTTCAAAAATCACAATTAATGAAAAGTTGTTATTGAACTGTTGTATTATATAGCCCTCTTGTGGCCAGCTTCATATATTACAGTCAATTACTATTTGTCTACTTTAGTAAAATGAGAAACTAGAGTAACTTGGAAATGCTATGAATCTGGCTTTTTGTTATTAATATTTTTTTCTTGACATATATATCATATTCCAGAAAATCCTAATCCCAAAAGTGGCATTATTCCAGGCAGTTACAGCTTTGAATCAGTTTTATCAGCTGTAGCTGATTTTAAGGCTCCTGTTTTTGAACCTGGAGGTTCTATGCAACAAGGCATGTATACTCCCAAAGGTATGTTTGTATACATAAATGAATTCTTTCAAATATCAGTTCTTGAATGGTGAATTCTTTTGTGTATTTAAAGAAAATATTTACCATTTAGTCATTTTCTCCACTGTATGATAAATTTATGTCTTTATTGGTAAACAGTGATACTGCTTTCAATTACCTACAAATCTATAGCTTTATGTTACACTAAGACTTCTTAGATGACTCTAAACTCTAAAGGAAATTTGTATTAGAACTCTAGTTCATTTTTATAAGTGATCATAACCATACATGAACTAGAAACTATATAACAAAATGTATATTTAAAAATATTTTGAATGTATTCACTCTCCAAATTTTGTTTAGAAACAGTAGTACAATCCTCATGACCCAAATTTTAACTTGAAATAGTTCAAATTAAAGGGTGTAGAGGCAGGGAGCGGTGGCTCATGCCTGTAATCCCAGCACTTTGGAATACCACGGTGGGTGGATCACCTGAGGTCAGGAGTTAGAGACAAGTTTGCCCAACATGATGAAACCCTTTCTCTACTAAAAATACAAAAAAAAATTAGCCAGGCATGGTAGCAGGTACCTGATTGGTTTTGTAAGTTTTTTCCCCTCTAGATTCACAGTTGACCATGCTTGACAAGAGCCAGAAATAAGTGAGGTTTTGACTTACACAGTCTTTTTTTTGTTGGACTTTCAGATTTTCACTGACCTAAGTTAAAATTCTTGACTCCCTCAATGCGTTGTCTAAATGAAAAACCAATGCTCATTTTGAAGTTTTAAATAATATGTACTGTACTGTGTGTGTTTGGCAAAGCAGAACAGAAAAGCCTTATTTGGGATTTTTCAGGGAGTGCAAGACAATCCAGAGTCTCTGGTTGGAAAGTACTCCATTAAAAGAAAAGCACAGTATTGTTTTTAGTGTCGAGGATACTTTGTGTTTAAAATTAGATGAACTTGGGAGTGGGGTGGTACTGTGGTATAGTGCAGTGCTTATGAAAGTATAATGTGAGGATTACATCTCTGTGAGACTTGTGCTCCTCATTAAGAATGCAGGTTCCTGTGCCTCATCTCCTGTCTGCTCTCATCAGAATCTCTGTGGGTAAAATCTGAGAATCTGCTTTTTTAAACAAGCTCTGTAGATTATTGTTATAAACAATGCTGAGATGGAATACTGGGCATTTGGAGATTAGAGCTAAGAAATTGAGTGTCAAACTTAAATACAGTATGCATTGTGTTAGCTAGTTGTGTGATTTAGGAAATCTGTTGTTTTGTTTTTTGGAGACAGAGCCTCACTTTGTCACTCAGGCTGGAGTGCAGTGGTAACCATTCACAGCTCACTGCAGCCTTAACCTAGTAGGCTCAAGCGAGCCTGCCAACTCAGCTTCCCCAGTAGCTGAGACCATAGGTATCCACCACTGTGCTGGCTAATTTTCTTATTTTTTGTAGAGACAGCGTCTTGCTGTGTTGTCTAGGCAGGTCTTAACTGTTGGGCTTAAGTAATCCTCCTGCCTTGGCCTCCTAAAGTGTTGGGATTACAGGCGTGAGCCACTGTGCCCAGCCAGTTTTTTATCTTTGGATTCAGCTTCTTATCTGTAAAGTGAGTTCTTAAACTTTTAAAAAGTGGTTGAAACAAGCCTCTGGTTTCAAGGTCTAAGCCTTAAGTGAATTTGTTATATAATATAAAACCAACAGTAGCTGGCCTACTCCTATTAAAGAGGGTGTGGGGAGTGAACCTAGCTTCTCCTCTGTTGTGCTATCCCCTTGCTCCTAAAGTGGCCCCTGTTACACGTCGGTGGTAATTCAGCTTCATGGAACACTGTTTGCAGCCCATTGGACTAATTAATCACTAAAGTTTTCTTCCATTCCTAAGGTTGTACACTTCTAATAAAAGCTTTGGAATGTTAATTATGCAAAATAATAGTCTTCAAAGAGAGGGACAATAAATGATGATAGAAATACTAATAAGGGTCTTTGTGAAGGACTGTCTTCAGAATTTTAAGTCATACTTCTGATACTTTAAGATGAATAGCTTGTTACATGAAAATAGGGACAGTGGTTAACAATGGTTAACTGTTTTGTGCTAGCAAGTTGTAATTATAGTAGATGCGTAAGGAGAAGCTTAAGTTTCTCACCATGTTTTCAAATGTTAATAATTTTGTTAGAGCGAATGAGAGAAAAACTTAACCTAGTAAGGAGATACTCTTAAGGCAATGGTTTCTAAAATTATTCTCAGTCCATTTTTTAGATTTTTGCCACATCTAAATATCCACTCTATTGAAATATGCTTGGTATTTCAGTACTTTTTTTCCTTTATTTATTTTTTTAAGAGACAGAGTCTTACTATGTTGCCCAGGCTGAAATGCAGGGGCTATTCACAGGTGTGATCCCACTACTGATCAGAACAGGAGTTTTGACATGCTCCGTTTCCGACCTGGGCCGGTTCACCCCTCCTTAGGAAACCTGGTGGTACCCCTACTCCCGGGAGATCACCATATTGATACTGAACTTAGTGCAGACACCCAATCAGCATAGTGCACTATAGCCCAGAACTCCTGGGCTCACGTGATCCTCCCACCTCAGCCTCCTGAGTAGCTGGGACTACAGGCACGCGCCATTGCGCTTGGTGGGATTTTTTTTTAAATGAGTTAACTTAAAAAAAACAAACTTTGGTTCATCCTAAGCATGATTATTAATGAGGTATCATGAGTTTTATTTGCAACTTACAATTTTCTAATACACATTAAAACTAATTACATAATTATTAAAATAAAAGTCTTTATATACTTAATACTTAAAATCATCTTGTGAACCATGGGTTGTACAGATTCCACATATAGGATAGTGGTTTCTAATTATTCAAGTGAGGAGACCAATGATCAGTTTTAGCAAAGGAGCAGAAAATCTTTTTTAACCAAAAAAGATTTATAGAGTGGGTCTCTTGAAAATCAATAGCTCATTAATTTTTTTTTTTTTTTGAGACTGAGTCTTACTCTGTTGCCCGGGCTGGAGTGCAGTGGGGCAATCTTGGCCCAGTGCAACCTCTTCCTCCAAGTGATTCTCCTGCCTCAGTCACCTGAGTAGCTGGGATTATAGGTGTGCACCACCACACCTGCCTAATTTTTGTATTTCTAATAGAGATGGGGTTTTACCATGGTGGCACTGGTCTCAAACTCCTGACCTTAAGTGATCCACCCACCTCAGCCTTCCCAAGTGCTGGCAGGCATGAGCCACCACGTCCAGCCTCATTAATCTTTAAATCGAGTTTTCATGTTTTTACTTTTAAATACTTTTATTTGAATGCTTTTTTTTTTTTTGGGGAAATGAGGTCTGGCTTTGTTGCCCATGCTGGCCTTGAACTCCTGGGTTCAAGTGAGTTTCCTGCCTAAGCCTTCCAAGTAGTTGGGACTACAGGTGTGAGGCATCATGCTCTGGTTACCTTTAAATTCTTTCTTTCTTTTCTTCTTGAATCAGTCTCACTCTGTCACCCAGGCAGGAGTGCAGTGGTACAATCTCGGCTCACTGTAACCTCCGCCTCCGGGGTTTAAGCGATTCTCTGCCTCAGCCTCCTGAGTAGCTGGGATTGCAGACACATGCCACCATGGCCAGCTAATTTTTGTATTTTTGGTAGAGACAGGGTTTCACCATCTTGGCCAGGCTGGTCTTAAACTCCTAAGCTCATGATCCCCCTGCCCTGGCCTCCCAAAGTGCTGGGATTACAGGCGTGAGCCAGTGTGCCCAGCTGCCTTTAAATACTTTCAAAGGTCTTAACATGCTGTGTTTTTTTCTTTTTAATCGGCACCTTACAAAAAACAGTAACAACAACAATGAAGGAAACTTTTCTGGTGAGGCATTGTGTATTATAAAACTTTTGTTCTTTAGTGCTTGCTGAACTCAAGAGAACATTCCTGATGATGAAATCGTGATGTTTGACTTAGAAAAGTAATCATGGCATCAAGCTTCTTAAGGCAAATACTGTAATCAGATTAGTGTTCTGTCTTTTAAATTTAGAATGTACTTACCAAATGTAATAAGTCATTAAAAATGGATTTTATTTCTGAGAAGTCAATGTTTCTACTTTTTTCTGGATAATAGCTGAAGTCTGGGATCAGGAGTTTGACCCCGTCATGGTCATTCTTCGAACAGTTTACCGTAGAGATGTGCAGTCTGCAATGGACAGATACACTGCATTGTAAGTCCATCAAATTGATTAGCATGGTAATAAAATGTTTCATATTTATGTAGAAAAATTTCAATTATAACAAATATGATATGCTCTCACTAAAGTATACTTCCATTCTTTAGAGATTAAAATAATAATTTAAGGTTTAAAAAATAATCTGGTAGAGATTTTTGTTAAGATCTTTATCCAAAATTTGATGTTAATCTGATTAATTAAATTAGGACATGATCACTAAATTAAAAAACAGAAACTTATTTAGTTGCTGTTCCATCAGTGAAATTAAAAGGCTTAGTTTTATGTTGTTATACTTTTGAACCAGTAGAGGAGGCACAAGTTAAGAGAATAGAATTGTCTGACATCAGAGATGGTGACGGGTGTCTGTAAGTGAAAATATTCCTGTGTTCATGACAACTGGAAAAATAGCCAGAGCAAAATGAATTTTGCTTGTAAATATTTAACAAAATAGTTTACAGTATTGATGACTACAGAAAACAAAAGTTTTGAAAGATATCATTTAATGCAGAATTGAATTTTGTATGTTATTATTTTTGTAAAATGTTTTAGGTATTATTTCCACCTCTTTTTAAACCTTAATTGTTAATATTATATTGCTGAATATCACAGGATATCATCTTTTACTTTTCTAAAGCTAATGTTAAATGTCTAAAAAGCACATTCAAATGATGCAAATGTCCTTGATTTTGAGAAAGTATTAATATTTAACCAGGTAACTATCAAAGTGAAACTTCTGCTTTGCCAAGACTTTGCAGTAATAAAAATATCTATCACAGACAGTTATCTGAAGAAAGTTGATAACGTGGAATTTTAATTCACTTCCTCCTCCGAACAAAACCAAAACAATCTTTAAAACGGTAACAAACCAGTTCAGCCATCAGTATATCTCTCTATCTCCCTTTCTCTAAACCCTTGGAGAAATTAGTCTGAGGTTTTCTTTCTCTGGTTTCTTAACTACCTCTTTTTCTGCTTTTCATGTAGTTTTGTAAAAATTTATTTGCTTGTAGTCTTTTACTAAACTCCTAGCTCCTTGAGGGAATATATTTTTGTCTTTGTATCTCTTGTACATCTTTAATACTTGATGTTGGAACTTAGTAGGTATTTATAATATATTTGTTGAATAAATAAATTTGAGTAATTCCTGTTGAAAAATTGAAAAATGAAAAAATTTGGGAAGAAGCATTTGCATGGAAAACCTAATTGAGACTTCATAAAACACCAGTCTTAAATGGCTCTGCCTTTTTTTCAAGGTAGTGATGATGGTTAGTTGTTTTGAATGTATAAGAATTAAGTAAATTTTATTCTCTTTTACTTTGTAGTTAATAGAAATTTGGACTGAGATTGGGCTGAAACTTTCAAAGCTTTGACGGAATTATTAGATAATAAATACAATCAGTTTTAAAGGGGAAATGTTATTTAACAATACACATTTATTGATTGCTTGTTATATGCTGGGTACTCTGTAAAGAAAATATATTTTTTAAAAATTTTTCCCTTAGCAAACTTTTAGGTCTGAGCAGCTTATTTCTTTCATTTAGAACAGTGGTTCTTAAGTAGGGATGATATTTGTCATTGTCTGAAGACTGGTGAGGTTGCCACTGACATCTCGTAAAGGTCAGGTCTGCCACCTCAACCAAGAATCATATTCCCTTAACATCATTAGTGCCTAGGCTAAGAAACCTGGTTCAGACCCATAGTGATATATAGGCATACTTTTTCTGTTTTCAGGTATACTGTGTTTTTGGATTTGTTTTGTATTAATTGTTTAGATCTATATCATATTTTGATTTATAACTACTTCACATAGTCAGATAAAACCATATTCCCAAAGCTGCTTTTATTGTTTTCTTTTTTCACTTTTCTATTTTGTTCTCTGTTTTTCCTCATTCTCTTGGATCTTCTATTTGGCTTTTGAGTTCCTGTACAATTTTTTAATAGTTTCTTAGAAATATTTCTGAACAGGCTGGGTGCAGTGGCTTATGTCTGTAATCCCAGCACTTTAGGAGGCCAAGGGAGGTGGGTCACTTGGGCCCAGGAGTTCAAGACCAGCTTGGGCAACATGGTGAAATGCCATCTCTTCAAAAAATACAAAAATTAGCTGGGCATGGTGGCACATGCCTGTAGTGCTAGCTACTCGGGAGGCTGAGGCAGGAGGATTGCTTGAGCCCAGGAGGTTGAGGCTGCAGTAAGCCATGATCATGCCAGTGCATTCTAGCCTGGGCAACAGAATGAGACCCTGTTTCACAGAAAAATAAAACAGAAACATTTCTGAACCACTTTGATGTTTCTTAGCAGTTTTAAAAACCTGTGTTTTAAAAGAAATAATGTACAAATAAAGCAGTAATAGCAGATGACAAATATACTCTTTAGCTTTAGACTAAAACCTTTTAACCAGTACATATTTGTTAAATGAATGAAAAGTAAATTTTTTTCAGATTTTGTGCTGAGAGTTTAAGTGAAAGTATGCCATCTACTTTATGTGATGCTTAGATGCTTAGAATTTTAGGCTCTTACTGCTGGACAAGACCTTTAAGATCTAGTCCAAGTTCTATGTAAGTGTCTTGTGGGATATCACTGGAAGACAGAGTTGGACAACAGCAAGAGGAGGCTTAAGAGAGAGGAAGTGACTCATCCTGCTTCCCTCATTCCCTTCCAAATACCCCTGAGTGGGCATTCAGCTCTTAAAAAGAAACCAAAAACAGGTCGACAACAACAACAAAGCAAACCAAAGGCTGGAAAACCATCCATTCATTTCAGTGTTATATTTTATATATGAAGACATTGTGGCTCAGAGAAGCTCAGTGAAAATATGTCTGTTTTTTTTTTTTTTTTTTTTTTTTGAGACAGGGTCTCACTTTGTTACCCAAGCTGAAGTGCAATGGTGTGATGATAGCCCACTGCAGCCTCCAACTTCTGGACTCAAGTGATCTTCCCATCTTACCCTCCTGAGTAGCTAGGACTACAGGTGCATACCACCATGCCTGGCTAATTTTTTAAACGTTTTTTATAGAGATGTGTTTTTACTATATTGTCCAGGCTGGTCTTGAACTCTTAACCTCAAGTGATCCTCCCATCTCAGCCTCCCATAGTGATAGGATTATAGATGTGAGCCATTGTGCCCAGTGAAATATGTCTGACAGTGGCAGTGTTGTTAGAACTGTGATCTAGGCCATTTCCAAAGATGGAAATGATTCCATAAAGTGGTTGTTTAAATTCAGCTGGAAAGAAAATTTTTTTAAATACAGAATTTGCTTATATTTCTGTTGCTTTTTGTCTCCCATCTTGAAGGTTAATGGCTGCTGCCCCATGTTTGAAAGTATGATGTATGAGTTTATACCTATCATTTTCATCTCAAACTGGTCAATAATTAGGTGTTGGTTTGAGTCACTTAAAGTAATTTTTATTCTATCATGTAGCATTTCATTTGCATTATTCCATTAATGCTTTTGAAAAGAGCAGTCAAAATGATGTATTACTCGGGCCTTCAACAAATATATAACCTTTATTTTGTAACACTTTATTAATCTAGGTGCCACATATTTAGGGGTTACTGCTTAAACAAAGAAACAAAGTACAACTAAAAACTACTTTTTTATCCTAAATGAAATAGAATAGTTGAAGTATTTCATCATAGCTGTAGGGATCTTTTTGGAAATTACATTTCTATGTTGCCACTGTAGTATTATATACAAGCCAATTTTTTTTAAATGCAAAGTTAATTTTATAGCATCTTTATAGTCATAGGTACAGCTTATTTCTCTGAAATGCTAATGATAATTTTCTTATTTTTAAGATTTATTTTCTTCACTCTGTGTAGTATCTGTTTCCTCTAAGACGCATTTTCTATTGTTCAGTCTCTAGTTTCCAAGTTAGAGGCATTCCTCAGATGTTTGACAATGCTGACTACTTGTTTTTAAGAGCTCTTGAGTGCATTGGTGGAACTTGTAGGTTCTGAATTTTAATATAGGGTGATTTGGGTAAGCAGATTTTTTGAAAAGCCCTTGTATTAGATCTTTCTTTTTGACCTGCTCAGTTTCCTCAGGGAAGTATCCTCAGATATTGCCCAGGAGGTGATAGTATAGCTGCTATTCTTCTGTGAACAGATTGGGAGACAAGGCCTAGCCCCTCTGAGTCAAACATGCATTTGATGATTTTAATCTCTCATCCTCATACCCTCAATTGTACTTGCTATTTTATCCTCTCTAGAGATGAATTCTGTAGCCAAAATTCTGTTTCAGTGGTGGAAAGGCAGTTTTCATCCTATCCTCCTTATTTTAGCCCCCTGCCTTCCTAACTCCAGTTATAAAGGTACCAGGTGCTGCCAATTTTGTTGCTCATTTTTAATTGTACTTTTTATTACTGAGTTTTCAGACCTCTTTATGTGTTCTGAATACTAGACTTATCAGGTATGTGATTTGAAAATATTCTCTTTTCTTTCTCTCTCTCTTGTTTTTTTTTTTTTTTAGATAGTGTCACTCTGTAGCCCTGGCTGGTGCCATGATCACAGCTCACTATAGCCTTGGGCACCTCCAGGCTCTGGTAATCCTGAGTGGCCTCCCGAGTAGCTGGGACTACAGGCATGTGCCATCACACACGGCTGTTTTTTTTTGTGTGTGTAGAGATGGGTCTCTGCATGTTTTGCCCAGGCTGGTTTGATATCTGTGCCTCAAGTGATCCGCCTGCCTCAGCCTCCCAAAGTGTTGGGATTACCGGCATGAGCCATTGCACCCGATCTGTAAATGTTTTCAGCCATTCTGTGGGTGAGCCATTCTCACTTACTTGAGAATGTCATTTGAGTCACAAATGTTTTAAATTTTGATGAATTCCAATTTTAAAAAAAATTTTCCTAATTGTTCTTTGAGTGTTATGTCTGTTGCCTAAATTAAGGTCACCAATTCCTAAACCTTTGTTTTTCTCAGAGTTTTATACTTAAAAATAAGCTGAAGCTTTTACATCAAAGTCTCTGATCCATTTTGACTTAGTGTTTATGTATGCTATGAGGTAGTGGTCCAACTTCATTCTTATTCATATGATGTTTCTTTAAGTTTAATAGACCTTGCCTTTTCAATAACCTGGGCCTCATGCATCTTTTCTTTTTTCATGGGTAACTTAAAACTACCCATTCACTTTCTTTAAAGGTTATAGGCTTGTTTATGTTTTTTATTTCTTGAAAAAAATTGCTAAATTATATTTTTCTAAGGAATCTTTATCTTAAGTATATACTTAATGATTAAAAATCTTCTCTGTGTTCTTTTTCCTATTATCTATTTGTGTTTGCTATTTCTTATTTTGAATTAGGTGTCATATCAGATGATTACCAGTTTGACTATTTTTTCTAAGAACCAACTAACTTTTGGTTGTCTCTCTTCCCCCAACCCCATTTTCTGTTTCATTATTTTTTCCTCTATTATTTTTCTTCTCTGTCTCTTTCACCTTCTTCTTCCTCCTCCTCTTGCTCTTCTTCCTCCCTCTCCCTGTCCCTCTCCTATGCTCCTCCCCCTCCCCCTTTCCCTTTTTTGACACAGAGTCACTCTGTCTTACAGGCTGGTATGTAGTGGTGCAGTCTTGGCTCATTGCAGCCATGAACTCCTGGCCTCAGGCAATCCTCCCACCTTAACCTCCTGAGTAGCTGGGATTACAGGGGTGCATCACCATGCTTGGCTAATTTTTGTATTTTTTTGTAGAGGCTAGGTTTCACTATGTTGCCCAGGCTGGTCTTGAACTCCTGAGCTCAAAGCAATCTGGCCACCTTGGCTTCCCAAAGTGCTGGGATTACAGGTGTGAGCTACTATGCCAGACCATTATTGTCTTTTTTTATTTAGTTTGGATTATCTTTTTTTCCCTTTCTGGGATACTTAGTTGCTATTGCTGTTTTAGTGCATTTGGTTTTCATTTTTAATTATTTCTTTTTAATTTTTATTATTATAGATTTAAAAAATATTTTAAATTAATATATCTTAGCCTTAACATTACCTTTTATACAATCTTTGAAGACACTTCCTGATAGTTTGATACATATATACAATATGCAATGATTAAATGAGGGAAATTGGGATATTTATCACCTCAAACATTTATGTTCTTTTTATGTTAGGAACATTATAGTTCTTCTATTTTGAAATATAAGATACATTATTATTAACTATAATTTGGATGCTTAGTTGTTGATTTTTTTAAAAACGTATGCATTTTAAGGCTATGTGTTTCCTCCTAAGTACTGCTTTACTTGGTGGACCACAGCTTTTTCTGTATAGTTTAGGTTTTAAATTTTTCTGTTATGATTTTTAATGACTTCTGAATTTCTAAGAGCATAGTGCTTTGAGATGTCTACATGTCTGGGGTTTTGAGTTACATTTTTAAGTTGGTTTTTAGTTTTATTTGCTATATAACAAGTGAATGTGGTTCATGTATCAGTTCTTTTGATATTTGTTGAGGTTTACTTTGCATACTACATATTTAGTCAATTTTTATGAATATTCTACGTGCTCTTAAAATTAGGGTGTTCTCTAATTGCATGTTACCTTTTCCCATGCTTCTTAATTGTGTTGTTAAAAATCTTTACCAATTTATTTCTGGCTCTCATTTAGATAAGAAATATGCTAATATCCTTTACTATGGTTGTGGATTTGTCATTTTCTCTGTGTAATTCCCTCAAAGTTTGTGTTTTGTGTTATGAGTCTGTTATTACAGTTTTCCCTTCTTATCTGTGGTTTAGCTTTCTGTAGTTTCAGTTATCTGTATTTTCTGTCCAAAAGTATTACAAGGAAATTTCCAGAAATAAAGAATTCATAAATTTTAAATTACATGACATTCTAGGCAGGGTGATGAATTCTTGTGCCATCCTACTGTGTCCCACCTGGATTGTGGATTGTTCCTTAGTCCAGTGTACCATGCTGTATATACTGCTCACTTGTTAGTTATTGACATTGTCTGTTCCTGACATCCAGCTTTCCAACATTGTCATGGCCTAATGATTCAGGACCACCTGAAGCAGATGATCCTCCTTCTGATGACATATTGTCAGAGGGTCATTAGTAGTCTGATGCCATGTCACAGTGCTTACATTATTCACTTCACTTCATCTCATCTTGTAGGCGTTTTATCATCTCACATCATTACAAGAAGAACAGCAGTGAGTATAGTACAACGGTCCCCCTTTTATCTTTGGGACATGTTCTAAGACTTATAGTGGATGCCTGAAATGAGGGATGGTACCCAAACCCTATATATAATATGTTTTTTTCCTACAGTACATACCTATGATAAAGTTTAATTTATAAATTAGTGACAGTGAGAAATTAACAGTAATAACTAATGATAAAGTAGAACAATTATAACAATACTCTGAATGGCATACAATTGAAAACCTATGAATTGTTTATTGTGGAGATTTTCATTTAATATATTCTGACCACGGTTGACCATGGGTAACTGAAACTGGAAAGTGAAACTAGGTGTAAGGGGGACTACTAAACAATAAGGTATTTTGAGAGAGGGGGCATGTGCACATTCACCTAATTTTTATGACAGTATATTGTTGTAATACTTACATTGTTAATCTCTTATTGTGCCTTATTTATAAATTAACCTTTATCATAGGTATGTATGTGTAGGGAAGCACAGTATATACTGTCCATGTTTTCAGGCATCTCCTGGGGGCTTTGGAACATGACCCTTGAAGATAAGAGGGGACTACTGTATTTGCATACAAGTTCATAATTATTGTCTTGGGGAACCTATTTTTCTTATATCCCAGAAGAGACAGACAAGCTAATTCATTTTTCTTGTGAGTTACTCTTACAATGAGGGTAAAGCCTTTCAAGGGTCTCAGCTTTAGGTGGGATCTCAGTTCTATCTCTGAGCCTTGTGTGAGCCCAGCATACCTTGTGATCTCTTTGCTCAAGTACTTTGAAACCACTGGCAGTGTTAGTGCTTGTCATTAATTCCTTCTTTTTTCTGGTAACTGGATAATTCCACTTTTTTTGTGAGTTCAAATATGCATTCAAAAGATTGTATTTTATCCAGCTTTTCCAACCACTGGTAGTAGGAGAATTTTTAGGTTATCTATTTTGCTTAATTTTTACAGCTGGAAATTTATTTGCTGTGTACTTTATCTGTATTCTTTCTGTTCGTTTCTCTTTGTTAGCACTTTAAAGTTTATATTTTTAAAAATTTCCAGCTTAGCTCTCTTTACTCATTTTTAGCCAATAGGAAAAGAAGTAGTAATGTTCATTGTGTATAGAATAGATACCTCTTTGGCATTTAAGCAATTTGATTAAAAATAGCACTGTATAAAATACTGTGACAGAAATTCGTGTCTATAAATTACATTTAAACCACAGTTTGATTTTGAGGCTATCATCTAATTATAGTTTTGTTTTATTTTTACAGTTTAAAACAGAGTGGAAAATTTCCTGGAAACCCGTGGCCTCCCTATAAGAAAAGGACATCACTTCATCCTAGCTATAAAGGTCTCATGAGACTTTTACACTGTAAAACTTTACACATTGTGCTATTCACTCTGCTTTACAAGGTACAGTAGTAATTTGAATAGAAAGACTAAGCTTAGAATTTATTTTGAAATAAAAATGCTGAAGGATAATATTTATATAAAAGTACCACTTATAAAGCAAAGTATATTTATAACATTTAAGAATGTACAAATATTCTTATTTTTCTTTGAATTCCTTTTAATATGATATTGTTTCTCTTCCTAATTAGAATTTGAAAAATTAAAAATTCTATTAAAAATTTTAAAGAAAAATAAGAATATTTATTATACAAATTTCCAATTACTATGTACAATGATTTAACACATTATAAAAAAGTATATATGACATTTAGTTGGGTAGGTAAGTTTTTTTCTTGATCTTATAATGAAATAATGCTTTTAAATTTCTGTACTTCCCTTTCTTTCAACCCCACCCATGACCAATTTTTGAATGCACTTGTTTCTGAAGTTTTGCTATTAAGATTTTGGACAGTGTTCAAAAAACACCTTGGGTGTTTTATTTTCATTAACTTCCAAAAGGGTTACTCAGTAATTGATTTAAAATGCTCTTTTTCTTTATTACAAAAATGTAGAATTTTTTTTGTACTGAAAAGATATTTCTATTTGTTTTACAAAAAATGGAGAGTCTTTGAATGTTTACTTAGTGCCAGATTTTGTTGAAAATGCTTTATATATGCTTGTGGACATTATTTTGTTTAAGCTAGCAGAAATCTTTATCAGGGAAAGTTCTGTTATTCTCGTTTTTCAGAATGAAATTTAGTTTTAGAGGTTAAATAACTAGTTCAGATGAGGAAGCTAAATACTGTTACAAGTAATAATTAATAGAGACAAATAAGTAATTCATGAAAAATTAAGCCTTATGGCAAATTATTTATTATGCTCTTTCAAGTTATATTTTCCAATGTTTTCATATGCTAAATGTACAAATAATATTTTATCAAACATAAAAAGACAATGTTTTAGTTGTTACAAGACTATTATAAATGAATTTTTGAAAATCTCAACTTTAGCTTTCTTGATATTACTACTACTAATAAAAAAATTCTCCTTTGACATTACATTGGCAAGTCAACTTTCTGAAAATCAGTGTTAGTAAACCACCTGTATCCTCTGACATGTTTAATGTCAAATAAAACTCCCTGGAAACATCATTTTTAGTTCTTTTGTTTTTTTGAAGTACTTAATAGAGGGATTTTTTTACTCCCTTAACTCTTAAGTTATTCATTTAAAGCTGTAATGCCACAATCTTTGAAGTCAAAATTTAATTGAATTTAGCTGGTAATGTTTTATTTATCAAGAGGCGATAGTATAGTAATGATAGCCAGTGGCCTGGGAGTCTGAGGTCTGTGTTAGCTTACTCTAGCTAGCTGGTTGTCTGGCTGAGCCTTGGTTTTCTCTCCATAACATAGTGGATCAGAAAGGATGATTTCTGTGATCTCCCAGCCTTCAGTTCCCTCCTGCTGCTGCTCCTGCTCCTTACATCATTGGCGTCACCCACTCATTGTTTGTTGAACACCAGTTGCTGGGTACTACACAAAGCAAATGACAGATAGTAACTCATACAATTTGGGGCTATAATTGCAGTTTTCTTTTTCTTTTTTTTGGATGGGGATGGGACAAGTGAAAGTGGTGGGAGGGGCTTATAATTCCAATTTTAGAGATGAGAAAACTAAGACCAGCCAGAGTCTGTTGCTGGAGGTCAACTAGGAATGGACAGAATTTGTTTAAAAATCTGGTTTTAAAAAGGTTTTGAAAGCCTATGCTCTTCATCACTGTGCCAAACAACAAATGAATAGAGAAGCCCTCTGAATAGTCAGAAAAACATGAGAGAGTCAGTGACTTGAAAGTCTCTCTGTTCTTTAGTTGTGGTAGATTAGGTCTTAAGCAACTAAGTCCTCCTTTCCAAATCCCCTTAGTCAATTTGGGCATCTTCTGCGAGGCTCATCTTATCTTGTCTTCTTTTTTGTTCTTTGCTATCTCACCCACAAGTAAAACTGCCACTCCCTACAGAACTCATTCCTTTTGTCCTTTCCATCATTTGGCCAGATGACTTTTGTAATGATGAAAAGGTGATAGCTGCCAGGCCATTTTGTTTCTTGTGGCATTTTGGGTATCTTCTGGTTAGTGGCCTGTTATATAATATTGAATCAGTGATTGGTGTAGGTAGCCCAGAAATTCTGTTTAAGACGTTTAAGGCTTGCATTGAATAATCCATAGGTCAGATTTATCAAATTTTCCTGAAAGAAGCCTCTTTACTAACCACTTGCATTCCTTCTACCTTTCTCCTCCATATAAATCACACACTGACCTACATATATATACAGCCACTCAAAATATTCAGAGGTTCAGAACTTTAATTTTAGGGACATATTTTTGAGAACATTAAAGTACTATAAACATATATCATGATGCCAGTTACATTCCAGGTGCTGTGCTAAACACATTTGCATGAATTATTCTATTTGGTAAACTTACTTATCTGATAGCCTTGTCATCAAGAGAAGAGTGTCAGCAAATTAGGATATAAAATGTTAAATTGTTTTATTAGATACTTACATTTGTATGAGTTGTTTTTTAGTGGACTCTGACATAACCTTTAGAAAATTTATGAACTGTTATTTCTAGATATTACCTAAAGTACTTTTTGTCTATAACAATAAAATATTTTTGCATCTCTAAATGAAATATATTTTGTGGACAAAAATAATTATGAGGCATTTTTTTCCCTTTTTAAAGATTTTGATGGATCATCAAAATCTGTCAGAACATGTACTCTGCATGGTTTTATATCTGATTGAATTAGGACTCGAAAATTCTGCTGATGAAGAATCAGATGAAGAGGTAAGTAGTTTTTTATAATTTAAAATTTTTAGATAGGCAGCGCCTATTTGGCTCTAGCCATTTGTTGCCAAACCAGGCATGTTATACTTTTGGTAATTATTACATGCCTTAATAAAAAGTATTTATGGATTCATCTTGAGGGGTATTTATGTTTTCATCAGACTGATAAGATCTTTTAAAGAACTACTAGAAAAGGCCTTTTGGGATCTTCAAATACATACAATTTTTTAGGGCTTTCATTAATATATTAAATTCTACGTATGGAATTATTGAATTTGAATATTATAGTTTCTGTCACAAAAATTAAAAGTATTTAATGCATTTTTGGTATTATGCTAAGAATATTGATTACTGGCAAAAAATTACCCATAATCAGTAAGTAACCAGTAAAACTGAAATTAGGACTTAGGTTCAAAAATTCTAATAATTTGATTAGGGATTATTTTTGAGTAGCAAATTCTTTCTGTAAAGATTTTAAGGTAATGGCATGAATATTGTTATATGGGAAAATGTTTAAAGTACTTAAGAATACAAGTTTTTAATGTGTTTCAGGACTTTAGAAGTATAGTTTTCGTAAGAGCAATTGTTACTGTAAATTAGTTTTACTGATGTGTAAGATTCTCCTCATCTCTTTCCTCCTAATGATGAAATATAACACAGCATAATAATAGAAAAAAGCAAGTTAAAGAAAAAAAACCACTTTGTGGTTCTTTGTAGTCCAAGTTGAATCAACTTATATTCTTTCACAGATGTTAAAAGGTTGTAAAGATTCCTCTATGATTAGGTCATACCTTTGGTTAGTTTTTCAGTTTCCTCTACAATTAGTCCAACTTAGCATTATTTTTATTATTACTAATGGGTGAGGATGAATATTCTATAATCTTGAGTATTCCAGATTGAAAAATATATTTTTAGCAGTTTCCATTGGACTTACCAATATTAGTACTGAGAAATATATTCCTGGCTGGGCATGGTGGCTCACGCCTGTAATCCAAGCACTTTGGAGAAATATATTCCTGTATTTTTTGTCTGAATTTAGTTTTATAATTTGAATTTATTCACTTTATAAGTTGTGGAGGAGACAATAAGGGATTCAGGATTATAATAGGCAGTGGATGATTTTTGGGGGCTTGTTATGTCTCTATTGTACCTTGGATCTGACATGGCAAGATTTGATATTCATTATTTTTATATTTTAGGCATCAGTGGGTGGACCAGAACGTTGTCATGACAGTTGGTTTCCTGGCAGTAACTTAGTGTCAAACATGCGACACTTTATAAACTATGTTAGAGTAAGAGTTCCAGAGACTGCTCCTGAAGTGAAGAGAGACTCACCTGCAAGTACTAGCTCTGATAACTTGGGTTCTTTACATGTAAGTATAATTGTAAGAAAGAAAATAAGGAAAAGCTTTATGTTATGTTGGGATATACTGTTCCTACAATATCAAAAAAAAAAAAAGTGGTTGTAGAGAACTTTAAATTGTCTTTTATTTCCTTTGATATATCTATGCAACTTCTACCTTACCAGTCTTTTTCCCTTAATCTGCCAGAATTCACGACGGCCTAAAGTTCTTCAAAGAGAGGTAGTTATGTATGATATTTGCATTAACTAGCAACATGGCTTTCACTGGAAATGGGGAAAAAAACGCTTTGAAGTATTTGTGTGTATGGGTGTTTAATTAATATGTTTAAATTTAAAAGAAAGTTTCTTTGAATTATGTGTGGTTTTTCTTGACAAAGTGATTTAAGCTTAATATTAAAATTTATATCATTGAGCTTAAAAATAATACTGAGTATTTAATAGCATATTTTTCTTATTAGTATTCGAAGACTAATTATAGGTGGCATATTTGAGTCTCTTTATATTTAGCATTGCCGCTATATTACTAACGTTTTAAAAATGACTGGGATATTTTCTAAATTAAAATAAATTTAATTACTAGCAGCATGCTCATTTGCAAATAATTTTTTTTGCTTGTATTGCAATTAATAAACTTTGATAAAATAAGTCTATAAAGTCTTAAAGTCTGTATGTTATGGCTTTGGACTCATTTTGAAAATCATTGCTCTCATTGCATGTAAGTTAATTAATTTTTAAAAAGCAGAAGTAAAAATCTTGAAATGACATTATAAGTAATTAAACTTAAGCAGTTTTAGTCTCCACAACCTCGATTTTTGTGAGTAGAGAGCATTGAATCAGACATTTCTTATATTAGAGTATTTGTAGGAGCTTCCTTTGTCTTTGACAATGTGTTTTCTCTGTAAGCAAAAACTGGAACCTCTATAAGAGGCTTTTGCCTCTAATGCTGGTAGAGAATACTTTAAAAAACAGCTTGGATGTTAACAAATAGTGTATACTGTCATTTGACTCATAAAAGCTCAACTGATATTAGAGCATCCTTTCTATGCTCGCTTTAAAAAAATAAACTCATTAAACCGACTCATATCTTAATTAAAAGATGATTTCTAAGAGCCCTGGTGCAGTTTAATTGCTTTAGCAAAAAAGCTTTTTAGAAGATAAATTATTGAGGGAAATACTTAGTTAAAAAAAAACTGTTCAAAAAACAAACAGTGATATTAAAATATGAAACATTAGTTTGATTTTTCATCCTTAAATTTCAATTTAGTGACTTTAAGCATTTTTGCTAGAATTTTCAAACTTTAAAGTTCCTTAAAAGTAAAATTAATTACTAGTTCAGATTTATTAGCTTAAAATTTTAAAAAAACCTAATTTATAATTTTCTTAACTGGAAACCTTACCAGTCTTCCAGAAGTTAGTAAAGAGTACCCTATTCTTCGTGAATGTTAACCAGAAGAACTTTTCCTCCTTTAAACTAATGAAGAATTTAGTTTATGATTCTCTTTAATATGGCTGTGGATACTTCTTAAGCTTTGTCTTTTTTTTCTATCTAGACTATCTAGACTGGTAGATAGTCTCAGAAGGTTGAGAAGAAGGTGTTACTGCTAATGATATCCTCCTTATTACTGTTTCCAGATTGAGTGGGATTAAATATATTTGAGAGAGAGAGAGAGGTCAAGGGACAGATTTATTTAAAGAACAAATCAATTGAATATATCTTTGTATGAAACTGAGCATTCCCTTTGGAAAATGTAGTACTAATAAGTTTTTTAAATGATGCTGAATAACTTCTCTTGATTTTTCTTTGTTTCTCTTTTTTAATGGTAGAATTCTGGTACAGCTCAAGTTTTCAGTTTAGTAGCAGAACGTAGAAAGAAGTTTCAGGAAATCATCAATCGCAGTAGCAGTGAAGCGAATCAGGTGGTTCGTCCCAAAACTTCAAATAAGTGGTCTGCTCCTGGCTCAGCTCCACAGTTAACTACAGCCATTTTGGAAATTAAAGAAAGCATATTGTCTTTGCTAATTAAACTTCACCACAAACTCTCAGGAAAACAAAACTCCTACTATCCTCCTTGGCTTGATGACATAGAAATTTTAATCCAACCAGAAATTCCTAAATACAGTCATGGAGATGGTATAACTGCAGTGGAAAGAATTTTATTAAAAGCTGCATCTCAAAGTAGAATGAACAAACGCATCATTGAAGAGATATGTAGAAAAGTGACCCCTCCTGTACCACCTAAAAAAGTCACCGCAGCAGAGAAGAAAACTTTGGACAAGGAAGAAAGGTAATTTTTATTTTTAATGTTTTAAACATGGGTGTATAGTTGAAAATTTTGTATTTTCTTCCTTTTGGTCATTTGAGGATAATCACCTGGCTGCTTAACAGCAACAGTCTTAGCTGATTAGTTGGTAACATAAATGTAATGGAGCATAGTCAGTGCTTATGCCTGTGATATATTGAGTTCATTGATGGAGAGGCGAGACTTTCTGACCCCAGCATAAAATTAGCACCTTAAACTTGTATGTCTTTTTGGAAAAGTTGCTTCTGCTGTTGTTATTGCTGTAGGGATAGAATAATTCTCTCACTGTTTTCAAAAACTAACAGTACAACTTTAAATGAGAATTGAAAAAAAATTAAATATTGAAAATATTTCTCAACACTAAAAATCCAACTACTTTAGTTGTAGTTTCTTTTGGTCTTTTCTAATCTTTATTAATATATGACTGCTGATTTTTAAAAAGTTCTGACTAACTTATGCTTCTAGCTTTAGGATCTTTAGGTTGCGTATAATTTGTTGTTAAATTATATTTTTAACCTTTTTTTCATCTTTTGGCTTTCTTAAAAAGAATGGGTTGACTTTTTTATCTCAAGATCTATATTTTGTGGGGTTTGTGGGTCAAGGACTGTGAGCATGGTATGGTTTTTTTTTTCTTGGGTGGTACATTGTTTGCCAGAAGAGTTGTGTTACTATGCATTGTCATCAATTGTTTCCCAAGAGTCTTGTCGAAATTGCTGACCCTGCTGTCATAAACATGACAAGGTGAATCTTGAGAGATTGAAACTCAGTGTAATCATCAAACTCTTGGAAAGGGTTCAGTGTTTATTAAAAGAGAGTATACCTTCTAATGAGTGTACATAGGCTAAAAGAACCAGGACATTAGAAAGAATGATTTCAGATAAAATTCAAGATAGTCGTTGTTCATTTCTCTGAGGTTATAAATAATTTTCATTGGTTAATTTGTATATTATTTAAGACAAATTTGTCTACCAAAGCAACAATTATAGGGAAAGGGTACACATTTCCCTTTATGGAGGGTCCACATCAATATTATCTTAAGTTAAGAACCTAGGACCTTTATCATCTCAGTATCTTTGATATAGGTAAAAATCATTGTCAACAGAGTTATCTGGCTACTGTTGTAAGCAGTATGAATAATACATCATTTTACAGTTGAAGTATATTTTAGAGGTACTTTCTGGATAATTTCTTCTTCTTAGTTACTTTTAAAATTAAAGTTAGGCAGTTATGGGTTAAATGATCAGTGGAAGCAAGGATAAGATGGATCTTACTCGACTGATCCATTTCTCACTCATTGGGTGTCAATCAGGCAGTTCTCTAGACATATCTGTGTCCAGTGTTGGACTTCCTGACCTCAAGGAATTGATACTGTACTGGAGAGACAAACTGGTAAACAGATAGTTTGTTAGTAGTGTTAACATAGTGTAATAGATACTATATTAGATGCACAGGTTATTAATGGGAGTAGCAGGACATGAGGCTAAGAAGGTAACCATATGTCATTAACAGGCACTCAGGGTACAAATGATTACAGGGAAACTGTGGAAGGATTTTAAGTGAAGAATAATTTATAGGGTAATTACATGAGGGTGGATTAGAGTGGGGTAAAACTTGAAATTGGGAGACCAAGCTACTTAGTCATCTAGTGGGGCAGGTGTGGTAAGGGTCTGAACTAAGACAGTGATGATAATGAAGAGAGAAGGAGATGTATATGAGATATTTAGCAGGTATAAGTTGTTAGACTCGGTGATCAGCTTGATGTGAGAAATGAGGGAGAAGTCATGAATGGTGCCCAGATTTCTGACTTGGATAATGTTCCTTTTACCAAGATAATGGAGTATAGGAGGGGGCTCAGGTTCAGTCGTACAATTGATCTGTTAAGTTCTGGGCATTACTAAGTTTAAGAGGAAGACCCAAGGGAAGATGTCCTGTTAGATAGAGGGTTTAAGACTTGGGGAGAATTCTTAGAGTTACAGATTTGAATACATAGGTAATAGTGGAATCCTCATATATGGGAGAGACGACTGTACGGTAAGAAAATGAGAAGACTGAATAAAGAACTCAAGGGAAAAAACATTAAAGGGAATGACTTAGGAAAGGGTACCTAAAATGGTGACTGATAAAGGAGTGGCTGAACAGAGTAAGAGAAAACCTGGGGTGAGTTGCATTAGAGAAGTCACAAGAAGAAATTCAGAAAGCAAGAAACTTACCAAAATTGTTAAGTGTTAAAGGAGTTTAATAAGATTGGCCAACCTATTTGATTTGTTAGTTAGGAGGTCATCCTTTGGTAACTGTATAAGGAGCAATTTTAGTCACATATATAGTTATACTATATCTTTGATGTAATTAAAAGTTTGTTATAAAAATTTTATTTTAAAAATATATGCAAAAGCCTATGGTAAATTAAGAATTTAGTAGAGTTCCGGCTGGGTGCAGTGGCTCACGCCTATAATCCCAGCACTTTGGGAGGCCAAGGCAGGTGCATCACTTAAGGTCAGGAGTTTGTGACCAGCCTGGCCAATGTGGTGAAACACTGTCTGTACTAAAAGTACAAAAAATATACCTAGGCGTGGTGGTGGGTGCCTGTAATCAAAGCTACTTGGGAGGCTGAGGCAGGAGAACTGCTTAACACCTAGGAGCTGAAAGTTGCAGGGAGCCGAGATCGCGCCACTACACTCCAGCCTGGGCGAAAGAGCAAGACTCCATCACCAAAAAAAAAAAAAAAAAGAATTTAGGAGAGTTCCTAAATAGGAGTTATAAAGAACTAACATATAATTTATTTCCATGGGAGAAAGGACATTTGTAACATGTAATTTAGATGACCATTCATTAAGTTTGAATTAGTTAATAGTCTAGAATGTAGTAAATCTGACAAAATTAGGACGTTGAAAATGAGGTTAAAATTTTTATTTTTGTTAATTAGTGGCCTCTCCTTTCTGATTATATAATAGTATATGCTTTTACTTTGAAGGAAGATAAACAGTGAATCAAAATCGGTTTTTTTGGTTAAGGGTATTTTGTAATTTTATTAATAATAAATGTGAAGTATCACATTTATCACATTAAAAGTAGCATAGTTTAGATGCTACTTTTACAAAGGCCTGATGCTATTTATAAAGTTATTTAATAAATAACATTATAAAAATGTTAAAGGCTTTCTTTGTGATAGTTTTTATTTCCTTTGAACAGTGATGGTATTGACAAGGACTTGAAACTAACTTTGTAGCAGACAGCTAAGGATTAAGTTGAATCTGTTTGGATCTCACTGTGCTACTTACATGTGTCTTTTCTTTGGTTTGGCTTTGGATTTTCAAAATAAAGGCAGAACAGTTCATAAACACTTAAGGATCCATTGGACATATGTATTCTAATTGAAAATGTACATGTTCAAAGGTGAGCTGAAGAGTGAGTGGCATTAATTAAAGAAGCATGCCAAAACTTACAGATTTACAAAGTAGTGATTCAGGAGACCAAAAATGTGGTCAGTCAATGCTGTTGTTGCTCATAGCATTTCTGGAGGCCACTTAGAATGCTTTGAACATCTTGAGCATATTTTCCTTTGCTTCTATTTCTTCCATTGTGGCAAATCTTTATCCTTTGAGGATGGATTTATTTTTTAAAAGCTTTTTATTTTGAAGTATCTTAAACTTGTATAAATGGTTCAGGAAGTTCTTTGTACTCTCAACTATCATAATTAGGAAATCAATATGGTATTAGCATCTTTAGATTCTAAGTTTTGATAGTTGTCCCAATAAATTTTTTTTTTTTTTTTTTTGAGACAGGGTCTTGCTCTGTCACCCAGGCTGGAGTGTAGTGGTATGATCACAGCTCACTGCAACCTTGAACCTCCTAGGCTAAAGTGATTCTCCCTCCTTATCCTCTTGAGTAGCTGAGACTACAGATACGGCCACCATGCCTGGCTAATTTTCAAAAATTATTTGTAGAGATGAGGTCTTGCTATGTTGTCCAGGCTGGTGTCAAGCTCCTGGGCTCATATGATCCTCCCGCCTCAGTCCCCCAAAGTGCTTTGATTACAGGCATGAGCCACTGCTCCCGGCCCACAATAATATTTCTTACAGCAGAAAGATCCAGTTCGTAATCACTCCTTGCATTTGTCATGTCTCTTTGCTTTCCTTCAGTATGGAAGTTTCCTTAGTCTTTCTTTTATTTTCACAACCGTGGCACTTTTTTTTTTCTTTTTGAGACGGAGTTTTGCTCTTGTTACCCAGGCTGGAGTGCAATGGCACGATCTCGGCTCACCACAACCTCCGCCTCCTGGGTTCAGGCAATTCTCCTGCCTCAGCCTCCTGAGTAGCTGGGATTACAGGCATGCGCCACCATGCCCAGCTAATTTTTTGTATTTTTAGTAGAGACGGGGTTTCACCGTGTTGACCAGGATGGTCTCGATCTCTTGACCTCGTGATCCACCTGCCTCGGCCTCCCAAAGTGCTAGGATTACAGGCTTGAGCCACCGCGCCCGGCCGGCACTTTTAAAGATTATGAAGCAGTGGTAACATTGTAGAATATCCCTTAATTTGAGATTATCTGTTGTCCTTTTATGTTTTGACTCAGTTTATACAACTTTGGCAGGCATGTCAATGAAGGGTTGCTGTTTTCATTGTATCCTATAAGGTGTCATATGATTTCAATTTGTTTCATCACTGGTGATTGACCTTGGTCAAGTTGGAGAGACTTCTTCACAGTCAGATTTACAATTTTCCCACCCCACTTTACAACTAATACATAATTTGTAGAGATATATTTTGAGATATTGTAATATACCAATCCATATCAAGTTTATATTCATTTATTTTTGTCAGTATGGACTCATGAGTTCCTGTTTTATTTTATGGGTTATAATCTCATATGCTCGTTACTAATTTTGGTGCTCCAATTATTACAGATTTGGCCACTAGGAGTCACATCAAGCTGTTTTTTATGTCCTTTTGATCTATACCCATCATTCTTTGAGCATATTCTTATTTTCTGGGGCAGTAAGATATTCCAGGCTTGGTCAGGTGTGGTGGCTCACACCTGTAATCCCAGCACTTTGGGAGGCCGAGGCAGGCAGATCGCCTGAGGTCCGGAGTTTAAGACCAGCCTCACCAATGTGGTGAAACCACTTCTCTACTAAAAATACAGAATTTAGTCGGGTATGGTGGCGTGTACCTGTAATCCCAGCTACTTGGATTTGTCTCTTCCGAGCTAACATATAATTTACCTTTTCTAACCTTTCTTTTTTTCTTTTTCATCTCCTTTACTTCTTGTTTAAATTATAAATTTAACCTTTCCTTACTGGGCGTGAAACTGTATGCTCACTAGTATTGTTAGCATCACATAATCTGAAGAAACTTGTCTCCCTTCTTTATTAATTAACTTTTGTTTTCCTATTCTTATGTTATGGTACCTTTGTATGGATGGATTTTTTTTTTTTTTTTGGCAACCAGTAGCAAATTAAAATATTCTTTGGAAGTAGATAAGGCATAGATAATAAATATAATGTAGTGAATTAATCCAAGGGAATGTTTAGGGCTTTGTAATACAGTTTTATTCTTATGTTGTGTTTGAGACTCATTCATATTCTTTTACTTCATACTAAATAACCAAACTTGAAATATGTCCTAGTAGAAACTGGGAAACTTACTGACTTCTGTTCATTCTCTGTTAGGAGGGACCTATTCTTAGGGTAACAGTAAATATGATGGTTTTCATCTTTTAGACTTGGTTTATGTGTAAACATCATAGCTTCTTCTAGGAATCAGTTTACTGTTTTTGTGCCTGGGTTTAAATAGTCTTGCTAAAAAAAGACTCTTCTTGCTTTTGCTACCTTCTGACATATACGTAGGAACTTGTGTTGTTGGAAATCCAAATATTCTATATACCTTAATTATTATTTCTCATTTTAAAGCACATCTTGGCTTTCATTTTTACTATTAAACCAGTGAGTTTGTAACCTTTTAAAATTAGTAGAATCCTTTTGAGGGCAATCAATTATTAGAAATTTAATACGTAATAAAAAAATAGATAGTTCTCAACTGTGTTCCAGGGGCTTTTCATTTATTATATACATGGGAAATATAGTAGTTAGGTTTTAAGCACATCTGATACTTATAACTTTATTTCTGTTTAATCTAGGCGACAAAAGGCTAGAGAGAGGCAGCAGAAATTGCTTGCAGAATTTGCTTCACGACAGAAAAGCTTTATGGAAACTGCAATGGATGTTGGTGAGTCAAAATGTGTTAGTTTAGAATTCTCATACTTATTACTTTAGGGATGATGTAGTCCAATCTTTTACTAATTTAAAACATTATAGACTTAGGATTTCTAGTGTTTATTTGGTCTTTATTTAAACAATGTAGTGATGAAAGCTCAGACCTTTATTATAGACAGTCCATTCTGTTGTTAGTAGCTACAATTGTGGGGAAGTTCTTCCTGTTGGTAGCAATATAGTATGCTCCTTCTGTTCTCTTCTGTTAAATGGTCTCTTAGATTTGTGAGATCCATCAGTGTACATTTACTTATCTTAATCTTTTTCTGTGAAATTATCTTAAAATCCTTAAGATAGTTTCACATATTTCTAGTGCCTCTTTCTGGTTCTCCTTCAGTATTTCTTAAAATCAGGTGAACTTCTCATTTCCATTAAGATTAGCATTAGAATTTATACAATGAGAGAGGATACCATGTTTCTGTATGACAGTACCCTTTTACATATGTTGGAGAAATAAATTAAATCTCAGTGTCAGTCTTTAGTTAGATATTCCCTTCCCTATTTCTTGCATTCCAGCAAATTTTTTCCTTCTTTTAACTTATAGAAAAATTTACAGAAAGAAAATAAAGTCATGCATTTAGTTAAAATACATACATGTATATGCATTCAAGCCTGCCGGTATATCTTCATGCATTTTTATGCACCTAAACACATAACCAGCTTCCTGAAGAAATGTGTAGAGATCAGTTCAGATTTAGCCTAAAGGCTTCTAAACCATCAAGTGTAGTTAATGTTCAGAACATAACTTTGACAGAAAAAATACAGATTTTTCTGTATTCTGAAAATCTGAAATCCAAAATGTGCCAAAATCCAAAACTTATTGAGCATTGACTTTCCACTTGTGGCATGGTGCCACAAGTAGAAAATTTCACACTTGACCTCTTGTGATGGGTTGCAGTCAAAACTATATTTCATTTACAAACTTTAAAACGTTGCATAAGACCGGGTGCAGTGTCTTACACCTGTAATCTCGGCACTCTGTGATGCCGAGGTGGGCAGATCACTTGAGGTTAGGAGTTCCAGACCAGCCTGACCAACATGGTAAAACCCCATCTCTACTAAAAATATAAAAAATTAGCCAGGCATCATGGTGCACAAATGTAATCCCAGTTACTTTGGAGGCTGAGGCAGGAGAATTGCTTGAACCCAGGAGAAGGAGGTTACATTGAGCTGAGATCGCACCATTGCAATTCAGCCTTGGTGACGAGCAAAACGCTGTCTCAAAAACAAACAAAAATGTTGTGTAAAATCACCATAGGCTATATGTATAAAGCATATATGAAACATGAATGACTTTTGTGTTTAGACTTGGGTCCCATCCCCAAGATATCTCATTACGTCTATGTAAATATTCTGAAATCTTTAAAACTTAAATCTGAAATGGTCCCAGGCATTTCAGATAAGGGATACTTAACCTGTATTGAAATTCTTTTAGAATTTACTTAGCATCAGTTGACTTTGTCATATGAAAGAAGAGGGTTTAGTTCATTGACACTGCTTTCCCTTTTTCTCTCTCTTCTTTCCAAAAATTGATAATTGTATATATATATGTATGTGTGTGTGTATATATATTTTATTATTATTATTATTATTTGTTGTTGTTGGCTTGTTTTACTGCAAGATATTATTTTTTTGAGATGGAGTCTCTCTCTGTTGCACAGGCTGGAGTGCAGTGGCGTGATCTCGGCTCACTGCAACTTCCGCCTCCTGGGTTCAAGCAATTTTCCTGCCTCAGACTCCTGAGTAGCTGGGATTACGGGTGATTGCCACCATGCCTGGCTAATTTTTTTATTTTTAGTAGAGATGGGGTTTCACCATGTTGGTCAGGCTGGTTTCAAACTCCTGACATTATGATCCACCCACCTTGGCCTTCCAAAGTTCTGGGATTACAGGTGTGAGCCACCGTGCCCAGCCTATATTTTTGTTTTTTTTACATATTTACTAATATTTATGTAACATTCTATCTGCAGTAGTCAGTATTTTGATACTGCTTCACATAAAATGACCTAATAAGCACCCCATCCTTCCTTTCCTCTTTTACCTCCTGTCTTTTTTCAGATACTTTAAACTTTTAAATTGCCAAAGTTGCTGACATTTTGTTTTGCAGTCACATTAACGTCTTCTATATGAAGGTTGACTCTTAAAAAGAAGAGTTTGTGTTAGTATGACTTTTTGAATGCTGTTGAATACAGGACTAGATAATGTGCCAGAACCATTGACTATTTTTGAGTCTGGTGGCCCACCTCCTGGACCCCTTCAAAGATACTATCTTTAGTACATAGCCTCTTTGTTTCCAGTCCCTTGATTGCTAAACCTATACCATCTTTTATTTGTTTCTCTATGGACCATGGCTTTGTTATGGTGCCTTTTGTTTTTCTTGAAGTTTCCCAATTGTCTTTTTTTTTTCTTTTATTAAAAAATTTTATTGTAGCAAAACCTAAGGTGCCGTTGTGAAATCTCTATTATTCTACCTACTCAATCATACTGTCTTGCTTCGAACTCTTTTCTAATCTGGTCCATTTGGTCTCGAGGCATGCCCTGCAGCTATTACCTTAGGATTTTTCTCTTTCAGGATTGCTATGTTTGCAGGGTTTCTTGCATATTAATGTCATCTCTTTTTAAAATCTTGTTTTATTAGGGGTGCTAATTCAAGTGTATTCTGTTTTTTTTTTTAAGAGACAAGGTCTTGCTGTGTTACCCAGGCTGAATTTGAACTGCTGAGCTCAAGCAATCCTCCCACCTTAGCCTACCTAGTATCTGGAACTATAGGCAGGCACCACCATGCCTGGCTCAAATCTTAGTAATTCATGTTTGGTAGCTAAACCATCTGATTCTTTATTTCTAGAAGGGATTTTTAGTCTGCTCACAAACTTGATTGTTCATTTAGATGGATATAGAATTCCAGGTTGATAAACATTTGCTGTCACAACTTTACAACTGAAGGCCTTGCCCCTTTGCCTTTTACCAGTCATTTGATAAAAAGTCTGGTGGTAATCTAATTCTTACATCTTTGTAGGTCAGCACTTTTTCCCTTTCCTGTGACACATTTGTGATGATCTGATCCTTAGTGATCTGAAGTTTTATCATTTGTATCTATGAGGTCTTTTCCTATCCTTTTTAGTGCTTAGTGAGCCTTTTCAGTCTGAAGATTCGTATCTCTTAAGCTATGAGAAAGTTTTTCCCATTATTTATTAATTTTTTTTGATAACTAGTACAGTCATCCTCTGAGAGGATTCTAAATGATACATGTCTCCTGGTCTTGATGTCTTTTGTAGTCTTCTCCCACACTGATATGCATGACCAAGAGAATATGGCAGAGTGAAGGTATATTGTTTCTAATATTAGGTAATGAAAGACATTATGGCTTCTTTGTTACTGTCTCTCTCTTTTGGATTACTCATTCTGGGAGAAGTCAGCTGCCATGTCATGAGTATCCCTATGGAGGCCCATGTGAGTGAGGAATTGAGGCTTCTTGCCCCAACAGTCATGTTAGTGAGCTTGGTTGTGAAACTTCCTGTCCCAGTTAAGCCTTTAAGTTTATTATTTTTTTTCTTAAAAAAATTTTTTTTGGGGGGCTGGCATGGTGGTTCACGCCTGTAATCCCAGCACTTTGAGAGGCCAAGACAGGTGAATCACGATGTCAAGAGATCAAGACCATCCTGGCCAACGTGGTGAAACCCCATCTCTATTAAAAATACAAAAATTAGCTGGGTGTAGTGGTGCATGCCTGTAACCACAGCTACTTGGGAGGCTGAGGCAGAAGAATTGATTGAACCTGGGAAGCAGAGGTTTCAGTGAGCTGAGATCGCGCCACTGCTCTTCAGCCTGGTGACAGAGTGAGACTCCAACTCAAAAAAAAAAAATTTTTTTTTCTGCCTTGGCCTCCAGAAATCCAGGATTACAGGTATTAGCCATTGTACCTGGTGCCAGTTAAGTCTTTAAATGACTGCAGCTGGCTGATAGTTTAACAGAAATTTCAGGAGAGCTCCTGAGCCAGAACCATACTACTAAGCTGCCACCAGATGCCTGACCCTCAGAAACTGTTTGAGATAATTCTGTTTTAAGCCACTGAGCATCAGGGTATTTTGTTATACAGTAATACTTTCCTTCTTATATTTTATTCTTTTTTGGGATTCCCAATTGGATGTTGGATCTCCTAGATTGATCTTTTACTTTTTTAATGTCTTTTATCTTTTATATCATTTATTCTTTTTGTTTTACATACATATAAATTTCCTCTCTTCAGGATATTGTTCTTACCATTGTATAGAATCTCCTCTAAAAAAATTTCCAAATGTGTTTAGGGTGTTACGTTTTTCTTTATCTGTTTCTCTCCTAAATTATCCTTTATCCTAATTTCGTTAGTGTTTTATGTTGCTGGTTTTCCTCATTTGCCTGATGATCCCTGATTGTCCTGGAGACGTGGTCAGGGTAGTTCATTGGGTTTATTTCGTTGAGATATAAAGAGGCTTGGTTTTAGTAATTGTTTCTAGTCTGTGTACATTGGTCAGGTGTATTGACTGTTAGATTTGGATTTGGGGTGGGAGAAGAGCCAACTGCTCTAGTTTGGAGCCCCCAGATGCTAACATTCACATTAAAAGTCCCAGTGTTCTCTAAGCTGCTTTTCCAGTTTCCCTGGCTAAGAATAGTCTAGTTTTTGTTGTTGTTGTTGATCTGTTTTTTTTTTTTTCCCATGAGGTAAGTGCCCAAGCCCCCTGAATGCTCTGTTTAGTCAGAGTGGGGAAGGATTTGGGGTGCTATGTAGTGAAGTCTATATACAGTCCGTAAAATCATTATTCTGTTTTCAGAGTCATTTGATATTTTTGGCTCCTGTCTTCTGCCTCATGTGCTGATTTTGAACCTAAAGTTGGCATTCTAATGGATAGATCATTTTCCTTTTCTGTAACTTTTGGATAACACATAACTGGGTGCAGCTTTTACAACTTCCTTTTCTCTGTTATCATGTCTCTGTCTTTTCCAGTCTTTCAGAAATTTTGTTGACGTCTCCTATTTGTTGGTGAAATTCTCTTCTATCACTTCATCCTTTTTCTGTATTCTGTGGGAATATTTCTTCATTTTTTATTTTTTCTATTTTTATTTCAGTGGAATTTTTAAAAAGGAATGAAGGACAAAAGCACATATTTAGCCAGTAATCTTGAATTAAATACCTAATATGTATTATTGCAGTATGTAAAGTTAAATTTTTTTTATAACAAAAGCACTAAATTGTTGTTAAAGTTTAGAAAACACAAATAGTAAAAAATAAGAAATAATTTATTTTTACTACCAGATTTCCTAACCTAGGTTATATCCTTACAAGTCTGTTTCTAAGTGCATATGTGTATAAATGCATTTTTTTTAACCAAAATGAGATTTCACAATACCATACTTTTCTTATGAAAAATTCCAAGCATAGAGAAAAGCTGACAGAATAGCGTTGTGAACACCCATATACCAGTATAACCATCACTTTGTTAACATTGTTCTGTATTTATTCTCTTGCTTTCTCTCTACTAGATGAAGTTGCAGACATTACTGCTAAATACTTTTAATGTGCATGCCTTAGAATTGGGAATCTTCTCTTACATAAGCACAGCATATCATACTTAAGAAAATTACTTTTGCTACAAAATAAAGAAAACAGCTTCAAGGCCGGGCGCGGTGGCTCACGCCTGTAATCCCAGCACTTTGGGAGGCCGAGGCAGGTGGATCACGAGGTCAAGAGATCGAGACCATCCTGGTCAACATGGTGAAACCCCGTCTCTACTAAAAATACAAAAAATTAGCTGGGCATGGTGGCGCATGCCTGTAATCCCAGCTACTCAGGAGGCTGAGGCAGGAGAATTGCCTGAACCCAGGAGGCGGAGGTTGCAGTGAGCCGAGATCGTGCCATTGCACTCCAGCCTGGGTAACAAGAGTGAAACTCCGTCTAAAAAAAAAAAAAAAAAACTTCAAAATATTAAACTCAATACTAGATTAAACAATGAAAATTATTGTATAAAACTTTAAAATTTTTAATTTAAAAAATGTTTAAAAAGCATAAACATTTTTAAATTGTTTAACTGATTATTTTGTCCTTTATTGCATCCCACCAGAGATATGTAGACAAAGTTTTGTGCTCTGAAGTTACTTAAGAGCAGTCCTTTTTTTATGAGGTGATGTAACTGCTTTGATATACAGTTTTTGTTCATCCATGTTAGTATGTTTGCAATTTCAAGAACTAAGAAAAAAAGCTTAATTAATACTTTAAGAAATTGTTTTTATTTGTCACTTCCCACTCACAAGTGAGACAAAACAAAAACAATTTTCTGAAGAATCAATTAAGCAACGTACCCAGAGCAGATTGGGTGGTATTGCCTTGAAAAAGAGAATGACCACCTTATCCTCTGAGGAAACTGGAGGAAAGGAGGAAAGGATGGATGGAGATAGAGGTAAGTTCCATTGGCTTTAAGGGAAGTGGGAAGTTTAGGCAGATCACCTTTGATTGCTTTAGTTTTCAGGGTCAAGTAAAAGGTGAGTTCTGCTGGGTGAAAAAGAATGTGACCCGAAGTTTGGAATTGCTGAGGAAGAGTGGGAGACATTGGTCATGAAAGCTGACTATAAAGATTGATAAACAATGCTTAGAGCTCAGCTACAGTCAAGATCATAGATTTGAATGTCATAAGTCTGCAAAGTTATTGACTCCATCTCCTAATTTTTGGAAGGTTTGACCTCTTTTGGCAGTAGCCAGGGCACAGGAAGAACAATTGAGGGATCAGGCAAATATGATTGCTAGCAAACAGAGGCAGTTCACAGAAGTCTTCAGGATAATGAGCTCTACTTTCTCCCAGTCTCGGTTCTTGCATGCTGCAATGGTGACAGGTGAGGCAATAAAGATTTATGGGCATTTCATTTGTTTATGTTGGCTTTGGCCATACCACTCGATTTCTGGATCACACTGATTCTATTTATAATAGTCTCTTTCCAAAGCTGTCTAACCCCAGAAAGTGTGTTTGAGACCCCATTTTTATCCATTGCTCAAGATAAAACTTGCAAAATCACATGTTGTTCTGCTTTTGGATGACTATTTACATGTCAACATTTTTGTTTCTATAATATTATTAACACATAAAGCAGGGCCTATACCTGGAGTACTATTAATACTTGGCAGCAGTACTGATATAATTTAGTTTTAACCAGATCCTCTCCCTCATTTGTTAAATTCCTTTTTTTTTTTTTTTTGTCTTATTTCACATCTGTGTTGTAAGAATGTAAATAATCTGTATAGTAGAGTCTCCTTATCATCGGGGATCTGTTGGAAGGCTCCCAGTGGTTGGCTGATAAAGTTTATCTGATAAAGTTTATAAGTTAAGCACACTAAGAGATTAGCAACAATAATAGTAAAATAGAAAAATTACAACAGTATGCCAGCATCATTACTCTTACACTTTGGGGGCCATTATTAAGTAAAATAAGGGTTACTTGAACACAAGCATTGGGTTATTACAGCAGTTGATTTGATAACAGAAAGGGTTATTCTACACAAAGGGATAATTCACAATCCTGGACAGGACCAAATGGGACAATGTGAGATTTTATCATGCTACTCAAAATGGTGCATAGTTTAAAATTTATGAATTGTTTATTTCTGAAATTTTTCATTTAATATTTTCTGACCATGGCTGACCACAGGTAACTGAAACCATGGAAAGTGAAATCCTAGGTAAGGGGAGACTGCTGTAGTTGCCTCTTTTTATTGTGTCTATATCTTTGCATGTAAAAAAATTTTAATGTAGAAGCATAAGATACAAAATATTTCAAGTTTATAACATACAGTATAAGTCCTCTAATCAAATATAGTACATTAGTAGGTGATTTAAGTACAAAATGTTTTCTCATTGAATGCAACAGATTTCTACAGTGATTAGTACTCTTACCTATCTGTTTAATGCCTTTCTGTAGTTGTCAAGTTTCCTGCATGAAAAAGGCAGTATTAGTTCTATATTTCCTTTCATCCTTCTTTCTTGATCATTACCCTCCCCCCACCTTTATTTATTTTTACTAGCCATCTAGATGTAGGAGTGAAGGCATTAGATTATAACCTTGTCCCATTAAGGTTTGTCAGATAGTTATAGCTGAAATGCAACGGAATTACATACCCAGTGAGAGTTCAGATACTTAATAAAGAATAAGAATTTATTTGGGAATGGCTGTTGTTAAACATGTTGCATTTTAATTGTAAAATTTATCCAGTACAGAAAGGCATCAAGAAGCAACAGTTTTATCCCTAATTCCACTATCCAAATAACATGTATGTGACTGATTATACCCTATAGCACATAAAATTGTTTACTTAATTCTACAGTTTACATAAAATTGTGCTATAGGGTATAATCAGTAACATACATGTAACACAGTATAATTCAGTAACACAATTTTTTACCAGATATTTTAGCATAAGAATTTCCCTACATTGTTATGAAATTGAAAGCTTCTTGTAACCATTAAAGTCTGTATTTCTTTGGGGAAGCAGTAGAGTGTAGTAGTTGTGAGCATGGACTCTGGAGCCAAACTGGGTTTCTATCTCAACCACACTCCATTGCCTGGAGTAATTTACTTAACTTCTCTCTGCCTCCGTTTTCACATTGTTACAAAGGAATTTTTATACTACCTTGTAGAGTTGGGAAGGTCAAATATACTAGTACATTTTAAATGCTTAGAATAGAATGCTTGGCACATAATAAGCATTATATAAGCTATAAGCACTGGTTATTGCTGTCATCATTTTTATTCCACAGTTTACTTAATCATTCACCCATAAGTGGACTGTAAGGTTTTTTTTCTAATTTTAATTGTAATAAACATTTTATACACAGAATTTTTCCTGTATTTTTGGTCTGGGTACAAGAGTATGAATTTTTGGGGTTGATCATGATGAGAAATATTTTTGCATGTTAACTGTGTACTTAGCACTGTTATAATACATTCTGTATATTGCATTTTGTCTTGACACACCAATGAGATAGGTAGTATTATCCCAGACACAGATGCCTAGGCTAAGAGAGATTAAGTAAATTTGAGGTTATGCAGTAATAAGTGTGGAGCAAGGGCTATTTATCAAGGTTTGCCTGGTCTTTACTATTTTTCATATTTAAAGGAAATTGAGGAGAGTATGCGCCATCCCACCCTCCCTTCCCCCACATGCAGAGTTGGTAGCCTATAGATAGGAAGGGATAGATATGAGATCAATTACAAAATAAGAATTAATAACCTGATAGTTGATTGTTTCAGGCACAGGATAAATGTGATATTCTGAGTGTTTGGAAAAGTTTCACTTTTTTTATTTATAAAAAACAGAGTGAAATTAGCCAGCCATGGTGGTGCATGACTGTAATCTCAGCTACTTGGGAGGCTGAGGCAAAAGAATTGCTTGAATCCCAGAGACAGAGGTTGTGGTGAGCCAAGATTGTGCAATTGCACTCTAGCCTGGACAACAAGAGCGAAACTCCATTTCAAACAAACAAAACAAACAAACAAACAGAGTGAAAACACTGCTTTTCTAGTAGACACAGCAAAAATCCTTGCTGTGACTCTACCACTCTTGCTTGGCTATACAGTCAGTCCCATCTAAATCATATGAATTGAAAAGGATGGTGAAGGAGTGATTTTTGTCAACAAAAATTGAGGCCTGCTCTTATCAGAAAGGACTATAGCTACTGGGTAGATAAGAACAGCATCTGTCCATAGCCCCCATAGTAAGATTTCCTTTGGAAAGTAGGAGAGTATGAGCCAAGGGCTGTTACATTGTAGGATTTGATTAATGTTTATTGTTGTTATAGATGGAAGGAGTTGTTTTATTTATTAATATAGTTTAATTTGTGATTTATCCTTTTATTTTTAACAGTATAAGCAAATATATATATATTTGCTTTGTGTACTACCATTTGTATAAGGAAGTAGGGCTGGAGATATGAATATATTTATGTATATTGAGATACAAAATATTTAATTTTTATGAGAGTCTCTTTCTTAGGTAAGTGGTAACATGTATGTACACTTTCTGTACCTTGCTTTTTCACTTCATGTTATAGCCAGGAGATTCTACCATGTAGTGTGTAGAGATATTTTTCATTCTTTTTGAAAAATTTTATATTAAAAATATTATACATAACTGTACATATACATAACTGTACATATTTAAGAGGCACACCTGATATTTTGATATATTGTTATTAATTTCCAGTTATATTCCATTAGGGTCAGAAAATATACTTGATTTGATTTAAATTCCTTTAAGTTTGTTGTGACTTGTTTTTTGGCCTGACATGTAATCCTCAATGTTCTGTGTGCTAATGAAAAGAATGTGTATTCTGCTGCCTTTTTTGAAATGTTCTATAAAAGCCTGTTAGGTCTGTTTGGTTTAAATTCAGTGTTTTCTTTGCTGATTTTTCTCTTTAGATGATCTGTCCAATACTGAGAGTGGGGTGTTTAACCATTATTGTATTGGAGTCTGTCTCTCCCTTGAGATCTAATATTTGCTTTATATATTTGGGTGCCCTGGCATTGAGTGAATATTTGTTTAGAATTGTTGTATCCTCTTGTCTGTGTGTGGTGTCTTGTGTTTATAGTCTCAGGTACCCAGGAGGCTGAGATGGCAGGATCACTTGAAGCTAGGAGTTCAAGACAGCACTATGCTATGATTGCATCTGTGAATAGCTACTTCATTCCAGCCTGGGTAACAGAGCAGCAAGACTCTCTCTCTCTCTGAAAAAAAGCAAACAAAAAGGAATTCAGAATTGGGAACCCCAGTGCAGACCTGTATATCTGGATCTGCAGTTAAACACACACACACACACACGCGCGCGCGTGCATGTGCTCTCTCTCTCTCTCTCTCTCTGTTTGAATTGATCTCTTTATCATTATATAATGGCCATCTTTTTCCCTTTTTAGAGTTTTGGACTTAAAGCCTGTTTTATCTACTTGCTTTTGTTTTTCATTTGCATGAAATTTTTTTTTTAAACCCTTCACTTTCAGTTTGTATGTCTTTCCTGGTGAAGTGAATTTCTTGTAGGCAGCATATAGTTTGGTCATATTTATTTATTTATTTATTTATTTAAAATCCATACTGGCAGTGTGTATGTCTTAATTGGGAATTTAATTTGTTTACATTCAAGGTTATTGTTGATAGGTGAAGATTTTTTGTTGTTGTTAATTGTTTTCTGGTTGTTTTGTGTCTCCTTTGTTCCTTTCTTCCTCTCTTATTAACATTGTGTTTTGGTGATTTTCTATATTGATAAAGTTTTTTTATTTTTTTATTTTTATTTCTACTTGTGTATCTGGTCTGCCAGCGAGTTTTATACTTTTTCATTTTTTTCATGATGGTGATTATTGTATTTTTATTTCCACATGCAGGACACTCCTGAGCGTTTCTTGTTAGTTTGGTCTAGTGGTGACAAATTTCCTCAGTGTTTCTTTGTCAAGAGAGACTTTATTTCTCCATTATTTCTGTAGCTTTGCTGGGTATAGTATTTTTGGTTGGCGATTCTTTTCTTTCAGTACTTTGAAAATATCTATTTTTACCCAGCCTATAAGGTTTTTGCTGAGAAATCTGCTCTAAGTCTGATGGAGAGTTCCTTATATGTGACTTGATGCTTTTCTCTTGCTGTTTTTAGAATTGTCTCTTTGTCTTTCATTTTTCATGTTTCTCTTGGGGAGGACCTTTTCAAGTAGAATCTATTTGAGAACTTGCTTCTTGGATCTAAATGTCCATATTTCTTCCCAGACTTGGGAGTTTTACAGGTATTATTAGTTTTCTATGCCGTTTTTATCCTTTCTCATTAGTTCAGTTAATGGTGTTCCATAAATCTTTTAGGCTTTCTTTACTCTTATATTCTTTCCTCCCCAAGTAATTTTAAATGACTTATCTTTGCATTCAGATATTCCCTTTTCTATTTGATCAAATGTGCGTTGAAGCTCTCTATGATGTTTTTTGTTTTATTTATTCAGCTGTTTGTTTTGTTCAACTAAGATTTTTGTTTGGTTCTTTCTCATGATATCTATCTCTTTGTTGAATTTTTCTTATAAGAAATTTTCCTGATTTTATTGAATTATCCATCTGTATTTTCTTGATTCTAATTGCGTTTCCTTAGGATTTGTCTTTTGAATTCTTTTTCTGGTAATTTGATTTCCTTTCATTTGGTTTTGTTGCTAGAGAGCTATGAAGTTCAAAATCTATATTAGATTTCCACAGAGGGACAGAAATGGTAGGATATGTATATATGAAACAGAGTTTACTAGGAAGAATTGGCTTACCTAATTACAAAAGTGACATCCCATGATAGGCCATCTGCAAGCTGGTGGATGAGAAAAGCTAGTACCATGGTTCATTCCAAGTCCAAAACCCTGAACACAAGGGAAGCTGGCAGTACAATATCCAGTCTGACGCTAAAGGCCTGAGAACCCCCAAGAGGCCGCTGTTACAGATCCCAAAGCCCAAAGGCCAAAGAACCTGGAGTTTAATGTCCAAGGGCAGGAGGAGAAAAGGCATTTTGCTCTGGAAGGGAGAGGGAGAGGGGAAGCCAAGCAAGCTGAATATACTCTTCTGCCTGCTTTGTTCTAGCTGTACCCACTGTCTATTGGATAGTGCCAGCCCACAATGAAGTCAGATCTTCCTCTTTCATTCACTGCCTTGTATGTCATTCTCCTCTGGAAAAACCCTCACAGATACACCCAGAAACAATGTTCCACCACCCATCTTGGCATTCCCTCAATGCAGTCAAATAGACACCTAGTATTAACCATCAGTTCATTTTGTCATGTCATATTCCTTGGTGTTTCATGTTTCTTGTGTCACTGCTTGATGCTGTATATCTTGTGGAATACTTGTGTCTTCTGAACTTCCTAGAGTAGCCTTTGTAGAGAATTATTCACCTGCATTTGAATCTTAGTGTGCTATCTGGGAAAGATGTGGTGACTCTGTTTCTGGGTGAGTATAGTGTATAACTTCCATGCAGCTTCTCTGGTTGTCTTCAACATCAGCAATAACAGAGGCCTAGGCTATAGAAATCTGTGGTAGTGACAGTGGTGACATAGGCTGTCTATGTATTTGGAGGGCTTTTGGGCTCCTCCTAGTCTCATTTTCTCCACACTGGAGAGTCTAAGCCAAGATTGTCATGTCTAATGTGGCCTATGAGTACCAGTAACAGCACTGAGTTCCAGGTTCAGGTGCTTGGAGTGGCTATAGGGCCTGAGTCTCATGAACCTATTATGGTACTTGGCTCTTGGGGTGCCATTTTGCTCTCTGTAGTAAGGCTAGATTTAGGTTGCCACAGAATCAGCATCTGTGACTCTGAGGCATCTTGTAGCAGCTTGGATTCAGGGAGTTGGGTTGTTTACCCCTAGGGAACAGGTCATATCTTGCCTCTGGGGAAGAAAGGGTATTCCTGAGGTTTGAGCCCAGGGTGCAGGGTATAGCCACTATTCAGGAGTCTGAACCAGTAGGGATCAGTGGCAGCCAGGTCCCTGGGGATGAAGTACTGTGTAGTGGTGACTCTAGATCCTGTGATGGTGGGGCTTGGCAGTATCCTAGACTCTGTGATCTCAGGTACACTATCAGCAAGTACGTCAGAATGGCCAAATACAGATGTCTTTGGGCCATGAGGGTTATGGAGCAGCACAGCAGGGAGTCCACTCCCCATGGAGAAGGGTGTTTCAGTAGCTCAGACTCTAGGGGCTAGCCTAGCTGCAGACAAGCAAGTTACTAGTTTGGCTTGTATGGAGGAGTGTCTCAGCTCAGCCACTGCTCTGTTTTCCTGGGATGAGGGGTGTTATATTAGTCCAGCCCTAGGGTCTGCAGCTCAGCCAGGGCATCAGTTCCCTGGGAGGTGTTGTACTGTTAAGATAATGAAATGGTAAGGCATAGACGGAGAGGAAATATTTGCAAAACACACAAAAGGACTGGTATTCAAAAGATAGAAATAATTCAACAATAAGAAAACAACCTAGTTTTTAAAATGAGCAAAAGATCTGAACAGACACCTTATAAAGAAGATACAAGAATGGTAAATAAGTTTATCAAAAGATGCTCAGCATCATTCATCATTAGGGAAATGCAGAGTAACACAACAGTGAGAGATACCACTACATGGCTATGGCTAAATCCAGAAATCTGACACTACCAATTTTATGTGAGGATGCAGAGCAGTGGGAACTCTCATTCATTGCTGGTTGGAATTCAAAATGGTACAGCCACTTTGGAAGAGTTTGACATTTTCCTATAAAGCTAAACTTAATCTTACAACATGATCCATCACTGGTGCTCTTAGATATTTATCTAACTGATTTAAAAGACCTATGTCCACACACAAAAAATCTGCATACTTATTTTTTATAGTGGCTTTATTTATAATTGCTCAGAATTGGAAGCAGCTAAGATGTCGTTTCATAGATGAATGGATAAAGAAACTGTGGCACATCCATGTAATGAAATACTGTCCAGCAATAAAAAGAAATGAACTATTAAGCCACATGAAGACATGGGTGAATCTTAAATACAAACTACTTAGTGAAAGTAGCCAATCTGAAAATGTTATATACTGTGTGTTTCCAGTTATATATGATATTCTGGAAACTGCGAAACTATAGAGACAATAAATAGATCACTGGTTGCCAGGGTGGAGGCATAGGTGAATAAAAGGAACACAGGAGATTTTTTTAGAGCATTGAAATTATTTTATGTGATACAGAAAAGTTGGATACATAACACTGTGTTAAAATTTGTAGACCTTTATAGCAGAAAGAGTGAATCTTTAAAGTATGTATATTAAAAAGAAAATCATTTAGGAGGTGGGGTGATCCCAGGATGGAATGCAGACTGTGACAGGAGAATCTAACTGTATTGCAAATGTATGAAACAACCTCACTGGAAAGGGTGGGGGAAAGGGCTTGGCTGCCTAACTTTGGAAATAAACAGTGTCTATAAGACTAAAGGCAAAAGGAACTGTGTACAACCAGTTGATAAAAATTTCCCCGTGACATCATGAGTTAACAGTTCTGAAACCACTATGCATATATACTGAGATTAAGCAATTAAGTAAATGAATGGCAGATAGTGAGAGTCAGATTTCCCACTGTTGGAATAAGAAGTTACAGATAAGCAAGGGGAGAAGGCTAGAATGATTCATGTGATAATAATGGATTAGAGTTGGAGACATTAGTATGAACTCATGTTTAGACAGCTATAGATAAACATGGAATTATATATGTAAAAATCAGGCATATGCATATACATGAGTTTGTGCAGACATGTAGACCCTTGTTTTGTCAGCTGAAAGGGCCTAGAAGCAATGACATTTCAGTAGAAACTGGAATGGGGAGTTATATTCCACCTCCTTGAGGATAAAGGCTGTACATAAAATATTTGGCATTCTTCTACTTACAAAACTTACCTATGTTCCCTTATTTATTTCATTCATTTATATTAGTGTGTACTCATGGATATTTCCCTAGTACATACATATCCATGCCCAGGTCTTAGTTTCTGATACAATCCCCTCCTCCCCTGCTGAAAAAAGGAACCTGGGTCCTTGGAGAAATGGTTGATTTTTAAGAACTGGGGCAGGGAACATGCAGGGTGGGTCCAGTGTATCTTATAGGGCCAGAAAGTAGAGAGATACTAAAAAACACACAATCCCCACCCCGTCCAGTGATGATATGGGGTGGGGCTATGTCAAGAGGGGCACAGGAGACTAATGAGAGTTTTCAATGGCCAAAGCTAGAGCAATTTGAGGAACAAAATAAATAAAGTATAATGCATTATAACCCTATGTATAAAAGAAATATCCATGAGTATATACTAGTATAAATGAATGAATAAATAAGGGAACATAAAGAAGTTTACTATGCAGAGGAATACCAAGTATTTTATGTAGAACCTTTACCCTCAAAGAGGTGGAATATAACTCCCCAATCCTTAAGTATGAGCTGCATATAATGGCCTCTCTGTGCAGAAAGGGGAAAAAGAGTAATTTTACGGTAGAGAAACTTGGGAAACACTGTCTTAACCAGGTGATCAAGGTCACCGTCAACAGTAGTAATTCATGTTAATATTATATACCCTTGATATGATGTGATAAGAATGATCCTTCTGTGGTGTTCCTCTCTAAAATCGATAAACGTAGACTAATCATGAGAAAAACATGAGACAAATCTTACTTGAGGACTGTTATGCAAATACCTGGACAGTACTTCTCAAAACTGTCAAGGTCATCAAAGCAAGGAAACAAGGAAAGTCTGAAAAACTATCACACTCAAGAAGAACCTAAGGAGACATGGCAACTTAGGTATTGTGGTATCCTGAGATAGAGAAAGGATATTAGATAAAAATGAAGGAAATCTAAAAAAAAATTGGACTTCAGTTAATTTGTCAATATTATATCATTACAAATAAATAATATATATTCATTCTAACAGTCATACCATGCTAATGTAAAGTTTAAGGTAAAACTGCGTGTGTGGTACATGTGAACTCTGTAGTATCTTCCAAACTCTGTAGTATCTGCAAATCCAAAACTATTCTAAAATAAGCAGATTATTTCTTAAAAAAGAAAGAATGCGAATACTCTTTCTATACCAACTAAAAAAAGAGAAAAGAATGATAATAAAAATGATGACCAATTGAAGATAATACTGCACATCCTTATTAAAATTAATGATATTATGCAGTGGGAGTATTGCAATATTGGCAGTTATCTGAGGGAAGTCAGACTTTTCAGCAGAAATCAGTAAACTCTAATAGTGTACTTAGTTTATGAATAGTAACTCAGTTGCTAGGTTAGTCTCAAGTACTTCTCAGATATATTTTAAAATTATATTGTGTTCAAAAAACATTTAATATTTTGGATTAATTTATGGAATAAAAATTCTCTGTGCCTGCCACTGGGCTGAAAACCGTACCTTACCCTCTGCTACTTGTGTTTTGCAGTTGCTTATTCCTCTTTCAAATAAAAATGTATTTCACTTGATTTTGAGGGCACCAAATACATCATACCTTTATCATTTACCCGTTCTTCCTTCCATTCAGCCACAAAACCCCACAAACATGAAAAGCAAAACATGAAGCTCGAAGATTTTTTATTTTCCTGCTGATACTTATTTTAGTTTAAATTAACCCAATTAATTCATAAATAAAAAGTTAAGAAAAAAGGCAAAGGCTATTTTGTAATTCAAGATTAATTTTATATTAAAATAAGCTCTAAGTATTTTTAACAAATATTAGAACAGGAAATTTTATGTAACAATGTAAACTGTTAAAGTAGAATTGTGGTATTTTTGAATATGGATGCTTTTTACTCTGATGATGTTAAAATTAATGGTTGTAAAATAAGTAGATATTAAAGTTAAAAATCATTTTGGAAAATGATTTTTTAAATTCCTTAGACTAGAAAATATTCTGAATGAAACACTTTATCACTTTAAATACTAGTTTTCATGACTCATCTTGGTAAGGGAATTACTTTCCCTTCAATTCTTTTGAAAGGTACCATATTATAATTGACATACAGTAGAATCATATCAGTTAGCAATTGTTGTGTAATCAGCTGTTTCCCAAAATTTAGGGATTTAAAACAACAACCACTAATTATTTTTCATGAGTCAATGAGTAGACTTAGTGGTTCTTTGGTGAACCAAACTTTTCTGGAGAAGGCTTAGCTGATCTCATCACCTACAGACCCATGGGCTGAGTTACGGTTCTGTGATCTGCTGATTGGTTAACAGGGGGCTGGCATGAACTGGTGGGACAACTTATTTGTGTTCCATTTGGTCTCTCCTCTTCTGGCAGGGTAGCCCACCTGGACTTATTCTCATGGAGATGGTGGAGTTGAGAGAGTGAGAGCAAAAGAGAGAAACTATGCAAGGTGGAGCTGAGAGAGAGTGAGAGTGAGAGAGAAACTATGCAAGATCACTTGAGGCCTAGTCTTGAAAGGCATATTGAGGCATATTGTTATTTTTGCCACATTCTCTCTTCTTTTTTCTTGAGTGGAGTCTCACTCATTCTGTCGCCTCCGCCTCCCGAATTCAAGTGATTCTCTTGCGTCTGCCTTCTGAGTAGCCAGGAATACAGGCACATGTACCACACCCAGCTAATTTTTGTATTTTTAGTAGAGACAGGGTTTTGCCATGTTGGGCAGGCTTGTCTTGAGCTTCTGGCCTCAGGCAATCCACCTGCCTGGACCTCCAAAAAGTGCTGGGATTATAGGTGTGAGTCACAGCGTCCATCCTTCACATTCGTTTGGTTAAAACAAGAAAGTCCAGCTGATATTTAAGGAGTTGAGAAATAAACTCTCAATGGGAGGAGTTACAATATCACATTGTAAAGAGCATGGTTACAGGAAGGAGTGGAGAATTGGGGCCATCTTGCAGACATTTGGCAAAGTGCAATAGCAGTCAGAAGAATCAGCTGCTTCATTCAGATAGATGCTTTTCTGTTCATGTAAAACCAAACAGATGAATTAACTATTTCTTTAGTTAGTCATCTTTTTTTTTTGCATTTATTGTAATGATATCAATTATGGTAATTTAAGTAGTACTTTTGTTCTAAAAGAGTGTGAATTTTATAGAGAAACCCTTTTAATTTGAATTGAGTTGAAAGTTAAAGTAGAACTTAAAAATTCCAAAGTTATTTGGTAGCAAGAATATTTTCATTATTAATTTCTAGTAACACTTGGATTTGTCATCTTTGACTATTACTCTATCAGTTTTGCATCTTTTATTTACTTAGCTAACCTAGATTGTAAATCACTGTAATCTCTTCATTGCATCAATTTGCAGGGCATATCATTTAGATTTTTTTGTTTTTGGTGTGGAAAACGTGCAGATATTGCACATTAATAATAAAGGTACATTAAGTACCTTTAGTATAATACTTGTTACAGAGTATACCAAGTTATTCATTTAGAGTGGGGCTTTTTAAAAGAAACCTTTTTATTGAAATATACCCATAATGCATGTTTCAGGATTTTAGAGCTCTCTGAGTTTTTACAAACAGATTGTAACTGTATAACCAAATCCAGATTGAGAAACCAGCATCCAAATTGAGACATAAAACATTACCAGAGTCCCATAAGCTCCCCTCATAGTCTCTTTCTGTCACTGCCTCTTCCAAGTAACCAGTATCATTACTCCAGACTCTGTATATTAGTTTTTCATGCTTTTGTTCTTTAAACATTTACATACAATATGTACTTAAATTTTTTTCATAGCTCACAGGTAAGTGAGAAACAATAATCACATTTAAATAAAAGCATTTAATTTGATCACTAATCCTTTTTAAATCTTACTAAAAATGTCAAAATTTGGTACTGGAATGATAGCATCAACCATATATTACCAACAACATTTTAATTCAACATAGGATATAAAGAGCTGTGACTTTCTCCTCTTTTCATAAATAATGAAAATAGTTTCTTGAAGAAAAAAGGGACATTAGTGTCTGTAATTTTCAAAGTCAGACTTCAAATAAAAAGTACTCTCCATGAAAATGAGGTCACCTATTTTATTTTCATGCCTTTAGTACTGTATCACTTCACTGTTGAAGATTGTCATTGAAGTTTCTTTTAAAAATAGAAAAGGTGACTGGCAGCATCTTGGATAATGTGTTTTGGCATCAGGATTTCCTTGAGGTTTTCAAGTCTGTTGTACCAAGACTTATTAAAGAAAGAAAATGATCTTTGTGTGTGAGATAAAGTTAATAAAATTGTATTTTTTTTGGCACTTAACACAAGACTGAGTTATTTCACTATAATTTGTCAGGTAAACTCTGTGTTCTCTGCACTTCAGAGCAGACACATTCCTTTTTTTTTTTTTTCTGTACTGTTTTCTCTTCTCTTTTCTCCCTATAACTCACAGTAATCTCATATTAACTCTTTTTTTTTTTTTTTAATGTAGTTTCACTTTTGTTGCCCAGGCTGGAGTGCAGTGGTGTGATCTCAACTAATTGTAACCTCCACCTCCTAGGTTCAAGTGATTCTCCTGCGTCCGCCTTCCAAGTAGCTAGGATTATACGCACCCACCACTATGCCTTGCTCATTTTTTGTATTTTTAGTAGAGATGAGGTTTCATCATGTTGGCCAGGCTGGTCCCGAACTCCTGATATCAGGTGATATGTGTGCCTTGGCCTCCCGAAGTGCTGGAACTACAGGCATGAGGCACTGAACCTGGCCTCATATCAACTCTTAATGGCCTCTGGTACTCTCTTTCTTTTGAAATCTTCTTTTTCTTTTGACCTGCTAATGTATTTTTATAGACATTGCACTTTATTGGTTTGATTCCATTCAGGTTTTTTTTTTTTTTTTTTTTTTTTTTTTTTTTTGCTTATTTCTTTGATGGTATCTTTTTATTTCCCTTAATTCTAGGCATTACCCAAAGTTCTGTTTTAGGTTACTGTCCCTTTTCCTCTCAGTCATTCTTCATAAATATCAGATGTATGTTTATCTGCTTGAATTCTTATTTAAAATATCTAAACTTGACATCTTCCTTTTCCTATTTCTGACATATATTTTTACATATTTACTTAGATGTGTCTCTGTCTTTTAAACATTTCATAAAGCACTTCTACTTTGCTGTTCTTCCCAGTCTCTTCTACTCATTTCTTTGCCACCAGTGGCAGCATCACTTATCTTCATGAATGTGTCTTTATCTGTAAATCATTATTGACTCAATATTTTATTTTTTACTATTAATGACGTATCACCAGAGGATTACTGTTATTTTCAATGAGTTCTGCTTTATTCATATATAATATGGTCATATCTTAATGATTTCCCTACATAAATCAACATATCAATAGCTGCTATTTCTGAGATATAATCACTAGAATTGAGAGTGAGAAAGACATCATTTTTTCCTTTTTTACATACTAGTAAATACTACCTTCATCTTCCCAAGAGCTTCATGTTGTTGGGAATGTCCCCTTAGGTGCCTCAAAGAAAATTAAAACAAACATCTTCCTTCTTTTTGTAACATGTTGTTTTAAAATATTTCTCTTTTGATACAAATATCTTTGCCTCTGTGTTTCTGTATCAATTTTATATGTGAACGATACATTAGAAGTGCATTTAACCATATTTTAGTTTAAATCTTTCATTATTAAAGTCTTTGCATTATTTTGTCTAACTCTGACTAAATAAACATTTTACTTGAGTAAGGTAATTTTTTTCAGTTTTATTACTATATACTTTATTGGTATTGAAGCTAAAAATTGTTTGAACTTGATTTTTCGCTTACACTTTCATTGAAGAGCGATTTTCCTTCGAAGGAATTAAAGAGATGTAACTTTTTCCCCTCAGATTCTCCTGAGAATGACATCCCTATGGACATCACCACGGCAGAACCACAGGTTTCCGAGGCAGTATATGACTGTGTTATTTGTGGACAAAGTGGCCCCTCCTCTGAAGACCGACCTACCGGATTAGTTGTACTATTACAAGCATCCTCAGGTAAAATCAACGTAATTTTTTGGTGGGAACATTTTAGAGCCAAAGTGTATATAACTGATTAATAAATATATTAAATGAAAATTATCTTTGTCTACATATAACTAGGCAAGGGTCATTTTAGATCCTTGATAGCAAAGATTCGTTTAGATCTAAATGGCAAAGATTCTTTATCTGGTTATATCTTAGTTTCCTGGTCGTGAGTGTTAGAAGAAACTCTTAAGCGAGAGATCTCGCTATATGGTTACACAGTTTTTTTTTTCTTTAAGATGTGATGGTATATTACCAATGCTAGGTGGCCAATAACCGCATTCAGTTTTCTTGGTAATTATAATTGTTCTGGCCTGATGCGGCAGCTCATGCCTGTAATCCCAGCACTTTGGGAGGCTAAGGAGGGTAGATCACGTGAGGTCAGGAGTTCGATACCAGCATGCCCAAAATGGTGAGACCCCCCCATCTCCACTAAAAATCCAGAAAATTGGCCTGGCCTGGTGGTAGGCACCTGTAATCCCAGCTACTCAAAAAAAAAAAAAAATTTGTTCTAAAATCTGGAAAATCCCTAAGCCCATAAATATTGTCAGTTTTTAATTACAGTAGGCATATTTAGATGACTCTGCCTTTATTTCTTCAAACAGTTTCTGAATTGGTATGTTTACCAGTCTATATTTTTAAACTGTTTTAAAAGTTTAAAGGATTTGTCTGAATGCTGTCCATTGTCTTACAAACTGAAGTATTTTTGATGGTAATGATAATTCTTGCGCAGTCTAGTCACAATGAATTTAATCCTTTTGCAACAGGAGTATATGTAAAATAAAGAGAAAGTAAAACTCTTACATATTTCTCCAGAGAATTTTTTCTAGGGTGTTAACTCTCTGAATTAGTATGGTAAAGTGGAAAGAGTTATGTATTAGAGATATCCCTGCATTCAAATATGATATTGCTTTACTTACTCTGGACAAATTTGATGTTTTCTTTTATGTTGAGAGTTAATATTGACTTTCAAGGATTTTTGTGTCAGTTAAGTAATGTAATATAAGTAAAAATAATCTAATGTGGTGCCTAGTAAATTAGTTTCTTTTGTTACTCTTCTTGCCCAAAACGAACTGATCTGGGAAACCATGATTTAGTGGGACATTGAAGTAGAGCTGTCAAAATCAGAAATGCTTACTGAAAATGAAATGTGTGGAAGTATTAATTACTTTTACAGCTACTTTTCCTTTCTACTACTCTTAGTAAAACTGCTTATTAGATTATTGCCACTTGACTTTTAACTTTGTGACGAAATACTCTGTAGTTATCAACTTAATTTGTTTTGTTCGTTAATTTATTTCATAGATATTTATTGAGCACCTACGTGCCAGGAACTGTTCTAATAAGAAACAAAACAAAATCCCTGCTCCAATGAAACTTATGTTCTTGTTTTAAGCTTTTGTTTGTTCATTATTTTATATTTTTAAGTTTATTTGCTCTGTTATTTTTTTTAAATCCCTTTTAAACAATTTTACACACTAGCTAGATCAGTAAATATTAGACAATTCTACTGTATTGTAGGTGCCTTATCCCTTAGAGATAGAAGGAAAAGAATAAGAAACTAACATTGCCAGGACGCAGTGGTTCATGCCTGTAATTCTAGCACTTTGAGAAGCCAAGGAGGGAGGATTGCCTGAGTCTAGGAGTTCAAGACCAGCCTAGGCAACACAGTAAGACCCTGTCTCTACAAAAAATAAAATTAGACAGGTGTGGTGACATGCCTGTGGTCCCAGCTACTCAGGAGGCCAAGGTGAGAGGATTGCCTGAGCCCAGGAGATTGAGGTTGCGTGAGCTGAGATTCCACCACTGCATTCTAGCCTAGGTGATAGAGTGAAACCCTGTGTTAAAAAAAAACTAAAAAAAGAAAAAGTGACATTAAAGAATATTAAATCTCAGAATGATTTTAGTATAATAGGTGAATTCTCTAGCTGTTTCCTTCTTTACCATGTTAGCCTTATCCTCCCATGGATACTTTCCCACTTTTACCCCTCTTTTCTTTGGGCTTCTTTTTTTTTTATTTTTTGAGATGGAGTTTCGCTCTTGTTGTCCAGGCTGGAGTGCAATGGCGTGATCTTGGCTCACTGCAACGTCTGCCTCCTGAGTTCAGGCAATTCTCCTGCCTCAGCCTCCTGAGCAGCTGGGATTACAGGCACGCGCCACCATGCCCATCTAATTTTTTGTATTTTTAGTAGAGACAGGGTTTCACCATGTTGACCAGGATGGTTTCGATCTCTTGACCTCATGATCCACCCGCCTCGGCCTCCCAATGTGCTGGAATTACAGGCTTGAGCCACCGCGCCTGGCCCTGAGCTTCTTTATTTTGATACATTTCTAATCTTTTCTTTTTAGAATTGAATATGGAAAATTTTAACAACATACTAAAAAGATGAGCATAGTGAACCCCTATGTTGCCATCAATCTTCAACAGTGATTAATTTCTGGCTAATCTTATTTCATTTGTTTCCTCCTTATTAGAATTATTTTGAAGCAGATTGCAGACATAATATAATTTCATCTGTAAAAAATTCGGTGTTTCTGTTATAAAGAAAGGTTGTATTTTTTCAACATAATCACCATCACTCCTAAATTATTCAATATCATCAAACGTCTCTAGTCAGTGTTTAAAATTCCCCCATTGTCTCTATTTATTTATTTATTTATAGTTGTGGTATACCCTTGTGGTCTTTTAATTAATAGATTCATTTTCCCTCTATCTTTACCCCCTCCTCCCGTTTTTAAAGAAATTGGATAATTGAAAACCAGTTTCGATTTTTTCTGAATGTCTCTGTGATGTTTAACATATTCCTTTGTTCCTTCTGTTGTCTCTCTGTGATATTAATAGCAAATGATGATTACTATCTAAATCCATCAGTTTATCAGAGATTGCAAATATCTTTCATGGTTTTGTTGTTGTTGTTATTAGCTGAAATATACTTCTATTAAAGAAATTTCACTTCATCAACTTTTTTTTTTTTGTTATTCTGAGATATAGATTGCATAGGAAAGGCAGGATAAACACAGTATTCTTTCCCTTTATTTACAGGTACTCAAAATGTTGAGATGGTGGGGTTTTGAAAATCATTTTCTAAAGATAATTAATTAGTACTTTTAGGTATCATGAATGAACTCTATAATCATTATGAACTCTATTCATAACTCTGTACTTCCTGGTTGATGCTCGGGTTCTTCCATCTTTGTTCACTGAGAGCGTATTCAAGTTGTCTTCTGAGTTCTTTTGACATAAGCCTAGAATAGTAAGTAGCCTTGAGTCTTTCTACATTTTTTGGTGTGGCAAGTTATAATAAATTTATACATTTCCTGCCCAGAAATCAGCCATCTTTCAAAGGAGTATTAGTTCCTTTTTAGTGGGAAATGGTATTTAGAGACAAAAATCTGGAGGCTAGGTGTGCTTATTGTTCTAGATCTTCTTAATGTTCACTGATTCTTTATTGGCCTGTTCTTCAAATCATGTATTAAAGAAAAGTCCCATACTTTTATCTCTTTATTTTTCTATTTGATTTGTGCTAAATTACAGTCTTTTGATTAGGAATCCTTCAAAATACTGCTCAAATTAAGGGCCTTTAAAGTACATTTATCTACATATAAGGTATTCATTTATGTCCCATCTCACTATTGCTCAGAATGCCTGTTGTAAACATTACTAATTTGGGTATCTTCAGTTCTCCAGAGGAGAATAATATAATACTATATAGTCTTTTCATTTTACTAATCCCTACAATCTTTGCAAAGCTTCAGAAAGTCCAAAGTTAAAGTTTTCATAGCACTTCAAAAAGCGTATATAATAAAAAAAAAAAGTAAATCTGGAAAGAACTACATATCTAGATTTGTAAACCAAATAATAATGTTCTTGTTTGTGGAAGAATGTAGGCACTGAGATAAAAACATGAAGAGAAGTGGGATGGAGCTGTAATGGAGCAGTTTTTGTATATTTCTGAAATGAAGTAGGTATTAATTTAAATTTGTTTGTTACAAAGTGAAGATATTCTAATCCCCATGGTAAACACTATAAAAAGTTAAACACACACACACACACACACACAAAAGTAAAGAGAAGAGAATCAACGTGTTATACCAGAAAATTCAATTAATTACAAAAGAAGGCAGTAATAGATCAGTTAAAGAACAGATAGAAAACAAATAGCAAAATAGAAGAGTTAAATTTTTTAGTAATTGCTTGAAATATAAATACATTAAACTGTGCAGGTGTAGAAAGCAGAGGTTGATAGAATGAATTTTTAAAAAATGTGATTCTACAAGAGATTCACTTTAGATCCAGAAACACAAATAAGTTGAAAGTGAAAGGATGGGAAGAGATTCCATGCAAATAGTAACCAAAAGAGAGCTGGAGTGGTTGTACTATGAGACAAAATAAACTGTAAGTTAAGAATTGTACAAGAGACAAAGAAGGAGATTATATATTGATAAACAGGCCAATCTATCACAAAGATATTATAAATATATATGATGCAAACAACAGGTTCCAAATGTATGAAGCAAAAATAGACAGAATTGAAGGGGAATAGATACTTCTAAAATAATAATTGGAGACTTTGATAGGACAACTAGATAGAAGATCAGAAAGGAAACTGAATACTTGAGCAACACTGTAAAACAACTAGACCTAACAGACTTACATAGAACAAACCACCCAATAACAGTGGAATATATCTTTTTCTCAGTGGCATATGGAACATTATCCTAGATAGATCATATGTTAGACCACAAAACAAACCTCAGTGAAATTTTTAAAGATTGAAATTATTCAAAAAATCTTCTGTGGCCATAATGGAATGGAAACTAGTTAAGAATAACAGAAGGAAACCTGGGAAATTCACAAGTATGTAGAAATTAAACAACATACTCTTACTAAATAACCAATAGGCCAAAGGAGAAATTACAAATGCAATTAGAAAATACTTTGAGTTGAAGGAAAATGAAAATACAACATACCGAAACCTTTAGGATGCAGTGAAAATGGGGAAATTTACAGCTGTAAATGCATACGTTAAAAAAGATTCAAATAACTAAAATCAGAAATGATTGTTGCTTTCACTACAGACCTCATGGAAACAAAAAGGATTATAGGAGAATATTGTGATCACTTTATGCCAAAAAATTAGATGACCTGGATTAAATGAATGACTTCCTAGAAATATACAAATTATCAAATGGACCCAAGAAATAATAAAACATTTGAACATATTTATAACAAATAAAAAGATTGACTTAGTATTTTTTTGAAAATCTGACAATGAAAAGCACAGGACCAGATGGCTTCACTGGTGAATTCTATCAAATGTTATAACAGAGAGTTGTTAGGAAAGCCCCACATTCCGAAATCTGATTGTGAGTCCTTTATTGCCGGTGACTGAGAGTCAGCTCATGCTCAAAATCTCTCGGCCCCAAGGAAGGGGCTTCATTCCTTTTTATACCTTGCTTAAGAAAGGGGAGGGGGAGCCTAGCTGAAGTGGAATTTTACAGAAGCAGAACAAGCAAGTTAGGGGTGGAGGCTGGTAACTAGGAGGAAGGAGGCTCCCATGATTGTTGATTAACTAAGGAGGGTATACACAAGTGGTTCCCATGATTGCTGATTACCGAGGAGGGGCATTCGGTACTTTCCATACAATCAGCCAAGAGGATATTTACAATAGTAAGTGGGCTTGTCAAGCAAGATATGGTTACAACGGTTATGTTTCTATAGCTCTAAGTACAACATGATCCAGCACAGGAACATGACCCAATATGCACTCAAAGGAGAAATGGTGGGGGTGATGAGGCAGAGGTTAAAATGGAGTCTGTCTGACTCAGCAAAATGGAGTCTGTCTGGCTAACACAGGGTAGGTTAGCACACAGTCATTTAAAGAGTTAACACCAGTGCTTCTCAAATTTGTCCAAAAAATAAAGAAGAGTGAACACTTCTATGAGGCTAGCATTCTGTGAGGCTAGCTTTGATACCAAAGCCAGATAAAGATAACACAGGAGAACAGTAGACCAATATTCCTTATGAATATACATGTAAAAATTCTCAACAAAATTCTAGCAAACTGAATGCAGCAGCATATTAAAAGGATTCTGCATTGTGATAATTATATTTTAGCTGGTGGCATCTACCAGCTTTTGTCTCTTATTTCTGTTGCTGTTATAAATCCTTCCAAAACTTTGGACCCACAGTGATACACCTAATGTTATTCCTTTTTCTAAGAGCAGCTCTTCTGATGCACATATCATGATGTTTTATCTGTAAGTACTTTAGAATATATCTCCTAAGGACAAGGATATTCTTTTTAAAAATTTTCTTTTCTTTTTCTTTTTTTTTGTTTTTTATTTTTGAGACAGAGTTTCTGTTGCACAGGCTAGAGTGCAATGGCGCAATCTCAACTCACTGCAACACCCACCTCCTGGGTTCAAGTGATTCTCATGCCTCAGCCTCTCGAGTAGTTGGGATTACAGGTGTGCACCACCACACACAGCTAATTTTTGTATTTTTAGTAGAGATGGGGTTTTGTCATGTTGGCCAGGCTGGTCTTGAACTCCTGGCTTCAAGTGATCCACCTACCTTGGTCTCCCAAAGTGCTGGGTTTACTGGAGTGAGGCACCACACCCAGCCCAAGGATATTCTTTTACAAAACCATGGTACCATTATCATTCCTAAGAAATGTAATATTAGTAACATCAAATATTGTTTCTATTCAGATTCTCTCAGTTGTCCCTGCAATATTTTTTGTGTTTCTTACTTGGATAAATGAAAATTGTATATATTTATGGGGTATGTAATTGTGATATTATATTTTGATATGTATACATTGTGGAATGATTAAATCAAGCTAATTAACATATATACCACTTTACCATTAGTCAAGTTGATTAGCATACACACATATACACTTATATCATTTTTTTGTGGTGAGAGTCAATAATATTTTTATAGCAGATATTTCTTGATCCACGATTGAATAAAAGATCATGCATTTCTTTTCATTGTCATTTCTTGTTAGTCTCCTGTAATTTAGAATGGTTTCTCTAGTCCCTTTTTAAAGTTTCAGAGTCCAGATTGGTTGTTCCATAGAATATCTCCGAGTCTGGATTTGTGTGATTATTTCCTTGTTATTAGATTGAAGTTAAACATTTTTGACAAGGGTATTATACAGGTGATGTCCCTTCCCACAGCATCACATCAGGAGGTTCACTGTGATAATTTGTCCTGCTATCGGTGATGCCAACCAAGTTTGTTCATTTGGGTAAGCTAGGAGGTAATCTGCAGGAGGATACATTAAGACTCTACTCACCCAAATACTCTTTTATTTGATTTTCCTTGCCCAGGTCAATGAATGTATTGTGTTATCTATTACTGTTACTATTCTTTTTAATACTCAACTTTTCTCAAATTTTACTTGTCAGAACTCCAGGTCCTTATAAATCTGCCTCCTCAATGTTTGAATACTTCTTTGCTCTTTTAATCACACATCCTTATGGGCTCACCTTTCACTTTTCCCCAACCTTTCTCCAGGGATCTCCTTTTCCTTTTAGTGAGAAATAGTATATTTAGAAGAAGTTTGTGAGTACTGGAGAGTTACAGATTCTAGGCTTTTTCAGTGGACAGATTTAGGAAGCCATCCATCCATCATGAGTTTATTATCATGTTATTTCTTTTCTTTCTTTTTCTTTTACTTTTTTTTATTATTATACTTTAAGTTCTGGGGTATATGTGCAGATTGTGCAGGTTTGCTACATAGTTATATGCATACCATGGTGGTTTGCTCCATCCATACCTCCATTATCTACATTAGGTGTTTCTCCTAATGTTATCCCTCCGCAGTCTCCCCACCGCCTGCTATCCTTCCTCTGTCCCCCTGACCACCTGACAGGCCCTGGTATGTAGTATTCCCCTCCCTGTGTCCATGTGTTCTCATTGTTTAAGACCCATTTATGATTGAGAACATGCAGTGTTTGGTTTTCTGTTCTTGTATCAGTTTGCCCAGAATGATGGGTTCTAGCTTCATACATGTCCCTGCAAAGGACATGAACTCATCCTTTTATATGGCTGCATAGTATTCCATGGTGTATATGGAATACCACATTTTCCTTATCTGGTCTATCACTGATGGTCACTTGTGTTGGTTCCAAGTCTTTGCTATTGTAAACAGTGCTTCAGTAAACATACGTGGGCATGTCTCTTTATAATGGAATGTTTTATAATCCTTTGGGTATATACCCAGTAATAGGATTGCTGGGTCAAGTGGTATTTCTTTTTCTAGGTCACTGAGGAATCGCCACACTGTCTTCCACAGTGGTTGAAGTAATTTAATTCACACTCACACCAACAATGTAAAAGCATTCCTATTTCTTCACATCCTCTCCAGCATCTGTTGTCTCCTGATTTTTTAATGATCACCATTCTAACTAGTGTGAGATGGTATCTCAATGTGGTTTTGATTTGCATTTCTCTAATGACCAGTGATGATGAGCTTTTTTTAATGTGTTTGTTGGCTACATAAATGCCTTCTTTTGAGAAGTGTCTGGTCATATCCTTTGCCCATTTTTTAATGGGATTGTTTGTTTTCTTCTTCTTGTATATTTGTTTAAGTTCTTTGTAGATCCTGGTTATTAGCCCGTCATCAGCTGGGTAGATTGCGAAATTTTTTTCCCCATTCTGTTGGTTGCTGGTTCACTCTAATGATAGTTTATTTTGCTGTGCAGAAAATCTTTTTTTTTTTTTTTTTTTTTAATTTTTATTGGATTTTAGGTTTTGGGGTACATGAGCAGAGCATGCAAGACAGTTGCGTAGGTACACACATGGTAGTGTGCTTTGCTTTTCTTCTCCCCTTCACCCACATTTGGCATTTCTCCCCAGGCTATCCCTCCCCACCTCCCCCTCCCACTGGCCCTCCCCTTTTCCCCCCAATAGACCCCACTGTTTAGTACTCCCCTTTCTGTGTCCATGTGTTCTCATTTTTCATCACCCACCTATGAGTGAGAATATGCGGTGTTTCATTTTCTGTTCTTGTGTCAGTTTGCTGAGGATGATGTTCTCCAGATTCATCCATGTCCCTACAAACGACACCAACTCAAACATTCGTGTACATGTGTCCTTATAGTAGAACGATTTACAGACTTTTGGATATATACCCAGTAATGGGATTGCTGGGTCAAATGGAATTTCTATTTCTAAGGCCTTGAGGAATCGCCACACCGTCTTCCACAATGGTTGAACTAATTTACACTCCCACCAACAGTGTAAAAGTGTTCCTTTTTCTCCACATCCTCTCCAGCATCTGTTGTCTCCAGATTTTTTAATGATCGCCATTCTAACTGGTGTGAGATGGTATCTCAATGTGGTTTTGATTTGCGTCTCTCTGATGACCAGTGACGATGAGCATTTTTTCATATGATTGTTGGCCTCATATATGTCTTCTTTCGTAAAGTATCTGTTCATATCCTTTGCCCACTTTTGAATGGGCTTGTTTGTTTTTTTCCTGTAAATCTGTTAGTGTTCTTTGTAAATTCTGGATATCAGCCCTTTGTCAGATGGGTAGACTGCGAAAATTTTTTCCCATTCTGTTGGTTGCCGATCTACTCTAGTGACTGTTTCTTTTGCCGTGCAGAAGCTGTGGAATTTCATTAGGTCCCATTTGTCTATTTTGGCTTTTGTTGCCAATGCTTTTGGTGTTTTGTTCATGAAGTCCTTGCCTACTCCTGTGTCCTGGATAGTTTTGCCTAGATTTCCTTCTAGGGTTTTTATGGTGCCAGGTCTTATGTTTAAGTCTTTAATCCATCTGGAGTTAATTTTAGTGTAAGGTGTCAGGAAGGGGTCCAGTTTCTGCTTTCTGCACATGGCTAGCCAGTTTTCCCAACACCATTTGTTAAACATGGAGTCCTTTCCCCATTGCTTGTTTTTGTCAGGTTTATCAAAGATTGTATAGTTGTATGTATGTTGTGTTGCCTCTGGTGCCTCTGTTTTGTTCCATTGGTCTATATCTCTGTTTTGGTACCAGTACCATGCTGTTTTGATTACTGTAGCCTTGTAGTATAGTTTGAAATCCGGTAGTGTGATGCCCCCACTGTGTTCTTTTTGCTTAGAATTGACTTGGCTATGCGGGCTCTCTTTTGGTTCCATATGAAGTTCATGGTGGTTTTTTCCAGTTCTGTGAAGAAAGTCGATGGTAGCTTGATGGGGATAGCGTTGATTCTGTAAATTACTTTGGGCAGTATAGCCATTTTCACGATATTAATTCTTCCTAACCATGAACGTGGAATGTTTCTCCATCTGTTTGTGTCCTCTCTGATTTCGTTGAGCAGTGGTTTGTAGTTCTCCTTGAAGAGGTCTCTTACGTTCCTTGTGAGTTGTATTCCAAGGTATTTTATTCTTTTTGTAGCAATTGCGAATGGCAGTTCGCTCTTGATTTGGCTTTCTTTAAGTCTGTTATTGGTGTAGACGAATGCTTGTGATTTTTGCACATTGATTTTATATCCTGAGACTTTGCTGAAGTTGCTTATCAGTTTCAGGAGTTTTTGGGCCGAGGCAATGGGGTCTTCTAGGTATACTATCATGTCGTCTGCAAATAGAAACAATTTGGCTTCCACCTTTCCTATTTGAATACCCTTTATTTCTTTTTCTTGCCTGATTGCTCTGGCTAGAACTTCCAGTACTATATTGAATAGGAGTGGTGAGAGAGGGCATCCTTGTCTAGTGCCAGATTTCAAAGGGAATGCTTCCAGTTTTTGCCCATTCAGTATGATATTGGCTGTTGGTTTGTCGTAAATAGCTTTTATTACTTTGAGATACGTTCCATCGATACCGAGTTTATTGAGGGTTTTTAGCATAAAGGGCTGTTGAATTTTGTCAAATGCCTTCTCTGCGTCAATTGAGATAATCATGTGGTTTTTGTTTTTGGTTCTTTTTATGTGGTGAATTACGTTTATAGACTTGCGTATGTTGAACCAGCCTTGCATCCCCGGGATGAATCCTACTTGATCATGATGAATAAGTTTTTTGATTTGCTGTTGCAATCGGCTTGCCAATATTTTATTGAAGATTTTTGCATCTATGTTCATCATGGATATTGGCCTGAAGTTTTCTTTTCTCGTTGGGTCTCTGCCGGGTTTTGGTATCAGGATGATGTTGGTCTCATGAAATGATTTGGGAAGGATTCCCTCTTTTTGGATTGTTTGAAATAGTTTTAGAAGGAATGGTACCAGCTCCTCCTTGTGTGTCTGGTAGAATTCGGCTGTGAACCCGTCTGGACCTGGGCTTTTTTTGTGTGGTAGGCTCTTAATTGCTGCCTCAACTTCAGACTTTGTTATTGGTCTATTCATAGTTTCAGCTTCCTCCTGGTTTAGGCTTGGGAGGACACAGGAGTCCAGGAATTTATCCATTTCCTCCAGGTTTACTAGTTTATGTGCATATAGTTGTTTGTAATATTCTCTGATGATGGTTTGAATTTCTGTGGAATCTGTGGTGATTTCCCCTTTATCATTTTTTATTGCGTCTATTTGGTTGTTCTCTCTTTTCTTTTTAATCAATCTGGCTAGTGGTCTGTCTATTTTGTTGATCTTTTCAAAAAACCAGCTCTTGGATTTATTGATTTTTTGAAGGGTTTTTCGTGTCTCAATCTCCTTCAGCTCAGCTCTGATCTTAGTTATTTCTTGTCTTCTGCTGGGTTTTGAGTTTTTTTGATCTTCCTCCTCTAGCTCTTTCAATTTTGACAATAGGGTGTCAATTTTGGATCTCTCCATTCTCCTCATATGGGCACTTATTGCTATATACTTTCCTCTAGAGACTGCTTTAAATGTGTCCCAGAGGTTCTGTGTCTTCGTTCTCATTGGTTTCGAAGAACTTCTTTATTTCTGCCTTCATTTCGTTGTTTACCCAGTAAACATTCAAGAGCCAGTTGTTCAGTTTCCATGAAGCTGTGTGGTTCTGGGTCGGTTTCTGTATTCTGAGTTCTAACTTGATTGCACTATGGTCTGAGAGGCTGTTTGTTATGATTTCAGTTGTTTTGCATTTGTTGAGCAGTGCTTTACTTCCAATTATGTGGTCAATTTTTGAGTAGGTGTGATGTGGTGCTGAGAAGAATGTGTATTCTGTGGATTTGGGGTGGAGAGTTCTGTAAATGTCTATCAGGTTTGCTTGCTCCAGGTCTGAGTTCAAGCCCTGGATATCCTTGTTGATTTTCTGTCTGGTTGATCTGTCTAGTATTGACAGTGGAGTGTTAATGTCTCCCACTATTATTGTGTGGGAGTCTAAGTCCTTTTGTAAGTCATTAAGAACTTGCCTTATGTATCTGGGTGCTCCTGCATTGGGTCCATATATGTTTAGGATCGTTAGCTCTTCTTGTTGTATCGATCCTTTTACCATTATGTAATGGCTTTCTTTGTCTCTTTTGATCTTTGTTGCTTTAAAGTCTATTTTATCAGAGATGAGAATTGCAACTCCTGCTTTTTTTTGCTTTCCATTAGCTTGGTAAATCTTCCTCCATCCCTTTATTTTGAGCCTTTGTGTATCCTTGCATGTGAGATGGGTTTCCTGGATACAGCACACTGATGGGTTTTGGCTTTTTATCCAATTTGCCAGTCTGTGTCTTTTGATTGGTGCATTTAGTCCATTTACATTTAGGGTTAATATTGTTATGTGTGAATTTGATACTGCCATTTTGATGCTAAGTGGCTGTTTTGCCTGTTAGTTGTTGTAGATTCTTCATTATGTTGATGCTCTTTAGCATTCAGTGTGATTTTGGAATGGCTGGTACTGGTTGTTCCTTTCTATGTGTAGTGCCTCTTTTAGGAGCTCTTGTAAAGCAGGCCTGGTGGTGACAAAATCTCTGAGTACTTGCTTGTTCGCAAAGGATTTTATTTTTCCTTCACTTCTGAAGCTCAGTTTGGCTGGATATGAAATTCTGGGTTGAAAGTTCTTTTCTTTAAGAATGTTGAATATTGGCCCCCACTCTCTTCTGGCTTGTAGTGTTTCTGCCGAGAGATCTGCTGTGAGTCTGATGAGCTGGGCAGGACCTCAACGGACATCCAAAAATAAAGCCCAAACCCCTCAACACAGAGCATTTGAGAAAAAAAAAAAGGGTTTTTTAATGAGCTCTGTTGCTGCAGAATCAAATATAGCAGCCTAACAGCCCTGAATGAACAACAGAGCTCACAGCTCAGCAATTAAGCCCCTATAAAGTACAAACTGTCTCCTCAAGCAGCTCCCTGACCCCTCTATATCCAAAAGACTGACATTAGGCAGGCATCATCCTGGGACAAAGATAGCAGAAAAAGAAACTGGTAGCATCCCTCGCTGTGCCACAGCTGCTAGAGGTGCACCCCAGACAAGCAGGGTCTGGAGCGGACCTCAGCAGTTGTACAGCGAAGGGGCTAGACAGGTAGAAGGAAAACCAAGCAACAGAAATACTTCATCATCAACATTCTGGGTGTCCACTCAGAAACCGAATCAAAAAGTCAGCAACTACGCAGACGACCAGCGGACAAATCCACAAAGATGGGAAGAAACCAGCGCAAAAAGGAGGAAAACACCCGAAACCAGAACACCTCGCCTCCTAGAAAGGACCAAAACTCCTCACCAGCAAGGGAACAAAGCTGGACGGAGAATGACTGTGACGAAATGACGGAATTAGACTTCAGAAGATGGATAATGAGAAACTTTTGTGAGCTAAAAGATCATGTATTAAATCAATGCAAAGAAACTAAGAACCTTGAATAAAGATTTGAAAAAAGGTTCGAGGAAATGATAACAAGAATGGATAACTTAGAGAGGAATATGAATGAATTAAAGGAGCTGAAAAACACAATACGAGAACTTCGCGAAGCAAACACAAGTTTCAATAGCCGAATTGACCAAGCAGAAGAAAGAATATCTGAAGTCGAAGGCCAACTCAATGAAATAAAACGAGAAACCAAGATTAGGGAAAAAAGCGCAAAAAGGAATGAACAAAGTCTCCAAGAAATGTGGGACTATGTGAAAAGACCTAACCTACATTTGATAGGTGTACCAGAAGGGGACGAAGAGAATGAATCCAAGCTGGAAAATACTCTTCAGGACATCATCCAGGAAAATTTCCCCCACCTAGCAAGACAGGCCAACACTCAATTGCAGGAAATACAGAGAACACCACAAAGATATTCCGCAAGAAGAGCAACCCCAAGGCACATAATCGTCAGATTCAACAGGGTTGAAATAAAGGAGAGAATACTAAGGGCAGCCAGAGAGAAAGGTCGGGTCACCCACAAAGGGAAGCCCATCAGAAGCTCTTAAGATTAATTAGATCCCATTTGTCTATTTTGGCTTTTGTTGCCATTGCTTTTGCTGTTTTAGTTATAAAGTCCTTGCCTATGCCTATGTCCTGAGGGTATTGCTAGGTTTTCTTCTAGGATTTTTATGGTGTTAGGTCTTATGTTTAAATCTTTAATACATCTGGAGTTAATTTTTGTGTAAGGTGTAAGGAAGGGATGCAGTTTCAGCTTTCTGCACATAGCCAGTTTTTCTAACACCATTTATTAAATAGGGAATCCTTTCCCCATTGCTTGTTTTTGTCAGGTTTGTCAAAGATCAGATGGTTGTAGATGTGTGGCATTGCTTCCAAGGCCTCTGTTCTGTTCCATTGGTCTTTATCTCTGTTTTGGTACCAGTACCATGCTGTTTTGATTACTGTAGCTTTGTAGTATAGTTTGAAGTCAGGTAGCATGGTGCTTCCAGCTTTGTTTCTTTTACTTATGATTGTCTTGACTATGCAGGCTCTCTTTTGGTTCCGTATGAAGTTTAAGGTGGTGTTTTCCAATTCTGTAATGAAAATCAGTGATAGTGTGCTGGGGATAGCATTGAATCTATACATTGCTTTGGGCAGTATGGCCATTTTGACGATACTGATTTTTTCTAACCATGAGCATGGAATATTTTTCCATCTGTTTGTGTCCTCTCTTATTCCCTTGAGCAGTGGTTTGTAGTTCTCCTTGAATAGGTCCTTCACATCGTTTGTTAGTTGTATTCCTAGGTATTTTATTCTCTTTGTAGCAGTTGTGAATGGGAGTTCACTCATGATTTGGCTGTTTGTCCGTTATTGGTGTATAGGAATGCTTGTGATTTCTGCACATTGATTTTGTATCCTGAGACTTTGCTGAAGTGTTCAGTGTTATTTTTTAAAGTATATTGGCATACTTGAAGCTTTATTTAGCCTGTAAAAGAAAACTAGAATACCACTTTCTTTGAGGGAGTCTTTAAAATATTTTAGTAGTGAAAAAGTTCAAGTAGCTTGTGGTAAATAACTCAGCTCTTCTTGGAGTTAGAGGTCTATGGCATTGATTTTTTTTTTTTTTTTTTTTTTTTTTTTGATTAATGAGCTTTTATTTGTTGTTAATGTAGTTTTGGGACAGTGCCGTGACAATGTTGAGCCAAAAAAATTGCCGATCACTGAAGAGGAGCAGATTTACCCTTGGGATACATGTGCAGCTGTTCATGACGTGAGGCTTTCGTTATTACAGCGTTATTTTAAGGATGTAAGTACTCTTTATAAAATAATACTTTTGTCTGCCGAGTTGATAGTTATTTCACTCCAGAATTTTATGTTATTCTTCTACCAAAATAGCATTCTGATGTTAAATTTGAAAGTTTATTGGAAAAAAATTAATATGTGGATAGAAAGAAACCTGTTAATAAACAGTTTAGGTAATAAATGCGATACCTTTGTTTTAAATGTTGTTTATTATGTGATATACACATTCTACTAAGTGGAATAATGAGTACAGCAAGTCCTTGAATAACAATGTTTCATTCAACATTGTTTTGTTACAATGTTGATGAGACAAAAATCAGTTCCCCACAGGGGCCACTGTCAGTATGGAGTTTGTGTGTTCTCCCCATGTCTCTGTGGGTTTTGTCTGGGTATTCAAGTTCCTCCTACTTTCTGAAGATATGCTGCACATTAGGTTAACTCACATGTCTAAATTGTTCTGGTCTGAGTGAGTATGGGTATGGTGGGTATGAGTGCATCCTGTCATGGGATCATGTCCTGCCCAGGGTTGATTCTTGCTTTGTGCTCTGAGATGCAGGAATAGGCTCCAGCCACCTATGACTGTGAACTGGAATAAGTAGGTTGGAAAATGAATGAAATAATGAAAACATATTATTGTAACGTAAAAATTTATGAAGTATATGATAATCCTACAGCTGCATAATAACAGTGTGGTATGAAAGGGATCAGTGAGCCTGCATACTTGTTATTGTTTCTTTTTTTTAATTGCATGGTAATAAGAAGTGTTCCTTAATGATTTTCGATTTGCTAACATTTATTCCTTAATTTAACCTATCACCACTACTACTGACAGCACTCACTGATTTGTCAAAAGTTGGGTAGATCATTATCTTACTTGTTTTTATTAACTTTTCTAAATGTATACACACTCCACATTTATTTCAGTGTTTCATATTAGAAATATTTTGGGTCTTTAGAAGTTTTGGTGATGTTTTTATAATCAGAAATATACTATAGGAATTTAACTCTTTTTTATATCAATTAGGCTATGGTTAAATTAGTTTTGTTCCACATCATTTTCTTAAAGTCACAGTTTCCAAGAACCTATTGATAACGTTAAGTGAGGACTTAATGTATTAAATTTATAGAAACTTTTATTATGGTAGGAATATTGTACAAAGATTTTTGCCCCCCTTTTACTTTCATTTAAAGATATATGATAAAATTTCATTATGATACTTTTAAAATGTAAAGTAAGGATGGATTTGATTCATATCTGCTATGACTTCTTATAAACCTCATAGAGATTTTTCATTATTTTGCATTTAGGAGCTCTGGCACTCATAGGTATCTCAAGATAAACTTTAGTAGCAGCAGGAATGTTAATGTCTTTTTTAAATTTCTGTATTCATTTCTTTTGATGTTTCCCAAGTGGATTATCAAATGGGGTTTTCTTTCTCCTGTTGTAGTTTTTTAAATCTGCTGTGTCTTGAATTAAATAATATCAGCTTAAAATATAAAGTAAAACATTATTTTTAGTTAGCTATATAAGATGATTATCTTGATTGATTTCCAAATAGAACTTCTTTCTTGCCCATAAATTCATTGATTTAAGTGCAAGAAATAAGTGGAAGACAGAATACATAATTAGAATAAATAAGAACTAAACTAGTAATGAAAAGAGCCAGAGTAGAGTCAGCTTCCTTAATATGCTAGACTGACAAGAAGGTTTCTGGTGGCTTCTACAAGAGCTGATGGACCTACAGTGAGGTGTTGTGTAGAGTAGAAAGTGTCCTAGACCAGAAAAACTGGAGTTTGCTCCTGATTCTGCCATTTCTGAGCAATGTGAGCTTGGCCAAATCCCTTAAGCAGTCTGAGACTCAATTTTCTCATCTGTAAAATAGGGCTGATAATGATCTTTCATACAGTAATCATCAGGTTAGAGTTCACTCTGCATACAATACAGGTCAATATAAATGTGAAGTGATGTTTAAATATTCAAGCTATCCCAATTAGGAAGGCTAGGTTAGGCCTTATAGGCAGTTTGGGTTAGGTAATAAGGTCATGATTCCATATATTTTCAGTGCCTTTAAAATGAAATTGTAGTTATTTTGTAGCAGTCTCTGTATGTGCATGTGTATAAATACATGTATGTGTGCACACACGTTTTTACACTTTTTTCTTTATTGTTTCTTCGGATATTTTACAGGATACATATATTACTTTATTAATCAGAGACCAACAAATATTTTCTTTTCAAGGAAAATTGGGATTGTATACTAAAGTTCTGCTTTTGCAGAAATTTGCTACCACCTTATTTAGAATTTATTTTCTTGTTATAATGACACAGGATTCTTTTTGTGCTGCTTCACCAGGCGGACACCTCTGTGGCTGGTGGGCCTCTTCCTGGGCTTTACTTTGGCCCACTGGACTCACTCTACCCAGGCTGGCTGTCAGGTTGTGCTTGGCTCACTCCCAGCCTGGATCCTGCAGCCACTGCAGCTCCATACTCTGCCTGTGGTGGGGCCAGGTGTGCTGCAAGCAGCTTCCATGACTGGGTGCTAGTATTCAAATGAGGGGGGTGCAGTGTCAACAGAAAACTTGGAGACACCAGCAGCTACAGAGCCCCAGTGGGGTGTCACAGCTTCTGCTTGGGGAGTGCTGAGGTCTGGGCCCCCAGAAGAGTCACAGCTCTTCAGTCCTGTAGTCTGGTGAATGGGAGCGTGTCACAACTCTCTTCATTCCCGCCACCCACAGCTCGGTGAGCCAGCCAAGAGCATGTTACAACCCTTTTTGCTCCTGCCATTTGGCAGGTAGGTTCTTGTCCCGCAACCAAGAAGAATGAGGTACATAGACACCAGAGAGTGAGGAAGGCAGAGAAGAATTTTATCAAGTGACAGAAAAGATCTTAAGAAGAGGGGACCTGAAGTGGGTAGCCTTTTGTGTGAGAGGGGGCCTGAAAGTGGGTAGCCACCTGTCTCACTGAGTCTAGGGTTTTTATGGTCTCAGAATGGGGGAGTGCTGAGACCCCATTCAGCACAATGGCAGAGTGCTGAATGGTCCATGGGTGGATCTGATAAAAGCACCATTCGATTGGCTTAAAGGCATCGAGGAAGTTCTCACTCCAGTCATAGACTCTACCCAAAGCTGCAGCTCAGTTTTCAGGCTTTAACTTGTCTGTGGTTTGAAGGTTGGGTTTCACCAGGGACCTGTCCCTGTCTGCCTAGGTATTTGTCTGTCTCCTGCCACTATCAATAATGCTGGTTTTAATGTTTATCATTTTGAATTACTTTAGAGTAAAAAGGTAAAGATGAATCCCAACACCAAATAGAAAACTTAAAAAAAAATCAATCAAACCTAGACCTAAGAGCATAATAATTTTGAGGGAAGAGAATGTACAATAAATGAGAGCAAAAAGGTAGAGTATTTCTTTTTTTCAGCCAGAGTAATTATTCATTTCTTGAAAAAAATCGTTTTTATAAAAAGTCTCTGAGCTGAAATCTGTGTTGGATTATGCTCTGTTGTGTTTCTTTTAGGGATTGTGACATTTTTATTCCTACAGCATTACTCTTGTATGCCTTCACAAGAGCTGTTTTATGTATAGATGGTGTATTCCCTAGACTGCATACCTCTGTAGGTCCAGGGCTATGCTTTATGTTGATTCAGGGGTTAGCACATGCTATGTGTGTTGTAGATGCTTACTGGGTTTCTTACACTGAATTACTCTAAATATAAGAGTACCTGAGTGATAGCTAGACCAGATAGTATAGAGCAGAAGAATGACTATCAGTGGGCACTGATATTGATTATAGGATTAAACTGTAGATTCTGCTGTCTTTAGATTAAATGCATGCATTTTACAGAGTTGACATGTAGAATATTAGTTATGTAAGACAGTGCATTCGCTGTAGAAACTAGAAGTGCAATACATGGGAAATATGACACAGCAGAGAGAAGGAACCTGAGCTGTGGAGTCAGACAGACTTGGGTTTGAACTTACAACTTAGTGATCTTGGTAAGGTTATCATTTCTCTTTTAAAATAACTCCAGCTACGGCATGAGATTTTAATAATTACTGAGGTTGTGACATTTCAGTGTTAGACACTTAGCACGGTGGGGGATAGTTGAGGTCTCCCTAAAATACTAGTCTCGCATTATTAAGTGTTATCCTGCATTTTTTCACTGGCAAACTCAAACATCTAAAAGTATATACAAATGACTCATTTTCAGTTTTAAATGCTAACCATTTTTATTAAAAAATATAGATTAATTATCTTTTTATAGTATAGTGCCAGGGACAGCAGCTGGTTTATTAACTGACTACCAATCATTCTAACACCAAAATGATCTAACACCAAAATCTGCTTCAATTTCAAGCAGCTCTAAAACATAAAACAAAGATGAGCATGCCTCCTCTTGCTTTTCTGATTTGTAACAGTAGAAGCTTGCTCACCAGCTGTATTTGATTTTATGTTGCCTCACATCTTTAAATTGGCTGGAAAGTCATTTTGTACCATGTAATACATAGTACTTTCAATTTTAGATACTCATGAAGAGTCTTGACTTAATACAGGAACTTTGTTTCCTATCATTTAAAGGTCATTGGTTATCTTACCTTATAAAAATGAAAAAGATTGACTCAGTTTTTTAAGCATGTAAATACATGCTTGTTTGATGGCTCTCATATAATTGTTTATTATATGCTGCCACTCCTGTTAGAACTTGTGCCTTCATATTGTTCTGGCCTGGCCATGTATTTACTACAGATTGTAGAGGGTGAATTCAAGTTTAGGCCCAAATGCTGTTTGACAGAGGCCAAATGATGAAAATTCTGAGAAAGAGATTTTAGGAGGAAAAGGCTTTAGCCTATTTATATGTTTGGAGGGAGGAATTAATAATGAAAGAAAAGTTGAAGATGTAAAAGAGAAAGGAAAAATGAAAGAAAGAAACTTAAAACAAATTTGGAAAGGATGTATAGTTTGCTTATATAGTCTTGGACCCTTCTTTACTGTATATTATATTAAAACCTTGTAAATATTAAGGCATGTTTTTGGGTTATTCTTGTGACTAGATTTGTACTTCATAAAGATGTATGGAGGGTACATCATGGAGAGAACAAATTTGAATTAAGGAGATGAGTTAAGAAACTGTTTAAGAACCTCTTCTCCCACTCCATGGGAAATAGACTTGAATATTATATAATGGGAATGAAGAGGAAAGACCAAAATCATGAGTTATTTAGGAGATAGAATCCATATGATTTGAGAACTGATACTGTGGTATGAAGGTGAGAGTGTGATATGGAATGATGATTGGCTTTCTAACTTGGTGACTAAATAGATTGTGGAGTTGTTAAACCAAGAGGAAGGAATGACTCATGGAGAAGATTACAGTCTACATTTTTGGCACATTGATTTGATTTTATCTGTGGGACATTAAACTGGAGATTTCTGGATGGCATGAGTACTTATATCTAACACTCAGGCAAGAGATCTAAGCTTGCAGGGTAGTTGAAATTACTGCTTAAATCACTAGGAAGAATAGTTTTAATGAGAAGAGAGTAGCACTGAGAATAGAACGTTGAGGAGTATAGACATTGAAGGGGTAGGTGAAGAAAAAAGAGTACTAGAAGAAAGACTAAGAAAAACAGTTAAAGATGTAGAAACAAAACTGAGAGAGTAGCTTTAAACCAGAGGGAAGTAGGCATTTCAAGAAGTAAGTTGTTAATGTCAGAAATCACAGACAGATTAAGTACCATACTAATCTCAGCAACAGTATAGTTTACACTGAACTATAGTATAATATTGAAAACATATATTTTATGGGTGGATAAAGGCTGGTTCATAATATTTATTCTCTTTCATTATGAGTACAGAAGTTTGGGAGGTACAACTTAATGGTATTCCAATTTTAAAGATAGTGCCTTAAGGCTATCTAGTCAGGCATGAGTTGATATCACAAAAATAAAAAACTCCACATTAATATAAAAATAGGAAACCATGCAGAGGTTTATGTGGACATATTCGTATTTAAATATGTTTATACTTATTTAAAATTAATTGTATTTGTCTTTTTATTTTGAAGAGTTCGTGTCTCTTGGCAGTATCAATTGGCTGGGAAGGAGGTGTTTTTGTACAAACCTGTGGTCACACATTACATATAGATTGTCATAAATCTTACATGGAATCATTACGGGTAAGTTGATTGCAAAATTTTTTTTAAAGGTGTATGTATCTTTCCAGGTGTTAAATATTTTTTATAGTATATACATCTCAATTTCAGCTCATCTTTTTAGGTGATTTGATCACCATATAAACTATCCAGTCTCACAGTTCTTCTTTAACACAGGCCTTTTAAACTTTAAGGATTTTCATTTTTTAATTTCATTTTAGCAACTGGCCAGGCACAGTGGCTCATGCCTGTAATCCCAGCACTTTGGGAGGCTGAGGTGGGCAGATCACTTGAGGGCAGGAGTTTGAGATCAGCCTGGCCAATGTGGCCCCCTGGCCAACCTGTCGAAATCCCGTCTCTACTAAAAATACATTAAGTAGGCAGGCATAGTGGCATGCACCTGTAATCCCAACTACTTGGGAGGCTGAGCAGGAGAATCACTTGAATCCGTGAGGCAGAGGTTGTAGGGAACTGAGATTGCACCATTACACTCCAGCCTGGGCAACAGAGCAAGACTGTCTCAAAAAAAAAAAAAAAGAAAAAAATTTTTTTCACTTTAGCAACTGACTTCCATAGCTGCAATTTAGACTTTGCTACTCTCTCTGAAATATTAAGCTTTAATATCCTACCTTATGATCTTATTATATGATTATCATATAAGTTCTCTTATCTTCACTCTCATTATTGTGATTTGCCTCTGACATCAGGATCTATAGTCCCTTAATCCTTTGAATTTTTTCCTAGTGTATCAGCTTTTTGCTAGCCTCACCTTCTTGTACTATACCCATTCTGTTCTTGGCAATCTCGTTTAAGTGACCTCCTTTGATTTTAGACCCAGGCAGCTATCCCTGCTAGAAAAGTCATAAAATGGCTGGGCGCATGTCGCACACCTGTAATCCCAGCACTTTGGGAGGCTGAGGCGGGCAGATCACAAGGTCAAGAGATCAAAACCATCCTGGCCAATATGGTGAAACCCTGTCTCTACTAAAAATACAAAAATTAGCTGGGCATGGTGGCATGTGCCTGTAATCCCAGCTACTCGGGAGGCTAAGGCAGGAGAATCACTTGAACCTGGGAGGCAGAGATTGCAGTGAGCTGAGATTGCATTACTGCACTCCAGCCTGTGACAGAGCAAGACTCTGTCTCAAAAAAAAAAAAGAAAAGTCATAAAACTAGGTGAACAGTTATTATCACAAACTTGTGGCTTCCTATAACAGTGGCTTAGACTAGTGTTGTGGGCTGGGCTGTAAATATTACCTATTAATTCATTTACCTGTCTTTGATCAGTTCCCTCTCCTGTTTTCCTCAGGAGCTGTTCCAGACTTTTGCCTCCCCTATCCCAGACTCTTCCTGTAAACCCCAAGATTCATTTCTTTTTAACAAAATCTGTCTCTTCCTTTGTCATTAAGAAAACAGTATTTGTTGTCATATTCCCTTAGATTCCTATCTTGCTTTTCTATTCCCTGATAAGTGATTCCAACATCCCCACCAATCTTTTCTTTGCTATATTGAGGTCGTACTGTAGTCCTTATTCTGTTCAGAAATAACTTTTTCTGCCTGTTCGCTGGTAGTCCTTTCTCCCCAGCATCTCAGGGGCCTTGATTCATCAGTAGGTAACCTCTTTTCCTTCTGTATTTTCAGTTTTTCTGCCTCTTCTGTCCCTTCTCAGCTCATCAGGAGCTGAGTTCAAATCTCTCCCATTCAGAATCCTTCCCTGGACCTTACATTTTCTTATTTTCCTGTAGCTGAAGACTTCTCTTTCTCCTTCATCCAGCTTTTTCTTTTTGAGATAGGGTCTCACTCTGTTGCCCAGGATAGATTGCAGTGGCCCAATCATAGCTCACTGAAGCCTCATGCTCCTGAGTTCAAGCAGCGTAACTTCTTAAAAGCAGCTTCTCAAGTACAGGTCTACTGTATTCCCATGTTCCTAACTCAGAAGCAGTAGATATCTCTTTTTTCCTTCCTATTCCTCACCTCTCACTTTCAGTCCCTTACCAAAATTCTGTTGATTTTTGCCTTCTAAATCTCACTTGGCTGTGTTCTACCTTTATTAATCCAGCTGCTACTTTTTTGTATGCCTTCCTCACTCATCTTGATTATAGGAATTTATTTCTTGTTGATTTCCTTATTCCAGGTATAATTTATTTACTACATTAATCTTTCTAAAATTTAAATCAACAATATGTGTTGTTGGCTTAAAATCTCTTGCTGTCTTCCTCCTGATGGGATAAAGTTCACTATTCTCTGAATGGCATTCAGGGACTCCAGGATCTGGGCTTGCCTGTTGCTTTAGTGTTGTCTTCCATCAATTCAACACTAGTAGGCTAATTAATAGTTCCTTAAGCACATTATGCATTTTTTCATATCCCTGTATTCAACTATTCATTCAACAAATATTTATTCAGTATGTATAGTGTTCTAGATACTATGATAGTCATTGTGGATACGGTGGTACATAGGGCACAGTTCCTTCCCTCAATGAGTTTACTATGTATTACATAAGAGAGACAAGTAAACAGTTACAGTATGCATGCTACATGTTAGGTATACACAGAGTCTTACTGGAATATCTTCCAGGTGCCAGAACATTTTGATGAGGTAAGTTACTTAAGTGATGAGAGATGAGACAGAATAAGTAATTAAGGTTTACATTGTAAGAGACCTTCTGGTCCATTTAAAGGATTTGGACTTTATATAGATTTCTTAGAGAAAGTCATTAAAGACTCTTAAGCAGAGATATAACATGTCCAGAAAAATCACTGTGACAGTTGTGTGGAAAGGGAATTGCAGAGAAGTAAGAAAGAATGCGGTGGGAGCTTAGACTTAGTCATATCTATGAAGATGGACAGGAGAGTACAGATTTGAAATATATTTAGAAGGACAGTCTTCTGGAGCAAGAGAGGGAAGAAGGAATCAAGGTGAGAGGTGATGACATTGAAAGATTTTAATTGGAAATAAAATCTCACATTAGACATTAGAAACATTAGGTCATGTAATGGTACGTTTGGGGGACTACATAGAAGAGAGATTAGTAAAGGGAATAGAAAGAAGAAAGTAGATGGAAGGACTGGTGGGATTAATTAATTATATATTTGTGACGGGAGAAGGGAGGATGCTGAAGGAGTTGCAGTGAGTCTCTTGTCTCTGAGATAGGAGGTATAACCTTACACTCTTAGAGTAAAAGGGGCAGGGATGGGGAAGGTGAGGGACTTGACAAGTAAGGAGGTGGTTTAAAAAACCACTTTGGGGGCCAGGCATTGATGGCTCACAACTCTAATTCTAGCACTTTGGGAGGCCGAGGTGGGCAGATCACCTGAGGTCAGGAGTTTGAGACCAGCCTGGCTAACATGGCAAAACTCTGTCTCTACTAAAAATACAAAAATTAGCCAGGTGTGGTGGTGGGCGCCTGTAATCCCAGCTACTCAGGAGGCTGAGGCAGGAGAATCGCTTGAATTGGAGAGGCAGAGGTTGCAGTGAGCTGAGATTGCGCCATTGCACTCCAGCCTGGGCAACAAGAGCGAAACTCCATCTCAGAAAAAAAGAAAAACCACTTTGGGACTGGGTGAGAGAGTGCTTCCTAGGATGTTGGAGAAAGAGTGTCGGGTAGTATTCAGGACAAAGTTGAGGTTGGAAACAGTTTGTATCAAGAAGGCATTTCATTTTTCTCTGACAACACTCAGTTTGAGTGCAGAATTGGAGAAGGCATACACTGGATTAATTTAGTATGAAGGCTTTGTTTGGTGTGAATGATGAAAAGACACATGGAGGGGGAGTAGAAAGTATTACCATGAGTTTTTGAAGTGGTAGACAATGGTGTACAGATAGGATAGGAAAAACCTGATGAACTGGGAGAAAAAGAAGGGAGTAAAGGAGGTAGAAGTTGGTAGTCAGAATATACGATGTTTGAATTTGACATTTTCAGATCTAGAGTAATTTTGAGTTATTACAGGACAAGGATGTTGTTATGGTAACAGGTGCTGAAGTAGAGTGGAAGTCAAAAGTATAGGAGCTGATGAGGTTAAGGAGCTGAAGGACTAAGGTATAGGTTTGGTTGGTTGTCTACATACATATTGAAACTGCACAGGAAGATGCAGGACTTGGAGTGATGAGGAAAACATATCAAGGTACCAAAGTCTTCAGTGGTTGCAGGCAGTTGGTGGCAGTGAAAAGGAGGAAAAGGATAGTATTGCTAAATGACATAAGCCACAAAGACAAGAGAATGCTGAAGTAATCTCGGGCCAGCACCAGAGGGTGTTGAGATGTGAGAGATGTAGGAGGGTGAGTTGAGAGGGTTTCTGGGGGTGCTTCAGTAGAGAACCTATCTTCAATTACAGCAAAAAAGAGTATCTAGCATTCTTTGGAATTGAGACTGTAAAGAAGCTTATCACAAAATGTTCTTCTGTGGCCAGGACCCTTGCCCCAACCTTTTAGCATACTCTTTTTTTTTTTTTTAGCCAATTTTTAAAACTTACCTCACAAGTCACCTTCTCTGGGAAGGCTTCTCTGTTGTTGCATTTATCACACTATAACTTATCTGTCTGATTTTGGTTTTAAATTATGAGTACCTTAAGAAGAAAAAAATGTATCTTAACTCTATGCGATCACCATCACAGGATTTATCACATAGTAGGAACTTAGTAAGTGTTTGTAGAATTGGATTCAGGAAGATACCTTGTTACATTTTTAAGGACTTAAGAAGTTAATGTCAAAAAGGGAAAAAAGAATTCCTAGTTCTCTTAGTCAAAGTGCATGAGATGCAAAATACAGTGAAGTGAGCACTAACTCAGTTGTCCAGTCAGTTGTATTCAGCAGTTAGACACCTTAGAAGGCACTTTTTAAAAGGCTTATTTACTCTCAAAAGCTATTTGTCCTAGATCAAAGAACATGAGCTTTGGGATAATCTTCCCAGTAGTCAGTTACATGTTTCATACTAAGAGAAGAGTAAGGTACTTAAACAGTGTATTGGTGAGGATTACAAATGCATGCCACCATATGTAATTGCTATGATGTAAGAAGTGATTTGGTGAACTTTAACAGTTAAATAAGGGATTTTGTTTATTTCTTTATAACATATATTAGAGATGTCTTTTTTTGTATGGCTCGTTAATATACTATTAAATGGGTGGTATAATTTGTGTTTCCTGTAATTGTGTGTATCATACATCTGTATGTTTATTTCATCTTTTAGAATGACCAGGTTCTTCAGGGCTTCTCAGTGGACAAAGGAGAATTCACGTGTCCCCTCTGTAGGCAGTTTGCTAACAGTGTTCTTCCTTGTTATCCTGGAAGCAATGTGGAAAATAACCTTTGGCAACGTCCTAGCAACAAAAGCATACACGATCTCATAAAGGAAGTGGAGGAGCTGCAGGGACGACCGGGAGCTTTCCCAGTAAGCATCAGTGTAAGGCATAAGTATCTTGGTTAACTCAGCTCTGATTTTCAGCTTTCATTTTCATTCAGTTTATAAATTACTCTGGACTTTTACATATTTAGTAGAAATTGCTTTTAGAGGTTTTGTTCTCTTCTATTTATACTTAAAGTAATAGCACAAATTATTATCAAAGACTATACTTCTCTTTAGTCTAAATTCTTAGTTTTAATATATATCTTCCATGTCAAGAACCTCTATAGGCTTAGATATAGTTTGGCTCTTTTAAGATCTTGAAGTAGGTCAGGTGTGGTGACTCTCGCCTGTGATCCGAGGACTTTGGGAGGCTGAGGTGCACGGATAACTTAAGGTCAGGAGTTTGAGACCAGCCTGTCCAATGTGGCAAAACCTGATCTCTACTAAAAACACAAAAATTAGCCAGGCGTGGTGGCATGCATTTGTAATCCTAGCGACCCAGGAGGCTGAGGCAGGAGAATCCCTCGAACCCGGGAGGCAGAGGTTGCAGTGAGCCAAGATCATGCTGCTGCACTTCAGCCTGGGCAACAGAGCAAGACTCCATTTCAAAGAAAAAAGAAGGATTTAAAAGCAAATACAAAAGCTATATATATAGATAGAGAGAGAGTGTGTGTGTGCGTGTGTGTGTGTATAAAGCACAATTTAATTGCTGAAACACATGCCCATTAGGTGTATTAGGATTAAGAAATATTTACACAGACATGCAAATGTATTTACTGTGTATGTGTATGTGTATTAGAGAGATAATATATTGTGTGATTGAACTGTTCATCATAAGCCAGACTACTGTGGGGAGTGGAGTGGAACTCATCTTTTATCCCATCTAGTAGGATTTATTTGGCTTAAATTCTTAAAATATTTCACCTTCATTATAGATTTATGATATGATCTCTGAGAGAAGTGACAACTGTGTCTGGTTTATGTTGTAAATTTGTGAAAACTGTGAATATTTGACTTCTGAAACGGAAATGCATACTTTAAACAGATAGATTAATCCAGCAATTCCCTTTCTCAAGTGAAGACTAATTTTAGAATTTATGTTTTTTTCTTTTATAAATTCAAATTGTTATGTGTTTAAAATATGCTTAAGCTTAAGGAACATTGATATTATTATTTGAAAATGAACTTAAGTGAAAGTCAGGTTTTTTATAGACATGGAAACTTTATTCTAAAATATTATTTTAATACCATCCTCTCATTGGCTTAGAATAGTTTATATGGTTAATTCATAGTTGTATTACAGTGTTACCAGTCATAATGTAGAATTAGAATAAAAGATCACTGTATAAGAGAGTATTTTTAGATTGATTTTTTCTTTGTACACTAAATATATTTATAATAGATAATGTTCTGTTTTAACTTTTTAATTTTAATTTCCTAGTATGTTCATATAATAAATGTTCTAGTTTTAGGCCATTATTAAAGAAGATGAATATAAACTTTATATATATGTTTGCATTTTTCTTATAGTCAGAAACAAACTTAAGTAAAGAAATGGAATCTGTAATGAAAGATATAAAAAATACCACTCAGAAGAAATATAGAGACTATAGCAAGACCCCGGGCTCACCAGACAATGATTTTCTCTTTATGTACTCTGTTGCTAGGTAGGTATATATAGTATATACTTTTTAGTTTACTTATTATTAATAGTTGATTTTATTATTTAATAAATATTTGTTTTATTTATTTAAAGGATACATAATTTTAATATCAGTTGAAATTATGGCTAGTTTTAGTGCTTCCTAGGGTAACTATAAATGTGCAGCTTTTATTTCCTGAAGAGGTTTTATTTTAATGAAATATTTGTGTAAATGTTACTAAGCATTATAGTACATGAGGAAAAAGTATGCTACTAACATTTCGGGACAGATGTGTACCTCAAAGCATGTGAATATTTATATGAGACCTGTCAAAAAGTGATAATACTGAGAACTAAAACATTGTAATATGTTAGACACTTTGATTTATGGAAAAATAAGAATAGTAAGAAGTAGAACTTTGTTTTAAATAGAAAACAAAAAGATCTAGTGATATCCTAGAGGACAGGAGTTTAGAAAAGTCAGATTAGAGAGAGGAAGCAAGGCATCAGGAGTGTTCTAAACTTCTATGTGTATTGAGTAGAATTGTTAGAATACTTCTAACAAGAAAGCTGTTAGAAGTAAATGTTTTTCATCTTTCATATTAGGAAGGATTAGTCTAATTGTATTCAATACATAAGTAGTAGTTCTAAATAGGAATTTTGGAAAACTTGAGTGAAAATGCAGAACTGTAAAATAAGTAAATAGAGGAGAAACAGACACAGTTAAGAACTTGTAAATTCATTCTGCTAAAACTGACTGTACATCCTTTGATATCTCTGGAAGCATACTTTGTATTTTATCCAAGTAGTATCATAGTAGATAAGATTTAGAGAGATATTATGACTTGAAGTCATACAGCAAGTTAGTGGCAGAGTAGGATCTCTTGAGTCAAGGTTTTGTGTTTTTTTCAATTGTGTCTTCCTTTTTCCTCTCCTATGTTTAGCTTTTTATAGGTTGTATTATGTATATAGTTAATCGAGGCTATTCTCTGTGGCCCGCTCCTGGAACAGAGGGTAACAAAAGAGTAAATAAACTATGCATAGCCTTTGGAACCCAGGAGAAATGGAACCAGACTTAGAGAAATTGTAGCAGGCAAATTAGAGCTCAAGATAAGGAACATTAGTTGGTCTGAGAATGCAAATACTAGACATGGGTTGATGTAAAAGGATCTAATGAATTGGAAAGTAACTTTGTAGTCAGTATATTCCTAGATTCTGTTTATCTAGAATGTTTTCAGGAGGGGCATAACAGTTAATTTAGTATTTTGTTTCTGGAGAGTTACCAGTTACTGCATTCTTGCAATAAAAGACACTTTATGTGAAAACTAAGCTGAATGTAAGTTCATTTTGCCAGGGTGCCAAGGTTTTACAGAACTCCCTATGATATTGTGATTATAACATGGTAGAAGATTGGGTTGAATATGGACCAACTCAGTTCTGCTATGTATATTTATACACATACACGCACACAGAACTACACACATTTATGTTGCTCATGTATTTGTGCTTTTAATATTATTAGAGTTGGCCTTTTAAGAAAATCTTTATTGAATGGGAATAATCTGTTCTTGGAATTTTCCTGTAGTATGATAAATCAAACAATTTGATTTAATAATAATTTGGTAGACATTTTAGATCCTTATTTCTTGCTTTAGGTTTATAAGTAACTTATATAAAAAGCTTGCAGAGATAATGGGAGACCTTCTGGATCAAGACATTTTGGCTTCTCTCTCTTTTTTTTTTTGAGAAGCAGGACAGATGTCAAATGCTTTACTAAGATGTAGGCGGAGAAACAGAGAAAATAGATCTCCCCAATCCTTTTCTGAAACTTAATGATAAACTCTAACGCATCAAAACAGTAATTCTGAAAATGAGTGTATGTAACACATTAAGATTTTATTATCCTTTGCTTGGAATTCCCCAAAATATTGCTAAGCTTTTCCAGTGAAGTGGCATTCCTTCTCTAAGTTTTGCTTCATCATTTTAAAGAAGGCTGGGTATGGAAGTAAAACTTAGAGAAGGAATGCCATCTCACTGGAAGAGCTTTGCAATATTTTGGGGAATTCCAAGCAAAGGATAATAAAGTTTTATCCAAGCAATACAAGGCAGGAGGATTGCTTGAGCCCAGGAGTTTGAGACCAGCCTGGACAACATAGTAACACCCTATCACTATGATAAATAAAAAAAAATTAGCTAGGTTTGTTGGCATACATCTGTAATCCCAGCTACTTAGGAGGCTGAGATGGGAGGATTATTTGAGCTGCCAGCGATGGTAGGACGAAGCTATAGTGAGCTGTGATTGAGCCACTGCACTTCAGCTTGGGCAACTGAGGAAGACCCTGTCTCAAAAAATAAAAAATAAGAAAAATAAAGTGATGCAGAAATTAACAACACATATTGAAAGAAAAAAGTATGTTGTATTCTATTTAAATAGGTTGTAATTTTCTCAAAATAGGAAGCCAGGTCTTTAATTTTATGCCTAACATAAAACTTATTTCACAAATACTTAGGATTATAGGAACATTTATTCCTAAAAGGTGAACATTAAAATATTTAGCAGTATTTAAATATTTAAGTAAAATATTTAGCATTAAACTTACTTTGAATTAAGTTGTGAATTAAATGTAGTGAATTTTAAATGTATAATTCATTAGAACTTGCATATTTATTTGTACTTAGTAACTTAAGTGGAATACAACCCTGATTTCTTAGAGCTGAATTTCTCCCTGCTGAAGAAGTAATTTTATTTGCTCTTCAGGGAATTTAAATTTTGGATATTAAGAAACAAAGTATTTCTGGTGAGTTTTAAAGCTTTTTTTTTTTTTTTTTTGGTAAGACAGTACATATTTTTTGGTTTTTAATTTTATTTGCGTGGTGAAGCCTTGGGGAATTTTCTGAGGGTATCAGAGAAGAAACTGTTGGAAAATCCATTCAAAATTAAAATAATTTAAAAATTAATCAAAATCACTACATTCGAGTTTTGATGTATTTCCAAAATTTTCATTCTGTTGCAAATATCAGTCATCTAAACAGATAATGGAAAGCTAATTTTGGGGAAGAAAGTTTTCTTTTTTTTCAATACCAATTCATTATTTTGTTCTTGAAACAATGAATGACATCAATTTTAGTAATTGATTTTTCTAAGGATTTTTGGACTCAAGTTTCATAGAGTCTAGAGGTATTGGTGAGTAGCAGGTGGTTTGTATAGAGAAAAATGGAAAGAAAATGAAACATAAGTAACTGCAATGTAGGTGGAGAGACATCTTTAGATTGTGGGTACTAAACAGAGTGAATGTACCTTCATATGTTAGTTGCATTATGTTCAAAATAAAAGTGATGCTTGCCAAGTCCAAATTAAGAATCCTTTTAAAAAATAAAAAATTATTTCCTAAAACAATCCTTTTTTGGGTCTTGGGGGGGGCATCACTACTGGGTTAAAGGGAATGGAAGAGTTAGGAAAAGAAAGAAAACTGCAAGGGCTAAAGAGAATCTTATAATTGGTTACATATCAAAAGAAAGAGGTTATCAGTTTCCATTTTTTTTTTAAGCATCTTACTAGGTGTCATTGGGGATTTAGAAGCTGTATATGAAATAGTCCCTGCTCTCCAAGAATTTCCAGATGGAACTAATATAACATCAATCTATATAACAGAATATAATTTGTTTTTTAAAATATCATAGAAAGTACTGTAGAACATCTAAAGGGAAGATGAACAAGTTGAAATACAAACTATGTGTAAAGTCCTTCTTTCCTGACCCAGGAAAGCCTTCTGGAGAAGTTAAAACTTGAATTGCCTCTTGTATAATGTAGACTGTGGTATGGATGAAGATATTGTGTGTTTTTTCTTTTTTTTTCTCTGAGAAATTGAGTAACTTGCTCAACTACTAAGTGGTAGACTCAGGCCTTGAACCTGGATCTCTTTCCAGAAGCTTTACCCTTTTCACCAAACCAGCATGTGTCTGAGAATGTGGGGTGTGTGTGGGTACACACGTTTGCTTTCAAATTATGCTCTAAAATAGAAGTTAGTGTTGAAGGGGGGTTGAGAGGACAGCAGACTTTGGTCATGCAAAAAGAAGCTGGAGCATCGTTAGAGGTTTTTTAAATATGCATATTAGGTGGCCACTAAGGTAGGGTTTAAGCAGTCTTGTCATTCTTTCAAATATAGAGATTTTCTCCTTTTTCTTACAAACTAATTTGAATGTGTTTGTGTTAGAAAATATAGAAAAGAGTCTGCTTTTCTTTGACAGCAGAAAGCTCAGAAAAATTCCACTGCCAGCATATCTTTATTTTTGCACCATTCATTGAGAAGGGAACAAACATAATATTGCTTTGTGATTTTCAACAGTTGAGGGAATATGGACATGGGACATATGACCCATTTGTTCTTTAGCATGTCTCAGAGGAGCAATTTTGACATAAATAAAAGTCCATATTTAGAGCTGTATTGATTTTTGAAATCCTAGATATTATTGCTGAATATAGTGGTGTACACCTAGTACTGGCTACTTGGGAAGCTCAGGCAGGGGGATTGCTTGAGTTCAGGAGTTCAGATACACCCTGGGCAACAGAGCAAAACCTCATCTCTTAAATTTTTTTTTAAGAAATTTAAAATTGTGGATATTATTACACATTAATTTTTTGAATAGGTAGTTTTTGATTTTTAATTCAGAAGGAATATTGCATAGAGATCTTCCAGTCATAATTTGGAATAATTAATTAGATTTTACTAGTTTTTTTCAAATATTCTTTAAAATGAAATTCTTAGTAACATGTTTGTCATTCTTTAAATTATATTTGGGGATTGAGTAAACAGAAATGTTCTTATATCTTTATTTTAATGAATATTTTTGCAAATTTGGTGAAATGTTGACATTCTGGTTTTTGACATTATTTGTAAGTATTGTTTGTTTTTCCGGTTAGCTCTCTTAAAAGTATATCTAGGAAATCTTAGTTTTTATAAGAGAATATAGCCATTAATTTTTTTCTACAGATTAGGCAACAGAAGATTTGTGAAAACAAAATGTATTGATCTCATTTATATTCCCTTGATGAAGGAACACATGCTGGTCTCCGCTCGCTTTCTGTCCACTAGTATGAAATCCTTGTCCCTGCTTCCTTGCTGGTAGGTTTTTAGAAGTTCAGTGAGCAATGCAAATCGCCTGAAGGGTGGAAAATTCCCTTGTCACACAGATGCCCTTATCAGCAGCAACCAGATGGAGCTCTGAGCTGGAACATTATCAGTGTTAAATTGCTTTTTCTCCCACCCTAAGTAGAAAGGATTAAAGCATTCCTTTAGAAATGGGTGGCAAATGTACAGACTTCGGAATATTAATATTTTTAACAATTTGCATTTATAAGTAAATACATTATAAGATGAAAATAGCATCTCAAAACGTTCTATGTTCAAAATACAACTAAACCAGTGCAAAAAGTTGTGTTTTAAATGAAGTAGGATAATAGTCTGTCATGCATTCACTTGCAAAGAGTAAGCTTGAAACTGCTTTTTTCTTTTTTTGAGTGGGACAGTATCTTACTATTAGGGTCAAATGCATATCTTGGATATAAACGTCTATTCAGTTTTGGTTGTAGAAAATAAAGGTACGTCTAAGGGTATTAATACTGTTGAAGAAAAATACAATGTAAATTCTTTCTCAGAATTTTCATTTATTATTTTGGCATAATTAATTGGTTCTTTTACTGTTACCGTTTTTGAGTAAATCTTTAGATTCTTGCATTAGTTTGATTTTCGAAATGTCAATTTATTACTTATTGCTATTTTATAAGCCAATAATTGCAAAATACCTTGCAATTTCAGGTCTATATGAACAGTATTGATGTTTAGCCATGTCAATGGTTACACAGTGCATTTTAATGAAACTAGTTTTAGAAGTCCACAGAGAGACTGCTGTTAAATTATATGTGTTGTTTGTAGCCATTTTTATATTGGTGATTTTGTTTCTTAATATTGATTTCCAGATACCATCTAACCTCCAGTGAATGATAACCATTTCTCTGGTAGAAAAATTGGTATGCCCTTGAGTTTTATGTGGCAGTAACCACCTACATAGTGGCTGACATTGGAGTAAAAATTCTTTTTTTCACATTCATATGCAGATTTATGAAATATGTTGCATTTTTTTTTAAGTCCTAGTTTTTATTATGTGCCAACAGTTAGAACTTTGCAACAATTACACCATGCTGTGTGCAGTATTTTGCAGGTGTAAATATGAACATATAAGTAAGGATGCATAAATTGTTCCCTTTTTATTTCTAAATAGCAGATAAAATACGATGATTACTGATACAACATAAAAACTGCTTTTGCAAATAATAAAGTTAAAGAATTTTATTATTTAGGTTGAGTCAGACATACCAATAAAGCAAATTAAAAAGAATCTTCAGTTTAATGACTGAGATATATTCTAATGCTTTACTTACAGAACCAATTTGGAGCTTGAATTGATTCATCGAGGAGGCAATTTGTGTTCAGGTGGTGCAAGCACAGCTGGCAAAAGGTCTTGTTTAAGTAAGTACTAAAAAGTGCTAAATTTAAAAAAATTCTGTCATTTTTGGAAGTATTGGCAGGTAAACTGACCTTTTGGTGTAGTTTCAAATTCTGTGTTATATATGATCTATTTATATAATGATATATACTTTAAGTGGTCACTCTTGTACTTAGAAGAATCATATGAATTTTTAGCTCTTTCTAGATTATGATTACCTAGCAGATAAATGTGATGCTAAGTGACGTGGTTTATACTATTTCAAAATTAAAGCACTGTATTATTCTCAGCTATAAAAACTTGTTCTTAAACTTCAATTCTCTTAAAGAATTTTTACACTGAATTAATAAAACATTTTTATAAAAACAATATATATTGCCCACAGATTTCTATATTATTGCTATTAATGAAGATGTTTGTGCTGTATTTTAATGTGTATATTAAAATGTGTTAAAATTGCAGATGTTTGCTTTTATTTATGTATATACTTTATGTTATAAAATGAGCATAATTCTTTAATCTTGTTTGTAAGGATATATTTGAGAGAAGTGTAATTTATAATTTAAAGTAGGTTTTTTATGGGCATGATTTTGATGCTATCATTTTTTAGTCATTGTTTAGAGAATTAATGTGAATACTAGGAATAATATTATTTAATGTCACCATATAACTGATTATTGGCCTCAGATCATGGCAGTTGAAATATTGCCTAATGTGATTAGTATAGGAAATGAAACTTGTTTAAAGTACATAATATATTCTTTTGAAAAATGAATATCTTTTCTTAAATACTAAAAAACAGTAATTATTGAAAATTATCAATAATGTTGGTTTTTAAACAAAACATATTATTTCAAAAACTGTTTATATAATTTTCAATTGATTTCAAAGCAAAGGGATAATCAAAAGCGTTTTAAAATTTTTGACATAAAAGCAGACGTATGTGAACTTTTAACTTGGTTATCTTTTAAAGTCATATAAGTTGCACTATAATTCGATATTTTCTTTTGGATTGTCACTTTATTCCTAGAACTTAAGATTTTAGAAGGTTTTATTTTTGTTTGTTTGTTTTTACCAAGTATTAGTAAAAATTAACCCCTTTATGCATTCATCTAAACCCTACTTCTACTCAGTGTCTTACTAGTGTTTCAAAGGAAGTTGTTGATACATGGGAGTTTTAGTTTCTAATCCATTTGAATTGATATATATTAATCATTTTAGTTATATAAATTATTTCTTGTTAATTTGTTATTAATTGATGTTTGGCATTGGGTGATAATATTCTAGAAACTGTTGTGTTGAAAGTGTTTAATTTAGTAAAGGGTTTTCTGTTTTTAAAAATTAGTTAATTTTTTTCTCTGAGGCATTTAAATTTATCCAGAGGCTTATAAATAATGAATTTATTCAGTTGAAAATAGTAATTTTCTAGTGGTAATCACTTCAATTACCACAGTGAATTTTGTAATTTAAATTGTTAAATTTATAGTTACTTCCAGACTTTTGCTTTATTTTTCCCTTTGGTAAATAAGAAATTATACTGTGCCAGTATAGAAAAAGTCATGTTTATCCTAAATATAAGTTAATATTTTTCTTAGTTTTTGTATGATTTATTTTTCAATTGCTTATGTTATTTATCCTAGTATTAATATAAGTAGCCTGTAAGTCATATATATAGAATATGTGGTATATATATAAAATCCCACTATCTTACAAGTGTATGAACTTAGTGTTTGTTATATATTCAAATAAAATTCAAACTTAAGTTGTACACCAGGACTTAAATTGATGATGATTCATGGAATCTCAGTGCAAATATTTCATCTTCCAGTGCAATGTCAGTGGCATTTTTTAAAAAATTTTAATCATTTTGGGAAAAATCTACATGTATTCATATTTTCCTTTTCCCATTGATTACTATTCATTACTTTTTGAATATCTCATTTTTAATGTTTTTTTTTTCTTCCATTATGTCTTTGAGGAGAGTAAATGAAGAAATGCTCCACTGATTAAGCAAATAATGAGGGAACTTTTTTCATACTAAGAATACCACACTTTTGGAATACTGTTCTGTTACAACTTCTTGATGAAACTGAAGATTTGTCTAATCAGGAAAACTTTTAATAAATTTTGTCTAGAAAGGATTGCATAATGCCTGATATATAATTACACACACACACACACACACACACACACATGCACGCACACAAATACTGGGGGAGAAGGGAAGAAGATTGTTCTTTCTCAAACAATGAAAGCAAAAAATATTAATGGCCAAATCCCTACTGAGAAATAAAATTGAAGTGGAACAAGGCTACTCAACAACTACATCTTCAAACATTTTTAAATAGCAGAAGGTAGTTACCACTGTCAATCAGAATAAAAGGTCAGTCCTAAAAATATGTGTCTGGGAAATTTTCCATAGTAAAAAATTACCCAAATTAGCTCACCTAACAGTATAATGTGGTATTTTAATAGTACCCTAATTTGTCATTTTAAAGTTTGTAAAGTGCTTTCACATAAATTATTTAATCTTTAGAATGATCATGTGAAATAGGTGTTAATCTCTTTTTCATAGAAAAGGAATCTGAAGTTCAGAGTGATTGCCTTGCCAAGTCACACAGCTGGAGAATGGCAGAGCTTGCACTTGTGTCCAAATCTTCTGACTCTAAATTCAGTTATGTAAGACTTATCTCCTGCCCTTAAGTCTCCCAAAGGTTGCAGAATTTTTAAGACATTTTACCCATTGGTTTAGTCAAAGACACTACTATACAATGTTGCCTTGGATCTTTCTAGGCCCTGCTGTGCTAACTCTCCTGTTTATCTTGTCTGTTTTCTTTTGTTAGCCTTTCACTGTCAATTCTTTGTTTTTGTTTTTGTTTTGAGCCACCTTTTCAGACATTTTTGCGAGTCCTGAGTCCTTCTGCCCTGGATACCAGTTAGTTCTCCTTTATTCTTTGCCAGTTTGCTTGCTGGTTCCCCTTGCTCTTGCTATGAGTCATGTGTGTTAGCTCTCATGTATAGCACAGCTGTCGATTCCTGTGTCAGAGCTCTAGAACTCCTCCTTACACACCAGGGAAGGTCAGGCATTTCAGACCTTGTATTCAGGAGATGATACTGGTTTTAGAGACTGGTACTCATCTGCTGGGCTTGTATTCAGCAGATGAGACTTGTTCAAAATCCATGTCCACCAAAAGCTTTATTCATTCCAGTAGTGAATTTCTTAGAACTTACAACTTTGGTAGACATGGCATTTGAACAAGACTTTGAAAGGTAAGTGAGGTTTAGAGAGTTTTTGTTACAAGTTGGTATATACACTACATATCACCAACTTGGTTAGCAACATTTGTAGGATAAAGCAGATGTAAAACTTAAAGGCATAGCTTATTAAGAAGAGTATTTAAGCTTACTGTATTTCTTCATTTAAGTGATTTGAAAATAAATATGACAGTATAAATTCTAGTGAAGTTCATATGCTTTCAACACATTTTTGGCATGATATTCTCAGTATATTTCTCAAGTTGACATTTTCATTTGGGAAATTCTGACTTAATTTTATATAATCTATGATCTTATCAAGAAATTATGCATAGTCATTGCAGTAAATAGTTTCTACCAGAATTTGCTATTCATAGCAAGCAACCCAGCTTAGATCTGTGCAGGCAACTTGAAATATTTCTACTTGCTCAAAGAGTGAATTTTTAGTGAATTTAAAATTACAGAAAATTAGGCCAGGTGTGGTGGCTAACTCCTGTGATCCTAGGATTTTGGAAAGCCAAGGTGGGGAGGATTGCTTGAGTCCAGAAGTTGTTAACAGCCTGGGCAACATAGGGAGAACCTCATCTCTAAAAAGAAAAAAAAATTAGGTGGGTGCGGTGGCATGCACCTGTGGTCCCTGCTACTCAGGAGACTGAGGTGGGAGGATTGCTTAAGCCCAGATGGTGGAGGCTGCAGTAAGCCATGATTGTGCCATTGCATTACAGCCTGGGTGACAGAGCAAGATGCTGTCTCAAAAATTATAGAAAATTATTTTGACATTAATTCCTTCCTGCAGTTATGTAGCATAAAGATGTTGTTAAACAAGGAATGAGTTTTTACAAAATTACTCATTTCTTTTTGAGAGACAGGGTCTTTCTTTGTCTGTCATTCAGGCTGGAGTGCAGTGGCACAATCATAATTCACAGCAGCATTGAACTCCTGGGCTCAAGCATTCCTCCCACCTCAGCCTCCCGAGTAGCTGGGACAGCAGACACACACCATCATGCCCAACTAATTTTTTAATATATTTTTTTGTTGAGATGGGGTCTTGCCATGTCGACCAGGCTGGTCTCAAGTTTTTGGCCTCAAGCAGTCCTCCTACCTTGTCCTCCCAAAATGCTGGGATTGTAGGCATGAACCACTATGCTGGCCTAAAATTACTCTTAAGTAGTCTGACCTTATTCTTTAACAGTTAGTGATAAAGTTCTGACATTGATGGCCTTTAAAGGCCTTTTTCAAATTTAAAAATATCAATTTCTGCAAACAGATTGAATCACAATTTTATTTTTTTCTTACATTGAAAAAGGAGGAAAATTTGACCATCAAATTATTATAATGATCGAAAGGTATAAGTTAATAGAAAAATGCGTAAATTGTTTCCGGAGACTAGTTATTGATCAGATTTGATGGCTAAAGCTGATTTTGTGGTATTTGGGAATGTTTCATGTTCTGAAGAGCGAGTTGGTGTATATTTAGGGCCAACATGAAAGATGGATATATGGTGGAATCGACAACAGCAAACTAGGAGTCATGGGCATCTGCTTAGGCAAGACATTTTATGTTTTTGGCTTCAGTTTCCTAGTCTATAAAATTAGTGTGTTAGACAGGATGATCTATGTCCTGAAAGAAGTTCATGGTTGTTAACCCTGTTATATGCAGAGCTCACATCTGGAGCTTTTCCCCCCTGTTAATTAACATCATTAACATTAAGCATAAAAGGCAAATAGCTGGACTAGGAGTTATACTCTAGCAACTTTAGAATTCATACTTTATCTACAGTCATATACTATAGAATAAATTAAGGCTTGGAGTTTTGTTCTTTTGACCCATCTTGCAAATTCAGAAGATTTTGGTATTGTCTATTTTATTTTGCTCTTCATTTCAAGTCGTGCATAAATTAAAAATGGAGGCTGTCAATGAAATCATATAATAAATAGAATCAGAATCTTTGTGCTAAAAGTTACTTAGGAAATCACCTAGTCTAAATGTTATCTAGCTCAGGCATCTCTTACCTACTATTCCAATCATTTGCTCTCTCTGCTTGAACACTTTCAGCGATAAGGAGTACTTGTTGGGATAGGTGAGGAGTTTGATAAGGATGGTGATATTAAACGGCAGCATAGTGTAAACTAGAGAGTGAGATTCTGTTCCTCATAATAGTCAATCAGAGGATTGTTATAAGAATTCAGTTTTATAATATATCAGTTTCTGCATTTTGTAAATCTCAACATTACTATTTCTCCTATTTCAACACTATAGTTGTCAAATTTTGGGGGTGTGGATAAGAAGAAGGAGCAAGATAACACTTAACTTTTAGCTCAATTTTTGTCCTAGTTTATAACTATATACTATAGACCAGGTGGCTTATATACAACAAAAATGTATAACTCACAGATCTGGAGGCTGGGAAGTCTAAGATCAAGGTTCCAGCAGATTTGGTGTCTGGTTAGGACCTGCTTGCTTCCTCATACATACTTGTCTTCTCACTGTAACCTCACATGGTGGATAAGGCAAAAGATCTTTTTGGGATCTCTCTCTCTCTCTCTTTTTTTTTTAAGAGCACTAATTTCATTCACAAGGGCTTCCTCATGATCTAATCACTTTCCAAAGGACCCACCTCCTTATGCTATCACCTTGGGATTAGGACTTCAATTTAGGAATTTTGGTGGGACATACACATTCAGTCCATTGCAGTTTTTTTAAGGGACTTAACAAACATTCTTTTGACCTGTTCAGAGGTGAGATTAGGAGGACAGAAGGGGATTTATCTCCATGATAAAGTTTATCTGTTGAGAACAAATATATTGTTAATTTGGAAAGGATTAGAATGTGGCATGAAAATTTAAGTTAGAGGCGTGGCTTTAACTTTTCTTTAAGTCTTTCTGAAAGTCCCATGATTTGTGACTCAAGTAGCCAGGCCTTTCTGTATTTATAATTTGGGCATTCCAGGAACTAAGTACCATAGATAGTAATTTTCAGTATCAGGACATAGGGTTCTTTGGGTCTTACTTGGCTTAGGGTAAGGCAACTCCTTTCTTGTGCAGTTAAATGGGACAAACCCTATTCCCATTTTAAATGAGGTGTTTAAATAAGACCTGGATTCATGGAATGTGACTCTTTGGTCAGGAGGAAATTAGGAGTCCTAATAACTGACTTCTCTCTTCCCCTTCCTAGGACTACCCATATGCAGAAGCACAATTATACCTCTCCCTGCCTGTTATCATTCCAAGCTGTGTTATAAAGGGAAAAAGGGAGGCTTTTAGTCACTTACATCTTACAGTAGAAGGTGAACAATTTGATGAAGCTAATAGAAGGTGAACAATTTGATGAAGCTAATAATAATACTTGTGGATACTTGAGGTAACCAGAGAATACTGGCATAGTGTGCCTGGGAGTGGAGGAATAGGAATTCTGGGAGGCAAGAGAGGAACATAGCATGGAAAGCATGAAAGTACTAAAAACAGCCTTTTTCTGCACTGTCTTCCCTTCCTCATGTGGCAGAAAAACTTCTCCAAAGGAAGCAACACTTCCCCACTCTATTCCAAAACTCATGTGTCCTTGTTGACTAGTGACAACATAGCATACAGTACTGGAAAGAACACTGGGTTGGAGTTTGAAGATGTGGACTCTAGTCTATTTGTTAGCTGTTGGGCTTCAGGAAACTAACGTAACTTTTTACCTCATTGTGGATGTGAGGATGATGGTACTTACTCTGACTATCTGATATATCCATCATAGTTAATGTAATGATCAAATAGTGTTAGATATATGAACTAAAGTATCTTACATAATATGTTAATAATTATTAAACTTGTCTTTTAACCCTTTAAAATTCTACCATAACTGCCACTTGATTCTCTGCCCTGGCTTGCCTGGAGTTCTTAGGAATGGGATAGGGAGACATGAGTCAGCTCCTGTCATCCATGGCATCAACCTTCTGTCTCTTGGGAACCAGACCTACAGATGTTCCCTTCTTCTTGGACCTATTCCCAGACCTCATTTAAGGAGCTCTTTTTTTTTTTGAGACGGAGTTTCGCTCTTGTTACCCAGGCTGGAGTGCAATGGTGCGATCTCAGCTCACCGCAACCTCCGCCTCCTGGGTTCAGGCAATTCTCCTGCCTCAGCCTCCAGAGTAGCTGGGATTACAGGCACGTGCCACCGTGCCCAGCTAATTTTTTGTAATTTTAGAAGAGATGGGGTTTCACCATGTTGACCAGGATGGTCTCGATCTGTTGACCTCGTGATCCACCCGCCTCGGCCTCCCAAAGTGCTGGGATTACAGGCTTGAGCCACGCACCCGGCCAGGAGCTCTTTACCATCTTTTCATGGCTGCTTTCTTAGGGATGTACACAGGAATCAGTGGAAGCTGGCTTTGCTGTGAGAGGTGTATACTCACATCTGTTACATTCACCTTAGGATAAGTAGGTCAGAATAATTTCCTCACTTTGATTATTCAGTTGCAGAGAAAGGGAGATCCCCCCCACCTCCCATAATATTTCAGAGAATCATTTGGCTAGTTGAGATTTTTTTTTTTTTTTTAAGGGACAGGGTCTTGCCTTGTTACCCACCCTGGCCCCAAATTCCTGGGCTCAAATAATTCTCCCACCTCAGCCTTCTGAGTGGCTGGGACTACAGGTATGTGCCACTTTGGCTGAGATTTTTTTTCATTGACAGTGATTTAATCACTGAGAACCAGACTGATAAGACTGAAATCTTGAATACAGACCCAGTTAAGTTTACCTTAGGTGCATTTTAACAGTGGTACAATTTAAGATAGAACCAATTTATGAAAGTCTTTAGGATAACGCTTTAATATGTATTTATATCTTAATGATCAATATGAGTATAGTAAGAAATAACCTACCAGTTTTAGATTTCTTGCATGTTTAGAAATAACTGACAGAGGCACACAATTTCCAGGATAGTGCTGGAACATTTGTTTCAAAAGCATTTTTGAAAGATTTTTAACATGATAATCTTGGTTTTCCTTTCTTTAAGTGGATATTCCTAAGGCCATAAACATTGGCATAATTTTGTGTGTGTGTGTTATTCATATATATACATCTGAAACTCAATTATATAATAAGTTTGGAGTTATATTTTTATTTTACGTTTTTTGTTTTTTTTTTTTTTTGGTAAAATAGTCTTACCTAAGTGTTGACAAAGTTAGAAGGATTTCTTAAACCTTATTGGTTCTAGCTAGTACTTATAATTAAATCTTAGATTTTCTTAAGGACAAACTGGTCTTTCAGTGTTGTTTTCTCAGTTTCAATAATGATGTGTCTGTCTGTGATTAAGCACATTTTAATTCTTTAGACTTGTCACAGTTGTAAAGAATTTGATTGGATATTACAGAAAATAGAATTCTTTATCCCAGGTGAGTTGTCACATGGGAACCAGCATGGGAAGAAGATGGTAGGAGCAAGTAGGTCAAGTAGTGCTTTAGTACTTAGAGTTGAGAGGTCAGTCTCTTTTGGGGAAGTGAAAGTAGGGCTGATTAATTGGCCTACTTCTTGGTAACTGAACCAATGTGTCATTGTGACAGAAAGGGAAGAGTAGAAAACCATCATGAATTTTATGCTTATATTTGTGATTTTTTCTTAGAATTATATAGTGTTTAGCCTATTTTTTAAAATCCTATTATATGTTATGCACTTGTGCTAGCCTAGGAGGTACGAAAATGTAAAGACACAATTGTCTTCTTTAGGGGGATCTGACCATCTAATAGGAGAAGAAAACGTGAAAAATAATTACAAGACTATGTAAGAGATGCTGAAATAGAAATAGATAGCACAAGGTACAGAGAATGTATAAAGTAAGGAGATAATTGATTTTTCTGTGATATCACAGAAAACCTTACAGAGCAGCACATGAACTGGCTCTTGAAAGATGAATTGAGTTGGCCTGAAGGACAAAACAATGCTTTTCTAGGCTAAGGGAACAGCTTTCAAAGACATGAGACAACATGACACATTGGGGAATACTTAAAAAGAAAGGAAGGAAAGTTAAGAAATAAACCTGAAAAATAAGATGGACTAGCTTATCAAGGGCTTTCTATTCCTGTTCCTTCAGTGGATCACCAGTCAGTTTTGAGATAATGTGAACAGATTTATTGATTAGAGAAGTTGGAAGGAGTGAAACAAAAGACATACAGCTGAGTGAGCATTCTGTTGAGCAATTTAGGTCAAAAACACTATAGTGGCAGAGTGGACCAGAATAGGTTGGATTATAAGAGGTAGAACCAGTAGGATTGGTAATTAATTGGATATGGAGGCCAAGGCTGTGGGAGAAGACTCCCAAATGTTTCCTTGGATGTTTGCATGAGTAGTGGTGTCATTGACCCAAATAGGAATTATAAAAGGAAATTAACATTGGAGCTGGGATGGGCTGTATAATCAGGTTAGTCTGGATATACTGATTTTTGAGGTGCATGTTGAACATCTTAAGTACTAGAGAGCCTTGTGAATTGTTAACTTACAGGTAGAAGTGGGCTTGGGTAAAGAAGTGTGTTCAGAATGAGAGGGAAAGAGGACTAAGAATGTGACCTTTTAGGGTTCATTATCGAAGAAGAGCACATAAAAGTAACTGAGAAGGAACCAGAGGAAAGCCAGGAGAGAGTGATACCAAAAATTAAGGAAAGAGGAGAGAAGAGAGTTAGGAATGCATGTTAATATATGTTTGTAGAGTGGTGGTTTTATGTGGCTACCTTATGTATCCAATGTATAATAATCTCTAATTTCAGTTGTAAAGTTTATAAATATTAAATTGATTTCAAATTCATAGCAGCCATGTATTTATCTGCCTGAAAGCCCAACTTACACACATACTAGAGATTCATGCTATGACTGTAACTACTATTACTATATACTAGACCAGAAAGGTGGTTTTATATTTATTTTACAGACCATAAAACTAAGTTTAGGTAATTTGTGTAAGGACACATGGCTAGTACAGACTTGGATTCAATCTAAGACTTTCTGACCCCTCATGGTGCCTCTACATAGGTTGAAATCACAGCACACTTATAAATGAATTTAAAGGTATTTCTCATTTCCAAACCTTTTTATATATGTGGATCAAACTTTAGAATTTAAAAATGTGTTATACTAGAAAAGGAGATAATTATTCTTTTTTGCTATTGTTAGTCCAAAATTTAATAATATGCTTTCTTGTTATAATTATTTTTTCAACTTTTAAAGTGTCATGCATGCAGTTGGTAGTTTTTTTTGAGACAGAGTTTCGCTCTTGTTACCCAGGCTGGAGTGCAATGGCGCGATCTCGGCTCACCACAACCTCCGCCTCCTGGGTTCAGACAATTCTCCTGCCTCAGCCTCCTGAGTAGCTGGGATTACAGGCACGCGCCACCATGCTCAGCTAATTTTTTGTATTTTTAGTAGAGACGGGGTTTCACCATGTTGACCAGGATGGTCTCAATCTCTTGACCTCGTGATCCACCCGCCTCGGCCTCCCAAAGTGCTGGGATTACAGGCGTGAGCCACCGCACCCGACCCAGTTGGTAGTTAAGACATTTTTTAGTTTTTGACTTTTTGATTATGATCATAGAATCTCCCCATCCTACATCTTTAATATTTGTCTGGTATAAGAGGTGTTTTTGCTGCTAAATGAATATTAGAGTTCATTCTTACTGATAAGACTAAATTTTGAAAAAAATTAATAATAATGAATTGTATCAATAAATTGAAGTTATTAATGGTTATTTGGTCAGTTCTGTGAGTAAGAGAGAGAGAGAGAGAGAGGGAGGGATGGAGGAGAAGGAATCCTGTACTTGTATTTAATCATAAAAACCCCAAGAAATAACTAAGAAGTGGCAAATCTTGGATCCTACTCTTAGCTTTTAGAATAACTATCAAGAGTGAACTGGCAAGGTACTTCCTTTCTCTGGGCCGATTTTCTCATCTATAGAATGAGGAAATTATGAAAAACTTTCCTTCTAACTTTCTGAAATTCTTATATTTTGATAGGGATTAGAAAAATAGGTGAATGTAACGTTATTTTCTGTGCTGGATGTGGTTTCAATGCAAAACAGGTTAGTACAATTGCAACTTCTACGTTTTTGATTAAATTAGGGAAACTAAGATATCCACCTTCATTTTGGTAGGAGATATTAAAATGAGCCCTTTGATCAAGTTAATACCTATATAAAAAGAATTCAGAACTCCTCACTGTGCAACTTGGGATAATATTTTTTCTGTGAGAAGAATTTAGTTTTTTAAAACATTTTTAGGTTTTAGTCATTAAAACACTCCTTAAAAGTATAAATTATATGCTTAATAATCTCTTATGTATAATTGAATTGAAATAAAAGAAAATTTACCAGTCTCTAGTCATGTTTTTCCTCTGCTAAAACTTGCCTTGTTCTCAGTATCATCTACGAAACCAGGTTACTAGAAAAACTGGAAATTTGAGAAACTTACTTGTCTCAAAAGTGGGGTTAATAATATTACCCACCTAGTAGAATTTTTGTGAAAATTAATGGATGTTATCAATCAATGTAGCATTATGGCTGGCACATAATAAGTAACTAGTCATTAATCGAATGAAAAAATTTAAGGAAGATTTAGGCTATACATAGACTTACAAATAGGAGATGAAACAGGGTAAGGTATTTAGATTCTTCTGTTTGTTATAGAGAGATCAGATTGAAATTTACAAAAACGTATTTTCTTTATCCTGCCCCACGAGTAGAACATTTATTTTACTCAGATTGTAGCTCTCATATATAAAAATTTATTTATTTTTTGTGGTGAGAAGGAGTTTCATTCTTGTTGTCTAGGCTGGAGTGCGATGGTGTGGTCTCAGCTCACTGCAACCTCTTCATGGTGATTCTTCTGCCACCATGTCTGGCTAATTTTTATGTTTTTAGTAGAGATGGGGTTTCATTGTATTGGTCAGGCTGATCTCAAACTCCTGACCTTAGGTGATCCGCTCACCTCAGCCTCCCAAAGTGCTTGGATTATAGGCATGAGCCACTGTGCCTGGCCAGCAGCTCTCATATGTTTCATAACAGCTTCACAAAACTGTACACGTACACACATACATGCATACACACATGCATACCCCCTATTACACCCTTTATGTTGATGGATCTTGAGTAAGTTTACGTAAAATACAATTTCTAGGTCTGCTGGCTCAGAACAACAAAATCTGGTCTAGTTTTAATTAGAAAATAAGTAACAATAATTAGTTCGTGTCATTCAGTTAACTTTCTTCCTAGATTTAAGAATTAATTTCAAAAATCGGTTAAGAAGTATCATATTATCTGACTTTCTAAAATATGACGTTTGATTTCTAAATATCTTTGAGTATGTGTAGCAGAATAATTTAACCAAATTCTTGTCATTGATACCAAAAAAAGAAGGGGTACATCAGATACAAAAGCCATACTTAGGGTATTTTTTTCAAAATAATTTTAAACAAGGTATTTTCTTCTGAATGCCATGAGCAGAATTTTGTTGAAAGCCAAGATTGGTAGATTATTGTTATAATTCAGATAGAAGAAATTTAAATAGTTGGAATATTACCAAATAATACTCTATTTCAGTTACTTTTTTTTTATGTAGAATGCCGAGATGATGAATTCACTCTTCAGTCTAAACAAGATTTAGAGGGACATATTAGGCAGAGAAAGAACTTCACCTAACGGTGAGTTATTAGGATGCTATGGTACATATAACCCAGGACAGAGAGTTGAAGATAATAGTGAAGTTTGGTTAGGAGGAGCTCACAATGGTGAGAAATACAAATTGGCAAGACTGCGGCATAAAGTCAAGGACAAGTACGTCTGTGATAGGAGATGAGGAAAACCATTCCTGTGTTAAGATCGAGCATAAGGGCAGTCCAGATTCTAGCACAGATTATTTAGATATATATTTCAGAGTTTACCATAAAACAGAGTATGAAGTAATTGGGACTTAAACTTGGTGAATTTAAATTATCAGGATAGAAAACAGATTTCCATATGAAATAACTAGAAATTTTGTCTGAATTTTGTTCGAAACAAATGTGTGAACTTTCTAATGACCTTTTCTTCAATTTTTTCAGATCAGCTGTTTCATGTATTAGCCTTGCACATGAGGCTTTATAGCATTGACTCTGAGTATAATCCCTGGAGAAAACTCACCCAGTTAGGAGAGATGAATCCACAGTAAGTATAATTGAAATACTAAAATCAATGAAAACTGTTTATGAAAAATAGGTGTTAAATATAAAAATGGAATTGAAATTTCAACGTGTGATTTTTTTTTTCACATTTTCTTTACAAAGCACAGAAATATATAAGAATTGAGAACAATTTACTATTATGCTATCTGTAAAAGCTACATACAAGCTTTTACAGATTTTCTCACCATGTGAGAAAATCTTTTAAAGAATCTCACTGATTTTTATGCAGATGAACTATTCAAGTGGAGGCACATAATGGCTGTTTGTTTTTTATGTCACAATTAATTAGTGGGTTCAGGTACCCTTAGTCTGATTCATCCATCATGAAGTGCTCCATCAGTCTTTCACCTGATGGTTTCTTTATATATATATATATTTTATTGCACTTTAGGTGCTGGGGTACATGTGCAGAACATGCAGGATTGTTGCATAGGTACCTACATGGCAATGTGGTTTGCTGCCTCCATCCTTCCATCACCTGTATCTGACATTTCTCTTCTTGTTGTGCCTCCCCAACCTCCCTACCCTCCGCTGTCCCTCCCGTAGTCCCCTGACAACAGATCCTAGTGTGTGATACCCCCCTCCCTGTGTCCATGTGTTCTCATTGTTCAACGCCTGCCTATCAGTGAGAACATGTGGTGTTTGATTTTCTGTTCTTGTGTCAGTTTGCTGAGAATGATGGTTTCCAGATTCATCCATGTCCCTATGAAGGACACAAACTCATTGTTTTTTATGACTGCATAGTATTACATGGTGTATATATGCCACATTTTCCTTGTTCCAGTGTATCATCGATAGGCATTTGGGTTGATTCCAGGTCTCTGCTATTGTAAACAGTGCCGCAATGAACATATGTGTGCATCTGTCTTTATAATAGAATGATTTATAATCCTTTGGATATATACCCAGTAATGGCATTGCTGGGTCAAATTTCTATTTCTAGGTCCTTGAGGAATCACCACACTGTCTTCCACAATGGTTGAACTAATTTCCAATCCCACCAACAGTGAAAAGTGTTCCTATTTCTCCACATCTGTTGTCTCTCCACATCTCTCCAGCATCTGTTGTCTCCAGATTTTTTAATGATCGCCATTCTAACTGGCGTGAGATGGTATCTCAATGTGGTTTTGATTTGCATTTCTCTCATGACCAGTGATGATGAGCTTTTTTTTTATGTTTGTTGGCCTCATATGTCTTCTTTTGAAAATTGCCTATTCATATCATTCGCCCACTTTTGAATGGGTTTATTTATTTTTTTCTTGTAAATCTGTTTTAGTTCTTTGTAGTTTCTGGATATTAGCCCTTTGTCAGATGGGTAGATTACAAAATTTTTTTCCCATACTTTTGGTTGTCGGTTCACTCTAATGATTGTTTCTTTTGCTGTACAGAAGCTCTGGAGTTTAACTAGATCCCATTTGTCTATTTTGGCTTTTGTTGCCAATGCTTTTGGAGTTTTAGTCATGAAGTCCTTGCCTATGCCTGGGTCCTGAATGGTTTTGCCTAGGTTTTCTTCTAGGGTTTGTATGGTGTAGGGCTTATGTTTAAGTCATTAATCCATCTGGAGTTAATTTTAGTGTAAAGTGTCAAGAAGGGGTCCAGTTTCTGCTTTCTGCACATGGCTAGCCAGTTTTCCCAGCATCATTTATTAAACAGGGAATCCTTTCTCATTGCTTGTTTTTGTTAGGTTTGTCAAAGATCAGATGGTTGTAGAGGTGTGGTGTTGCCTCTCAGGCCTCTGTTCTGTTCCATTGGTCTATATCTCTGTTTTGGTACCAGTACCATGCTGTTTTGATTATTATAGCCTTGTAGTATAGTTTGAAGTCAGGTAGCGTGATGCCTCCACCTTTGTTCTTTTTGCTTAGAATTGACTTGGCTATGTGGGCTCTCTTTTGGTTCCATATGAAGTTTAAGGTGGCTTTTTTCAGTTCTGTGAAGAGGGTCATAGGTAGCTTGATGGGGACAGCGTTGAATCTGTAAATGACTTTTGGCAGTATGGCCGTTTTCACAATATTGATTCTTACTAACCATGAGCATGGAATGTTTTTCTAGCTGTTTTTGGCTCTCTTTAAGTCTTTTATTGGTGTATAGGAATGCTTGTGATTTCTGCACATTGATTTTGTATCCTGAGACTTTGCTGAAGTTGCTTATCAGTTTCAGGAGATTCTGGGCTGAGATGATGGGGTCTTTTAAATATACAATCATGTTGTCTGCAAATACAGACAATTTGACTTCCTTCTTTCCTAATTGAATACCCTTTATTTCTTTTTCTTGCCTGATTGCTCTGGCCAGAACGTTCAATACTGTATTGAATAGGAGTGGTGAGAGAGGGCATCCTTGTCTAGTGCCAGATTTCAAAGGGAATGCTTCCAGTTTCTGCCCATTCAGTATAATATTGGCTGTGAGTTTGTCATAAATAGCTTTTATTACTTTGAGATACGTTTCATTGATACCTTATTTATTGAGAGTTTTTAACATAAAGCCCGGTTGAATTTTGTCGAAGGCCTTCTCTGCATCTATTAAGATAATCATGTGGTTTTTGTCCTTGGTTCTGTTTATGTGGTGGATTACATTTATAGACTTGCATATGCTGAACCAGCCTTGCATCCCTTGGATGAAGACTACTTGATGGTGGTGGATACACTTTTTGATGTACTGTTGCCATCAGTTTGCCAGTATATTATTGAAGATTTTTGCATCTATGTTCATCATGGATATTGGCCTGAAGTTTTCTTTCCTTGTTGAGTCTCTGCCGGGTATTCATATCAGGATGATGCTGGTCTCATAAATTGATTTGGGAAGGATTCCCTCTTTTTGGATTGTTTGGAATAGTTTCAGAAGGAGTTGTACGAGCTCCTCTTTGTATGTCTGGTGGAATTCACCTGTGAACCCATCTGGACCTGGGCTTATTTTGGTTGGTAGGCTATTAATTGCTGCCTCAACTCCAGCCCTTGTTATTGGTCTATTCAGAGTTTCCACTTCTTCCTGGTTTAGGCTTGGGAGGGTGCAAGTGTCCAGCAATTTATCCATTTCTTCCAAGTTTACAGGTTTATGTGCGTAGAGTTGTTTGTAGTAATCTCTGATGGTAGTTTGTATTTCTGTGGAATCAGTGGTTATATCCTTTTTATCGTTTTTTATTTCATCGACTTGATTCTTCTCTCTTTTATTTTTATTAATCTGGCCAGTGGTCTATTTTGTTGATGTTTAAAAAAAAAAATACCAACTCCAAGATTTATTGATTTTTTAAACAATTTTTTATGTTTCTATCTCCTTTAGTTCTGCTCTGATCTTAGTTATTTCTTGTCTTCTGCAAGCCTTTGAGTTTTTTTGATCTTGCTCCTGTAGTTCTTTCAATTTTGACAATAGGGTGTCAATTTTAGATATTTCCTTGCCTCTCTTGTGGGCATTTATTGCAATAAATTTTCCTCTAGACACTGCTTTAAGTGTGTCCCTTAGATTCTGGTATGTTGTGTCTTCGTTCTTGTTGGTTTTGAAGAACATCTTTATTTCTGCCTTCATTTCATTGTTTATCCAATCAACATTCAAGAGCCAGTTGTTCAGTTTCCATGAAGTTGTGCAAGTTAGTTTGTTAATCCTGAGTTCTAATTTGATTGCACTGTGGTCTGAGAGACGGTTTATTCTGGTTTCCATTCTTTTGCATTTACTGAGGAGTGATTTACTTCCAATTATGTGGTCAATTTTAGAGTAGGTGTGATGTGGTGCTGAGAAGAATGTCTATTCTGTGGATTTGGAGTGGAGAGTTCTGTAGATGTCTATTAGGTTTGCTTCATCCAGATCTGAGTTCAAGTCCTGGATATCCTTGTTAATTTTCTGTCTGGTTGATCTGTCTAATATTGACAGTAGAGTGTTAAAGTCTCCCACTATTATTGTGTGGGAGTCCAAGTCTCTTCGTAGGTCGTTAAGAACTTACTTTCTGTATCTGGGTGCTCCTGTATTGGGTGCGTATATACTTAGGATCATTAGCTCTTCTTTTTGCCATAATATGATGCCCTTCTTTGTCTCTTTTGATCTTTGTTGGTTTAAAGTCTATTTTATCAGGGACTAGCATTACAACTTCTGCTTTTTTTTTTTTTGGCTCTCCATTTCGCCTAATGGTTTTAAGGACCTCTGATAAATCTTGCTAAAATCCATTATTACATTAGATGCTGCAGAATAGTGATTTTTAAAACTTCTTCCTTTTGATTTATTAGATGGAATGTGTTTAGACAGAACTTTTCCATATCAGCTATTTGTTGACCATGAAATATAGTTTGACTGGATGAACACTTGATTCTTTTCCGATTTATAAATTTTCAAAGTAAGGAATGGATGCCCTATCAACTTCCCATGGTGACCAATATGTTTGGTTTTTCATGTATTTTATGATCTCATGGATTTTTATATATTTGATGTGTTTCACTCCATTTCAGTTTTTCTGTTTTAGATACAAATGACTACCTTTTATGTTAATGAGAATCTCTCCAGACTGACTTTTGTATGTTTGGCATGTCTTTCATCATATCCTTGCTTTATGGTACAAGTTGACCTGGATTCATTTTGTACATTTTCTATTCTATACTTGGAATCAGCTGTTTCTTCATTTAGTTCCTTTTAATGGCAAATCGTATTTAGAAACCACAGTCTGGGTGCTAGAGAGTATACACAGCTAATAGTTACTAGATTCTCATTGTTTATAGGCCATTTCAGTCGATGGAGTTGGAAAATTTCTTTTTTAAATTCAAAGCAGATGTTGGGAGGAAATTTTTTTTTAAGGGAAAAAAAGATCCTGAGTTCTTATTTATATTTCTCATCCATAAGATTGCAAGGTTATAATTTTATTTCTTAACTTTTTTGTTATTTGTATCTTTTTTCTTTTATTCTAAAAGTCTTGATTCCTAATAATATTAACATAATTGTATAAAGTATAATCTCAGTTTTTTAAAAATACCAATATTACTACTTGCCATAAATTATCTTTGACCTTTAGAATATGTACTTCTAGGGATGTACAGTCAAAAACTATGTTTTTAAGTCACCTAAAGTAACTTTTCCTGTGTAATTATCCCATCAACTTGATTAATACTTCAGCCCATTTGTTTCAGTTCTTTATTTCCCCTCAATATATAAAGACTGGTTTTTCCTCCTTGACTTATATTTTATTGTATAAAATATATATTTTCTGAAGTAAAAACTATATTACAAAGTAAATTCATAGACATCACTCTTTCGTTCCCATTCATTTGTATTTCTTTTTATGAAGTCTCTAACCTGTTGCCTATTTCAGAAAATTGGATCGTTGATCTTTTCCTCATTATTATTATTATTGTTAATTTTTTGTAGAGAAGGGATCTCACTTTGCTGCTGAGGCTGGTCTCAAACTCCTGGCTTCAAATGATCCTCCCATCTGGGCCTCTCAAAGTGCTGAGGTTGCAGGTGTGAGCCACTACGCCTGGACTTCCTCTTTTTTTTTTTTTTTTTTTTTTTTTAATTTTTTATTGGATTATAGGTTTTGGGGTACATGAGCAGAGCATGCAAGACTGTTGCGTAGGTACACACATGGCAGTGTGCTTTCTTTTCTTCTCCCCTTCACCCACATTTGGCATTTCTCCCCAGGCTATCCCTCCCCACCTCCCCCTCCCACTGGCCCTCCCCTTTTCCCCCCAATAGACCCCAGTGTTTAGTACTCCCCTTTCTGTGTCCATGTGTTCTCATTTTTCATCACCCGCCTATGAGTGAGAATATGCGGTGTTTCATTTTCTGTTCTTGTGTCAGTTTGCTGAGGATGACGTTCTCCAGATTCATCCATGTCCCTACAAACGACACGAACTCATCATTTCTGATTGCTGCATAATATTCCATGGTGTATATGTGCCACATTTTTCCAATCCAGTCTATTATCAATGGGCATTTGGGTTGATTCCAGGTCTTTGCTATTGTAAACAGTGCTGCAATGAACATTCGTGTACATGTGTCCTTATAGTAGAACGATTTATAGTCTTTTGGATATATACCCAGTAATGGGATTGCTGGGTCAAATGGAATTTCTATTTCTAAGGCCTTGAGGAATCGCCACACTGTCTTCCACAATGGTTGAACTAATTTACACTCCCACCAATAGTGTAAAAGCGTTCCTTTTTCTCCACATCCTCTCCAGCATCTGTTGTCTCCAGATTTTTTAATGATCGCCATTCTAACTGGCGTGAGATGGTATCTCAATGTGGTTTTGATTTGCATCTCTCTGATGACCAGTGACGATGAGCATTTTTTCATATGATTGTTGGCCTCATATATGTCTTCTTTCGTAAAGTGTCTGTTCATATCCTTTGCCCACTTTTGAATGGGCTTGTTTGTTTTTTTCCTGTAAATCTGTTTGAGTTCTTTGTAAATTCTGGATATCAACCCTTTGTCAGATGGGTAGACTGCGAAAATTTTTTCCCATTCTGTTGGTTGCCGATCTACTCTAGTGACTGTTTCTTTTGCCGTGCAGAAGCTGTGGAGTTTGATTAGGTCCCATTTGTCTATTTTGGCTTTTGTTGCCAATGCTTTTGGTGTTTTGTTCATGAAGTCCTTGCCTACTCCTATGTCCTGGATAGTTTTGCCTAGATTTTCTTCTAGGGTTTTTATGGTGCCAGGTCTTATGTTTAAGTCTTTAATCCATCTGGAGTTAATTTTAGTGTAAGGTGTCAGGAAGGGGTCCAGTTTCTGCTTTCTGCACATGGCTAGCCAGTTTTCCCAACACCATTTGTTAAACATGGAATCCTTTCCCCATTGCTTGTTTTTGTCAGGTTTATCAAAGATTGTATAGTTGTATGTATGCTGTGTTGCCTCTGGTGCCTCTGTTTTGTTCCATTGGTCTATATCTCTGTTTTGGTACCAGTACCATGCTGTTTTGATTACTGTAGCCTTGTAGTATAGTTTGAAATCCGGTAGTGTGATGCCCCCCGCTGTGTTCTTTTTGCTTAGAATTGACTTGGCTATGCGGGCTCTCTTTTGGTTCCATATGAAGTTCATGGTGGTTTTTTCCAGTTCTGTGAAGAAAGTCGATGGTAGCTTGATGGGGATAGCGTTGATTCTGTAAATTACTTTGGGCAGTATAGCCATTTTCACGATATTAATTCTTCCTAACCATGAACGTGGAATGTTTCTCCATCTGTTTGTGTCCTCTCTGATTTCGTTGAGCAGTGGTTTGTAGTTCTCCTTGAAGAGGTCTCTTACGTTCCTTGTGAGTTGTATTCCAAGGTATTTTATTCTTTTTGTAGCAATTGCGAATGGCAGTTCGCTCTTGATTTGGCTTTCTTTAAGTCTGTTATTGGTGTAGACGAATGCTTGTGATTTTTGCACATTGATTTTATATCCTGAGACTTTGCTGAAGTTGCTTATCAGTTTCAGGAGTTTTTTGGCTGAGGCAATGGGGTCTTCTAGGTATACTATCATGTCGTCTGCAAATAGAGACAATTTTGCTTCCACCTTTCCTATTTGAATACCCTTTATTTCTTTTTCTTGCCTGATTGCTCTGGCTAGAACTTCCAGTACTATATTGAATAGGAGTGGTGAAAGAGGGCATCCTTGTCTAGTGCCAGATTTCAAAGGGAATGCTTCCAGTTTTTGCCCATTCAGTATGATATTGGCTGTTGGTTTGTCATAAATAGCTTTTATTACTTTGAGATACATTCCATCGATACCGAGTTTATTGAGGGTTTTTAGCATAAAGGGCTGTTGAATTTTGTCAAATGCCTTCTCTGCGTCAATTGAGATAATCATGTGGTTTTTGTTTTTGGTTCTGTTTATGTGGTGAATTACGTTGACAGACTTGCGTATGTTGAACCAGCCTTGCATCCCCGGGATGAATCCTACTTGATCATGATGAATAAGTTTTTTGATTTGCTGTTGCAATCGGCTTGCCAATATTTTATTGAAGATTTTTGCATCTATGTTCATCATGGATATTGGCCTGAAGTTTTCTTTTCTCGTTGGGTCTCTGCCGGGTTTTGGTATCAGGATGATGTTGGTCTCATAAAATGATTTGGGAAGGATTCCCTCTTTTTGGATTGTTTGAAATAGTTTTAGAAGAAATGGTGCCAGCTCTTCCTTGTGTGTCTGGTAGAATTCGGCTGTGAACCCGTCTGGACCTGGGCTTTTTTTGTGTGGTAGGCTCTTAATTGCTGCCTCCACTTCAGACCTTGTTATTGGTCTATTCATAGTTTCAGCTTCCTCCTGGTTTAGGCTTGGGAGGACACAGGAATCCAGGAATTTGTCCATTTCTTCCAGGTTTACTAGTTTATGCGCATAGAGTTGTTTGTAATATTCTCTGATGATGGTTTGAATTTCTGTGGAATCTGTGGTGATTTCCCCTTTATCATTTTTTATTGCATCTATTTGGTTGTTCTCTCTTTTCTTTTTAATCAATCTGGCTAGTGGTCTGTCTATTTTGTTGATCTTTTCAAAAAACCAGCTCTTGGATTTATTGATTTTTTGAAGGGTTTTTCGTGTCTCAATCTCCTTCAGCTCAGCTCTGATCTTAGTTATTTCTTGTCTTCTGCTGGGTTTTGAGTTTTTTTGATCTTGCTCCTCTAGCTCTTTCAATTTTGATGATAGGGTGTCAATTTTGGATCTCTCCATTCTCCTCATATGGGCACTTATTGCTATATACTTTCCTCTAGAGACTGCTTTAAATGTGTCCCAGAGGTTCTGGCACGTTGTGTCTTCGTTCTCATTGGTTTCGAAGAACTTCTTTATTTCTGCCTTCATTTTGTTGTTTACCCAGTCAACATTCAAGAGCCAGTTGTTCAGTTTCCATGAAGCTGTGCGGTTCTGGGTCGGTTTCTGTATTCTGAGTTCTAACTTGATTGCACTATGGTCTGAGAGGCTGTTTGTTATGATTTCAGTTGTTTTGCATTTGTTGAGCAGTGCTTTACTTCCAATTATGTGGTCAATTTTTGAGTAGGTGTGATGTGGTGCTGAGAAGAATGTGTATTCTGTGGATTTGGGGTGGAGAGTTCTGTAAATGTCTATCAGGTTTGCTTGCTCCAGGTGTGAGTTCAAGCCCTGGATATCCTTGTTGATTTTTTGTCTGGTAGATCTGTCTAGTATTGACAGTGGAGTGTTAAAGTCTCCCACTATTATTGTGTGGGAGTCTAAGTCCTTTTGTAAGTCCTTAAGAACTTGCCTTATGTATCTGGGTGCTCCTGCATTGGGTCCATATATGTTTAGGATCGTTAGCTCTTCTTGTTGTATTGATCCTTTTACCATTATGTAATGGCCTTCTTTGTCTCTTTTGATCTTTGTTGCTTTAAAGTCTATTTTATCGGAGATGAGAATTGCAACTCCTGCTTTTTTTTGCTTTCCATTTGCTTGGTAAATCTTCCTCCATCCCTTTATTTTGAGCCTTTGTGTATCCTTGCATGTGAGATGGGTTTCCTGGATACAGCACACTGCTGGGTTTTGGCTTTTTATCCAATTTGCCAGTCTGTGTCTTTTGATTGGTGCATTTAGTCCATTTACATTTAGGGTTAATATTGTTATGTGTGAATTTGATACTGCCATTTTGATGCTAAGTGGCTGTTTTGCCTGATAGTTGTTGTAGATTCTTCATTATGTTGATGCTCTTTAGCATTCAGTGTGATTTTGGAATGGCTGGTACTGGTTGATCCTTTCTATGTGTAGTGCCTCTTTTAGGAGCTCTTGTAAAGCAGGCCTGGTGGTGACAAAATCTCTGAGTACTTGCTTGTTCACAAAGGATTTTATTTTTCCTTCACTTCTGAAGCTCAGTTTGGCTGGATATGAAATTCTGGGTTGAAAGTTCTTTTCTTTAAGAATGTTGAATATTGGCCCCCACTCTCTTCTGGCTTGTAGTGTTTCTGCCGAGAGATCTGCTGTGAGTCTGATGGGCTTCCCTTTGTGGGTGACCCGACCTTTCTCTCTGGCTGCCCTTAGTATTCTCTCCTTTATTTCAACCCTATTGAATCTGACGATTATGTGCCTTGGGGTTGCTCTTCTTGTGGAATATCTTTGTGGTGTTCTCTGAATTTCCTACAATTGAGTGTTGGCCTGTCTTGCTAGGTGGGGGAAATTTTCTTGGATGATGTCCTGAAGAGTATTTTCCAGCTTGGATTCATTCTCTTCATCCCCTTCTGGTACACCTATCAAACGTAGGTTAGGTCTTTTCACATAGTCCCACATTTCTTGGAGACTTTGTTCATTCCTTTTTGCGTTTTTTTCTCTAGTCTTGGTTTCTCGTTTTATTTCATTGAGTTGGTCTTCGACTTCAGATATTCTTTCTTCTGCTTGGTCAATTCGGCTATTGAAACTTGTGCATGCTTCGCGAAGTTCTCGTATTGTGTTTCTCAGCTCCTTTAATTCATTCATATTCCTCTCTAAGTTATCCATTCTTGTTATCATTTCCTCAAATCTTTTTTCAAATCTTTTCTCAAGGTTCTTAGTTTCTTTGCATTGATTTAATACATGATCTTTTAGCTCACCAAAGTTTCTCATTATCCATCTTCTGAAGTCTAATTCCGTCATTTCGTCACAGTCATTCTCCGTCCAGCTTTGTTCCCTTGCTGGTGAGGAGTTTTGGTCCTTTCTAGGAGGCGAGGTGTTCTGGTTTCGGGTGTTTTCCTCCTTTTTGCGCTGGTTTCTTCCCATCTTTGTGGATTTGTCCGCTGGTCGTCTGCGTAGTTGCTGACTTTTCGATTGGGTCTCTGAGTGGACACCCTGAATGTTGATGATGAAGTATTTCTGTTGCTTGGTTTTCCTTCTACTGGTCTAGCCCCTTCGCTGTACGAGTGCTGAGGTCCGCTCCAGACCCTGCTTGTCTGGGGTGCACCTCTAGCAGCTGTGGCACAGCGAGGGATGCTACCAGTTTCTTTTTCTGCTATCTTTGTCCCAGGATGGTGCCTGCCTAATGTCAGTCTTTTGGATATAGAGGGGTCAGGGAGCTGCTTGAGGAGACAGTTTGTACTTTATAGGGGTTTAATTGCTGAGCTGTGAGCTGTGTTGTTCATTCAGGGCTGTTAGGCTGCTATGTTTGATTCTGCTGCAACAGAGCTCATTAAAAAAAAAACCCTTTTTTTTTCTCAAATGCTCTGTGTTGAGGGGTTTGGGCTTTATTTTTGGATGTCCGTTGAGGTCCTGCCCAGCTAGGATGCAGACTAGCCACTGTTTGCCTGCCGAGGCTCCGCCCTGCTGTTGTGAGGCTCACCCTGGCTCAGCTGTTCTGCTGTTCTCCGCCACGCCCTGCGGTGGAGTCTCTCTGTTGTAGCGGGTTGCTTCGGCAACGGCAGGCTGCGTCAGCAGTGGGCGTGTATCTCAATAGGGATGGGTTGCCTCGGCAACGGCTGGCTGCGTCAGCAGTGGGCGTGTATCTCAGTAGGGACGGGTTGCCTCGGCAATGGCTGGCTGCGTCAGCAATGGGCGTGTATCTCAGTTGGGGTGGGTTGCCTCGGTAATGGTGGCCGCCCCTCCCCCTCAGAGCGTCTCAGGCCGTCTGCACTGGGCTTGTTTGAAATCGCGGTTTTGTTCGTCCCACTGGGCCAATCCTAACGCTCTGTTCCTGCAATCCCCTGGGCTGGCCCACTGTCCTAGTCTCGCTCAGTCTCAAGTCCAGCCCTCTCACGTCTCCGGTTGCCGGTTCAACGGGGCACCCGGACAAGCGCGCCCTGTGGGGAGCGCTGGGTAGGGCCGGCCGCCGCCTCCCTGGCTGCCGGCTTCTCCAGGCGGAATATCTGCCTGGCGTCCCGCGTCTCCTCTTCACTTGGGAATTTCCCCATTCCGTGGGCAACAAAGATCAGTCTGGAAATGCAGCTCAGACTCACCTCTCCGCCGACACAACGAGAACTCCAATCCTGGGTTGTTCTCACAGCGCCATCTTGAGTCCCTCTCTGGACTTCCTCTTTATTATTCTTTTTTGTTTTAAAGACCAGATCTCCCTGTTTTGCCCAGGCTGGACTCAAAGTGCTGGGCTCAAGCAGTCCTCCCTCCTCAGCCTCTCCTGTGTTGCTAGCATTACAGGTGTATACCCCTGCACCCAGCTCTCTCTTCATTTTTAAGACATGTTTTTGTATTATGGGTTTTAGCCCTTTTTGTTATAAGTTGCAAATACATTTCACCAGATTGTCAAATGTCTTTTTATGTTATGTATTTTTTTTTCAAGCAAAGTTCTTTTAATATAGTCAAATTTATTGATCTTTTCATGTTTTAATTTTGGATTTTGAGTCATAAATAAACCTTCCTCTACTCCCTAGTTAAAAAGCACTTATCTGTGTTTTCTTCTAATATTTCTGTGGTTTTAATTTTTATGTTTAGATTCTAATTTTTAAAAATAATTTCAACTTGTATTTTAGATTCAGGGAATACAGGTGCAGGTTTGTTATGTGGTTATATTGCAAGATGCTGAGGTTTGAGGTATCATTGTTTTTATCACCCAGGTGTAGTGAGTATGGTACCAATAGTTTTTCAACCCTTGCTCTCCTCCTTCCCTCCGCTAGTAATCCTCAGTGTCTGTTCTTCCCATCTTTTGTTCAGGAGTACCTAATATTTAGCTCTCACTTAGAAGTGAGAACATGCAGTATTTGGTTCTGTTCCTGCGTTAATTTGCTTAGGATCATGGAGGCCATGATCCTAACTGCATCCGTGTTGCTACAAAGGACATAATTTCATTCTCTTTATAGCTGCATAGTAGTACATGGTATAGGTGTACCACATTTTCTTTATCCAATCCACTGCTGATTGGCACCTAGGTTGATTCCATGCCTTTTCTATTGTGAATAGTGCTGTGATGTACATGTGTCTTTTTGGTAGAACAATTTATTTTCTTTTGGATAGATACCCATTAATGGGATGTTGAGTCATATGGTAGTTCTGTTTTAAGTTCTTTGAAAAGATTTCTAATAAATTTGGAATTTATCATGGTATATGGTAAAAGAAATGGACCCAATTTTATTATTTTTTTCCCATATAGCTATCAAATATCCTGCTGCTTTGGTTTCCCACAATAGTAAGTTAAGTCAACCTTTAAAAAGGAAAAAAAGGTGAAGCTCTTTGTTTACTGATTTGGAAGGATCAACAACAACCAGATACAATGTTAAGAAAAAAAATCTAGGAACAGAAAATATGTACTTTATGCCATTATTTATGTAATAAAGGGCAGGATGAGAAAATAAATTTGTATGTGCTTGTTAAAAAGAAACAGAGCCACACATATCTGGATATTTGGATGTATAGCAGAAATGACACAGAGGAACACTGGGGGAATCATAAATGGAGCTGGGTTAATTGGATATTCATATGAGAAATAATTATCAATAACATTGGTCTCTACCATGCATAGACCCTCTTCAGATTTTGCCAGTTGTTGCACTAAAGTCCTGTATAACAAAAGAAGGATCATGCTTGCATTTAGTTGCCATGTCTCTTTAATTTCCTTTAATTTGAAATTAAGCCTGAGTTTTTCTTTTTACTTGATGACATTCACTTTTTTTTTTTTTTAAAGAGTTCAGGCTAGCTATTTTGTAGCATGTCCTGTAATTTGTTTTTTTGTCCAGTATTTCCTAGTGATTAGATTCAGGTTATAACCTTTTGGCAGAAATGCCCCAGACAAATGTGTTCCTTTTTAGTGCATAGTATGAGGAGGCACATGCTGTTAATTTGTCTTGTTACTTAAGGTTCATAACTTTGTCATTTGGCCAAGGCAGGATGTACCAAATTTCTGCATTGTAAAGTGATTATTTTACCCTTTGTAATTACTAAGTATCTTATGGGAAGATACTTTGAGGCTATCTATATATCTTGCTACTCTTTGTAAAAACAACATCAAAAACAAAGCTTTGTGCGAATTTTGTGTTTATGACAATTAGCAAGCTATGAATGTTTTGCGTGTTATGGCTAAGGAAAGTCACTTTCCTTAATAGTAACCAGTAATTTTCTTTTCTAGCTACCATACTTATGGACAAAGATGGTATATAGAGTATTAGAACACACAACTCTCTTAAGTCGAAAAGATGTTCAGCAAACAAAAAGCCTAGTATTGATTAATTAAAAAGCTTAAAGTACAGACAGAGATATTATGCTTTCTGTAATACTGATTGCTGGATTTTGTTCTTTTCAAGCCCTGATAATTAGTGGGCATTAGGATAGTAGTAAATGCTGTGAACACTTAGAAAGTACTTCATACTAGGCATTTTTGTGCTTTGTATATATAATCTCATTTAATCATCACCAGTAACTCTATGTACTAGGTACTGTTTTATCCGAGTTTTTACATAGGAGGAACCCAAGTTTTAGAGAAGTTAATTAACATGATCTTTCTTTTTTGGGCGGGGGGGACGGAGTTTTGCTCTTGTTGCTCAGGCTGGAGTGCAATGGCACAATCTCAGCTCACTGTAACCTCTGCCTCCCAGGTTCAAGCAATTCTCCTGCCTCAGCCTCCCAAGTAGCTGAGATTACAGGCATGCACTACCATGCCCAGCTAATTTTGTTTCTTTAGTAGAGACGGGGTTTCTCCCTGTTGGTCAGGCTGGTCTCGAACTCCTGACCTTAGGCGATCCTCCCGCCTCAGCTTCCCAAAGTGCTGGGATTATAGGCATGAGCTACTGCACCCAGTCTAATTAAAATGATCTTTTGGTACAGATAGCTGTTGAGGAATAGAGCTGAGAGTTTAATCCAGATCTCTCTGATTCCAGAGCCTAAGTTTTAACTATCATTGTATGCTGCTTTTCATAGTACTAGATCTGAGGAATTTCTGGAAAATTTAATTGGTTTTTCTACCACCCATATTTGCGCTCATGTTTATGGTTCATTTATTCATTAAGTTATAATATAAGAGTTTATTATAATATGTCATCTGTATTTCATACTATATTTTTAAAATTGAAATATCTTTCTAGTTTCTCACTTTAACACTCTTCCAACATAAAATTCTGTACCTAAGGATGTAGGTTTTTAATATATGTTTTTCTCTCTAATCCTATGAAAATCATTTTTTTAATTTCCTTTTAATTTCATTATGCTAATTTTTTATTTTTAAAAATGGAAAAATTATTCCTATTAACTCTTCCACCCATTTCCTCTTATGCATAGACTCAATAGTAGCATTAATTTTTATAATCCAGAATAAAAGACTATCTTTAGGCACGCATAAAACTTTTAAGAGATAGATTAGAGAAACAATTATTTTTTAAAGACTTTTTTTTAGAGCAGTTTTAGATTCACAGCAAAATTAAGAGGAAGCTACAGAGAATTCCCAGATACTCCCCACTATAACAGGTACGTAGCCTTCCTGATTATCAGTATCCACCATTGGAGTGGTACATTTGTTACAACTGATGAACCTACATTGACATACCATAATCACCCAAAGTCTGTAAGTTACAGTAGGGTTCACTCTTGCTGTTGAACATTCTGTAGGTTTAGGCAAACGTACAATGACATGTGGCTACCATTATAGTGTCATACAGAGTAGTTTCACTGTCCTAAAAAAACCTCTGTGCTATATCTATTTGTCCCTCCCCCTTGTAACCCCTGATCTTTTTACTCTTTCCATAATTTTACAGAATGTCCTATAGTGGGAATCATACAATATGTAGCTTTTCAAATTGGATTCTTTCATTTGCTAATATGTATTTAAATTTTCGCAATGTCTTTTCATGGCTTCATAGCTCATTTCTGTATAATAAAAATAAAAATCCATTGTCTGTACCACAATTCATTTATTCATTCACCTACTGAAGGACATTTTGGTTGAATAAAGTTGTTCTAAGCATCTGTGTGCAGGTTTTTGCATATATAAGTTTTCAGCTTTTTTGGGTAAATACTAAGCATGATTACTGGATCATGTAGTAATAGCATGTTTAGTTTTGTGAGAAACCACCAAACTGTTTTCCAAAGTATCAGTATCATTTTGATTTCTCACCAGCCATGAATGAGAGTTTTTATATGCTTTGCCAGCATTTGCTAATATCAGTGTTCTAGATTTTGGCCATTCTAATAGGAATGTAGTAGTATCTCATTGTTTTAATTTGCATTTCTCTGATGACATATTGTCTGGAGCATCTTTTCATATGCTTATTAAGCATTGGTATATTGTCTTTGGTGAGGTATCTGTTAATGCTGTGGTACCATTTTTAATTGGATTTTTTTCTGTTAGTTTTAATAGTTCTTTGTATTTATATGCGTATTTTACATAACAGTCCTTGATCAGATGTGCCCTTTGCAAATATTCTCTCTAGGACTGTGGTTTGTCTTCTCATTATCTTGACATTACCTTTTGCCAAACAGAAGTTTTTAATTTTAATGAAGTTCAGCTTATCAGTTATTTCTTTCATGAATTATGCCTTTGGTGTTAAATCTAAAAAGTCATTGCCATACTCAAGGTTATCTAGATTTTCTCTTATTTTATCTTCTAAGAGTTTTATTGTTTTGTGTCTTACATTTAGATCTGTAATCCATTTTGAGTTAATTTTGTGAAGGGCATAAGGTCTTTGTCTAAATTCATTTTTTTTTTTGCATGTGAATGTCCAGTTCTAGCACCATTTGTTGAAAAGACTGTTTTCTCCTTTGTATTGCTTTTCCTGCTTTGTTGAAGTCAGTTGAGTGTAATGATGTGAATCTATTTCTGGGCTCACCATTCTGTTCCATTGATTTTATTTGTGTGATTTTTTGCCCGTACCGTACTGTCTTGATTATTGTAGCTTTATGGCAAGTCTTGAAGTCAGGTAGTATCAGTAATCTGATTTTGTTGTTCTTCAGTATTGTGTTAGCTATTCCAAGTAATTTGCCTCTCCTTGTAAATTTTGAAATCATTTTGTCAATATCTACAAAATAGCTTGCTGGAATTTTGATTGAGATTGTGTTGAATCTATAGATCAAGTAGCAAAGAACTGACATCTTGACAATATTGAGTCTTCCTACTGATGAACATGGAATATCTTTCTCCATTTATGTAGTCATTGATTCAATTTATTAGAGTTTTGTCATTTTTTCTTAAATATATGAAAATGTATTTTGCTAGACTTATACCTAAGTGTTTTATTTGTGTGTGGGAGGTGCCAATTTAAATGATACTGTGTGTTTATTTTCTAATTCCACTTGTTCCTTGCCATTATATATGAAAGTGATTGACTTTTATATATTAATCTTGTAATTTGCAGCGTTGTTATAATCACTTACCTATTTCAGGAGTTTTTTGGTTAGTTTGTTCAGATTTTCTGCTTAGATGACCATGTAATCTGTAAACAAAGCCAGTTTTATTTCTTTTCTTCCAATCTGTAAACTTTTATTTCCTTTTCTCATCTTGCTGCATTAGCTAATACTTCCAGTATGATGTTGAAAAGAAGTAGGGAGTGGGGACATCTTTGCCTAGTTCCTGAAGTTAGTGAGAACAATTAGGTGTTTTAATATATTATGCATTTTTAAAAGATAGTTATCACAGTGATCATATTAAACCATGTAGTTGAAATCTTTGATTCTCTTTTCTGTAGAGGGGTACATCAGTCCATTCATTCATTCCAGTTATAGGCCAGTGATACACCAGGAAAGAGCCATTTCTCTCTCTCTCCTTGGAATGGCTATTTTAATCTTATCACCCAATAACTGCCAGGTTTTTTTCTGATTGTTATTGGGGAAAAAACTTACCAAAAAAATGTATTATCACTTAAACATTTTTTGGCCAATATGATTGATGAAAAATGGGATCTTAAAGTAATGGGAATTTATTTGAGTTCTAGCAAAGTTAAGTATTTTTGTATTTATTAGCTATTTGTATACACTCTTTGTGAATGATATATTCAGGACCTCTGTCCATTTCTGTTAGCATCTTATTTTTTAAAATTATATGAATGATTCTTGATGGTGTAAAATGTTAAATCTTATTTTGTCGTAGTTGTTGAAATTTTTTTCAAAATACGTTTGCCTTCAATTTTTGTAATTACTTTTATTCATGCATTGAAGTTTTAAATTTTCACATAGCCAGATCAGTCAGATGTTATATGTCTTATTTTTTCCTATTACTTTCATACTAGGAATGCCCATCTCTTCCAAGATCTGATGTTTACTTTTATAACTAGTATTACAATGTATAATCCAGTCTTAGGATTTGCAATATCTACCTTTATTTTCACTATAGAGTTTTCTTATGGGATGATTTTTAAACTATATTCCAAATATAATATACTTGGAATTTATTCTCACCTATAGTGTTAGGTGAAGATCTAAAATCTGTGTGCAAATAATGAACTAGTTGTTTTTTTTTAGTGATTTTATATCCTAGTTACTAAAATACTAACTGTTTCTACATTATAGGCCTGATTAGGAGCTTTCTTCTTTGTTCTATTGAGCTACAAGCCTCTTTCTTTGAAAATACAATGCTGGTTTATTGTTGAGGTGATTTATTATGTCTAATTATGTGGTCGAGTTAGGTTCCTCTCATTACTCTTCCCCAGACTCTGCCTCCCAATTTTTCTTTGCTGTTCCCACTTTTTCTCCAGAATTCTTTAGAACATTTCTAAACTCTTCCCCTCACTGGTAATTTTTGTTTGTTTGTTTGTAATGGAGTCTGTTTGCCCAGGCTGGAGTTGCCCAGGCTGTTGTGCAGTAGCATGATTTTGGCTCATTGCAACCTCCACCTCCTGGGTTCAAACAATTCTCCTGTCTCAGCCTCCCAAGTAGCTGGGACTACAGTTGTACACCACCACGTCTGGCTAATTTTTGTATTTTTAGTAGAGATGGAGTTTCACCATATTGGGCAGGCTGGTCTCGAACTCCTGACCTCAGTTGATCCACCCTCCTTGGCCTCCCTAAGTGCTGGGCTTACAGGCATGAGCCACTGGGCCCAGCCTCACTTGTAATTTTGATTGTAAATATTTTAAACTCATAAATTAATCTGGGAAAGTAGTTAGCTTTATAATATGCTGTTTCCTCAACTAGAAATATTTCTCATCTTTTTAATTAATTTTTTGTTTTATTGTATGCATATAATAGTTTCAGTTTGGAAACGTTTGTTAATTATGCATTCTTAGTAGTGTATAATTCTTACATACAACACTTTGGACTGATTTTATGTAATTTTGGAAGGTCACATACAATAATAAGCAAATAAATAATAATAGCATAAAGCAATCCACCTCTAATTTTGAGAAAGATTGCTTCTATTGTAGAAAGAAATTGTTAGCATGTAATGTAGAATGAGAGTCTAGAATTCCGTTAAGCACTTTAAGCTTTTCAGTTGCATATACTACCCCTATTTTATTAAACAATATTTATTTGGGAAAGCTTTTTTTTTTCCTATATCTAAAAGGTCTGCAGTTTGCTGGTCTTTAGGTTATGATGCAACAAGTTCTCAAGGCTTTTTGATTTTTGTGCAGTAAAATGCATCTTTGCATAAGAGTGAAATTGGGCTAGCTTAAAAGGATCCGTAAACTTTCTTTTAATTTTAAGTGAGAATGTTTTAAACACCTGCTAAATTTAATGCGGCAGTTTGATAATCTGAAATTATATACCATGTGTTTGTTTTCATTCATCCATTTTCCCATGAATATTTCACTTGTTTATCCAGTTAGTTTTATTAACTGTTTTAATCCAGACATTGGGATATAATGATAAGCAAGATGTCATTCCTGTGGAAGCTTCTTCCAGGCACTAACGATATAGAGGATTAATTAGAGGAACATAAAATTGGAGAAGATTGAATAGTTACAGGCAGTGGCCATAGGGGCGGCAAAGAGGAAGTGGAGTTAGAGTCATTAGAACTTAGTACCAATTAAATATGGGGTGTGTAAGAGAAGATGGCCTTGGGATGTCCTCAAATTCCTAGCTTATTTATTCATTGTGCTTTTATTGGGGAACAATTACATTTTAGGCATTATGTTTCAGCCATGATGTAAATGCAGGAGGATATAAGAAATAAGCTACATCAATACTTAGATTATAGAGGGGAAAGTATTAGCTTGGTCCATTACTTTTCATGTCAGAAACAGTAATTACTTTGGCACCAACCTAATAGAATGATTGTGACTGGGGTGGGAGTGTATGTATAGAAAGATTATGAGTTCACTTTCAGACCTGTTGAGCTGCCTGACTGTTGGATATACAACTGGAAATAATGGATATTCAGATAAAGAGTTCGAAAGAGTCATGGCTGGACATACAGATTTGGGAGTCATCAATGTATAGCTGGCAGTTGAAATCATGGATTAGAAAGTCTTTCAAAAAGAGTCCTGATGAGAAAAGAAAGGGAGAATTGGATTCTTGAGGAATAATAGTATTTTTGGTTAGTCAGAGGAAGATGAACCTGTGAAGACTAAAGTGGAGTAATCAGAGAGATAGAAGGGAACTTGGGACAGAAAAGCCAAGACAATTTTCCAGGCAGAATGTTCAACTATCCCTAAAGTCAAGTCAGGGGTCAGTAAGATAAAGATTTAAAATAGTGACTAAATTTTGGAATTAGGAAATTATTATTGATCATGTGAAACTATTTCTGTGGGGAATTTGAATAACTGAAATGGTGTGACCCACACACATTTTTTTTTTTAAACCTCAGCCTTGCAGAGAGGCTAGAAAAACTTGAAAGACAATATGAGGATTAATAGCATTAATGAAAGGTTACCCTTGAAGAGGAAAACAAGTATACTAAGGAATATTTGTAGAAATTGGAGAAATTCAAAGAGCTGTCTTCCTCTGTCAACTAAAAGTTTCTCAGCAGCAGGGGTTGATTTACTCACCAATGTGTTTAGTGCCTGACCTGTAGTAAGTAATCAGTAAATATTTGCTGAATGATTGAGCCTAGTAAAAGAGTTGAACAGTTTTGCTAAACCCAAGTCTAAGTGCAAGTTCAGAATTTAGCCAGTTCTGTGGCTTAAGATTTACTTTTGTTCTCTGTCATTAAAAATTAAACCTGTAGTCAAAAAATTAACCTTCAAAAGGCATTAAAAATTATTTTAGAATAAGCTCTACTTTATTATATAGTCTATATTTTTCATAGCACTGCACATCCCTAAGGTTTAGTACTGTGTCCTTTATCGTGTTTTTTTTTAATTGCATTTTAGGTTTTGGGGTACATGTGCAGAACATGCAAGACAGTTGCGTAGGCACACAAATGGCAGTGTGCTTTGCTGCCTTCCTCCCCTTCACCCACATTTGGCATTTCTCCCCAGGCTATCCCTCCCCAGCTCCCCGCCCCCCGCTGTCCCTCCCCTATTCCCCCAGTAGACCCCAGTGTTTAGTACTCCCTTCCCTGTGTCCATGTGTTCTCATTGTTCATCACCCGCCTATGAGTGAGAATATGCGGTATTTCATTTTCTGTTCTTGCGTCAGTTTGCTGAGAATGATGTTCTCCAGATTCATCCATGTCCCTACAAATGACACAAACTTATCATTTTTGATTGCTGTATAATATTCCATGGTGTATATGTGCCACATTTTCCCAATTCAGTCTATCATCGATGGGCATTTGGGTTGGTTCCAGGTCTTTGCTATTGTAAACGGTGCTGCAATGAACATTCATGTGCATGTGTCCTTATAGAACGATTTATAGTCCTTTGGCTATATACCCAGTAATGGGATTGCTGGGTCAAATGGAATTTCTATTTCTAAGGCCCTGAGGAATCGCCACACTGTCTTCCACAATGGTTGAACTAATTTACACTCCCACCAACAGTGTAAAAGTGTTCCTATTTCTCGACATCCTCTCCAGCATCTGTTGTCTCCAGATTTTTTAATGATCGCCATTCTAACTGACGTGAGATGGTATCTCAATGTGGTTTTGAGTTGCATCTCTCTAATGACCAGTGATGATGAGCATTTTTTCATATGTTTGTTGGCCTCATGTATGTCTTCTTTTGTAAAGTGTCTCTTCATATCCTTTGCCCATTTTTGAATGGGCTTGTTTGTTTTTTTCCTGTAAATCTGTTTGAGTTCTTTGTAAATTCTAGATATCAGCCCTTTGTCAGATGGGTAAACTGCAAAAATGTTTTCCCATTCTGTTGGTTGCCGATCCACTCTAGTGACTGTTTCTTTTGCCGTGCAGAAGCTGTGGAGTTTGATTAGGTCCCATTTGTCTATTTTGGCTTTTGTTGCCAATGCTTTTGGTGTTTTGGTCATGAAGTCCTTGACTACTCCTGTGTCCTGAATGGTTTTGCCTAGATTTTCTTCTAGGGTTTTTATGGTGCCAGGTCTTATGTTTGAGTCTTTAATCCATCTGGAGTTAATTTTAGTGTAAGGTGTCAGGAAGGGGTCCAGTTTCTGCTTTCTGCTCATGGCTATCCATTTTTCCCAACACCATTTGTTAAACAGGGAATCCTTTCCCCCTTGCTTGTTTTTGTCAGGTTTATCAAAGATTGTATGGTTGTCGATATGTTGTGTTGCCTCTGATGCCTCTGTTTTGTTCCATTGATCTATATCTCTGTTTTGGTACCAGTACCATGCTGTTTTGATTACTGTAGCCTTGTAGTATAGTTTGAAGTCTGGTAGTGTGATGCCCCCACTGTGTTCTTTTTGCTTAGAATTGTCTTGGCTATGCAGGCTCTCTTTTGGTTCCATATGAAGTTCATGGTGGTTTTTCAGTTCTGTGAAGAAAGTCAATGGTAGCTTGATGGGGATAGCGTTGATTCTGTAAATTACTTTGGGCATTATAGCCATTTTCACGATATTGATTCTTCCTAAACATGAACATGGAATGTTTCTCCATCTGTCTGTGTCCTCTCTTATTTCGTTGAGTAGTGGTTTGTAGTTTTCCTTGAAGAGGTCCCTTACGTTCCTTGTGAGTTGTATTCCTAGGTATTTTATTCTTTTTGTAGCAATTGCGAATGGCAGTTTGTTCTTGATTTGGGTCTCTTTAAGTCTGTTATTGGTGTGTAGGAATGCTTGTGATTTTTGCACATTGATTTTATATCCTGAGACTTTGCTGAAGTTGCTTATCAGTTTCAGGAGTTTTTGGGCTGAGGCGATGGGGTCTTCTAGGTATACTGTC